>NW_019154092.1:26987378-27053664 GCF_002288905.1 Enhydra lutris kenyoni
ACACACACACACACACACACACACACACATTTATTTATTAAAACAAAATAAAACCAAAAAAAAAAAAAAAAAAGGAGTTCTGTTGGGGGAAGGAGGTACAAACTGAACTATCCTAAACAACCAAGATCATCCATAAAAGGAAACACATTCAGAAAAGTTCGTTAATTTCCCAAATTTACACACAGAGTCCAGAGGGAATTGAGATTGAAATCCATGTCTGACTGGGGTCCAAAACAACTAACGATTTCCAAAACAAAACAAAAATCAGGAGAAAGGCAACTCATGTAGTACCAGGGCCTGGGTTCCACATATTGCTATAATCGTGAGCTCCGCAATATGACTTACACAGGCTTCTTGAGTTATTATTGCTTCCACTAATACTTGCTCAAATCCCCTTGCAATTCCTATAATTATGCTAAAAAACTACACATGGAACTTAAATTTTCAAGACCACTAGGAAGAAGAAACACTATGAAGTGCAGAACAGAAACAGAAAAATCTCACCCTGGTGAGTGTTACCATGCATAATCTTCCAACAGTTACAGAGTAGCGGTATTTTATTAAGGGACGTTTACTGTATATATCTTCCCAGGAGGCTCGACTGCCCCAAGACATCAATGGCTCTAATTGTGCTGTATACACAGAGAGCACTAAGTACATGCAACTTTGCTGCCTTCACAGCTATATAGGCTGTTCGAACCCCAAGCATGAACAAACACCACTCACAACTGCTTCACACAGATTAACAGTATCTGTTACCATCTCGTTTACATTCAGTAGGAAGCTGTGAGTGGGTTTCCCATAATTCATTTACATTTTCTACACAAATTATTCCTCCGTATTTTAAGCCAAAGAACCCCTGAATATGTATTACCAAATTTAAGACAATTTTTTTTTCAGGTTGGACTTTGGTACATATTGCTCTTATATGAAAACAGTTAATGTGGCTACGTCAAAACATCCAACTACATTCTCTATTTTGAAATTTTAGTTTTGTATATTTAAAATCTTATTAAACAAAACTGTTCATCATATAAATTTCTAAGTCGTAGTCCAACTGATATTATGATATATACTCCTCTCTATACCATAAAAATCTTTTCTTGGCTTTATAGAAAAGTAAGAAAAAGTAAGAAAAATAAACTTTTTAGAATATTTTTTAAAAAGATTTTATTTATTTAAGAGAGAGGGAGAGAAGAAGAAAGTGCACACAGGTTGGGAGGGGCCGGGGTAGAGGCAGAGAGGGACAAGCAGACTCCCCGCCAAGCAAAGATCAGCCAGGGGCTCAATGCAAGAACCCAGAGATCACAACCTGAGCCCAAGCCAGACACTTAACCAACTGAGCCACCCAGGTGCCCTGAGAAGTAAACTTTTTAAAAGAGGAAATATATACACATTAATGCAACTTTTCCTTTTTTTTTCTATCGATGTGGTGTGAAGTCTAGGTAACTACATTTGTTTTACAGGAATCAATGAATGCTTTACCTTTCAGGATTGGTAAAGATTCAGTTCTCTTTCTTAAATCTTGCAAACCTACTGTACTAGTTGTAAAAAAAAAAAAAAATGATAGAATGCTGGCGCTAAAAGATAAAGTACTAAATTTTAAGTTTCTTGAGGATGGGGTACTTGGACTTGGTTGTGCCTCCCATCTGCTTTGCACATCACAGGCACATTCCCAAGACTGCCACTTCTATTTCTAGACAGTTCTTAGTGACATTAATGAAAAGAGGCACTCTGGATAAAGCAGGAAACCATATAATTTAGCATTTATGTTGCTGAAATTCATTATGTGTAATTACTGAGGTGGTTTTGCTTTCCCTAGGCTATGCGATGTAGTGTTATACTAAATAATTTAGTTCGTACTGGCAAAGCGGACTCGGAGAGGGCACTGGAGAACCGGGCCTAGGATGATAATTAGGCTGTTTCACAAATTAAGTCAGGATACAACCAATAAAGAATTGTATACTGTGTTGCTAATGGGGTTTATTTTGGGATCTCTCTGGCCCCGCTGTCAAAGAGATATGCACGGTGTAGTAAACCCACCACTAAACGAGCGCACAAGAGACTGGTCTGTGCCCACCTGAGTTTCTCCAACCATACATACATCTCTACTTTCATCTCCGTAAATAAATAATACTAGTCTCAAAGAAAACTGAGCAAGAGCAGATGGCTTAGGATAAGGGTTGGCAAGCTGTTTTCTGTCAAGTGCCAGAGAATAAAAATTTTAGCCTATATGATCTGTGTCCTAAGTACTCATGACATACAATTCATTGACACTATCTGATGACAGGGGTGTGGCTGTCTTCTAGTAAAACTTCACTTGCTTAAACAGGCAGTGGGCCAGAGGTGGTCATGCCTTAGGTAAACTCACTAGTATTTGGTGGGCAGAAGGGGAAAGCGGGGGGCTCAAGTAGAGCAAAATCAGATTTGTGCGCATAGTGCATGTTTCCATTTTCAGAAGCCTTCCCTACTACTTCCCACTCTGGGGCACCTCCTCCTCTTCCACCCGGGTAAAATGCCATCTGGAAAAGCTACTAGTAAACTGAAGATTTTAGGATAAAATGATAAAATACTATGATGAGGTGTGTCTTTCCATTCCTAGTGGCATCGGTGGCTGAACCGTGCTGCACGCCCACGTGCCCCATGGCAAGCTGGCAACCACATACTGTGCAGTGACTGGAACAGAGTAGCTCGGGGTTCCAAGTCCTTGGCTTCGGGAAAGAGGTGGGGCGGGCAAAAAACCCTATGAAGTTCTGTGACAACCTCTGTGTTTATACCTTTGTCTATTTGCAGCCTTCATCAGATCTCCAAAAAGTTAAGCAAGAATCCCTGCTAAAGTTGTTCTAATCAATAAATGATGCAAAAATACGGTCCAGTAGAGAGGAATTTTGGGGAAGGGGATCGACTGCTGGTGTTGGAGCCTGTGTGTGCACATGCCCTGACCACACCCTTCTGAAGGCACCAGCCCATCTTGGTTTCCACAGTATTTGCTTGGATTCCATAGCATTTGCTATTTCACTTCATAATTATAAAAGATAGTACTCTTCAGTTTCAGGATAAGGACCTGACTCCAAGTGTGGGCTCTGTGACTGACGCATATCAGAAGCAGAGCCTCTCGGGAAGAAGGCTAGAGTTCTGCCAAGTCTCAGCCCAAGGTAAGCGAAGACTTTTACGACACTTGGGAGTTTATGAATAGAAAAATCACATATATGAATGTACAAATGGAGACGATTAGAGAGCTATGTTTTACCTGTCACATTCCATCCCCAGTCTTTCTTGTGGGGGAGGGCGGGAGAGGAAGACATCCAACAGTTAAAAATGGAAAACCTGGCTGCCTGGGTGGCTCAGTCCGTTGGGCGCCTGCCTTAGTCTCAGGTCATGATCCAAGGGTCCTGGGACTGAGTCCTGCATCTGGCTGCCTGCTGCACAGAGAGTCTGCTTCTCCCTCTGCCCCTCCTTCCACACGGGTCTCTCAGTCTCTCTCTTTTTCTCAAATAATAAATACATAAATATATACATATATATTTTTTTATAAATATATATTTTTAAAAATAAAATTTAAAAAACCCACCTCAGTAAATCCCAGTATCCAACTTGGTTCCCATTGTCTATTAACAGTTCTGTGGGGGCTCTTGTGGCTTTCATGACTTCAATTAGTACAACCAGGCCCATCCTGGGTACCTTGCCTTTTAGTGGTTCAAGTCCAATAAAGATGACTGACAAAAGGGTTTCTCATTCTATAATGTGCAATATGAGTGGGAAGAGACTCCTGTTGGCCTCAGAATTGGGAGAGGCAAGCTAGAAGAACCATTAAAAGTTAGAACTGACAAGCTGCTGGCTTCACTTTCCAGCAACAGCTAATTACTGCCTTTCTCTCAGCCCCCGTTCCTTGTAGGTTAACCTTATGTCAAAGAGTACTTGTGAAAATTAAATGAGATAATGTACATAATGCGTTGTACAATAGCTAGCACCATAATCAGTCCTCAATAAATGTTAATTATAATCATCATCCAGAAGTAAACACCAATGGTGTGCCTTGTTTGGGGAATACGGAACAGTTACTTTTAATAGTTTTATGTGCCTACTGTCAAGAAGGTAAAAGTTTTAAGTGCCTATTGTCAAGAAGATAAAAGCTGTAACTTTCTTCTTCTTCTTTTAATCCTTCACAGTTTAGTGCTATCAAAAAGTAGTTCTTTTTTTTATATAATTTTTTAAATAAACATGTATTATTAGCCCCAGGGGTACAGGTCTGTGAATCTCCAGGTTTACACACTTCACAGCACTCACCATAGCACATACCCTACACAATGTCCATAATCCCACCACCCTCTCCCTATCCCCCTCCCCCCGGCCCCCCTCAGTTTGTTTTGTGACATTAAGAGTCTCTTATGGTTTGTCTCCCTCCTGATCCAATCTTGTTTCATTTATTCTTTTCCTACCCGCCAAACCCCTCACGTTGCATCTCCACTTCCTCATATCAGGGAGATCATATGATAGTTGTCTTTCTCCGATTGACTTATTTCGCTAAGCATAATACCCTCTAGTTCCATCCATGTCGTCACAAATGGCAAGATTTCATTTATTTGATGGCTATATAGTATTCCATTGTATATACATACCACATCTTCTTTATCCGTTCATCTGGTGATGGACATCTAGGTTCTTTCCATAGTTTGGCTATTGTGGACAGTGCTGCTATAAACATTCGGGTGCAGGTGCCCCTTCAGATCACCACATTTGTATCTTTAGGGTAAATACCCAGTAGTGCAATTGCTGGGTCATAGGGTAGCTCTATTTTCAATTTTTTGAGGAACCTCCATGCTGCTTCCCAAAGTGGTTGCCCCAGCTTGCGTTCCCACCAACAGTGTAGGAGGGTTCCCCTTTCTCCGCATCCTCGCCAGCATCTGTCATTTCCTGATTTGTTAATTTTAGCCATTCTGACTGGTGTGAGGTAGTATCTCATTGTGATTTTGATTTGTATTTCCCTGATGCTGAGTGATGTGGAGTACAAAAAGTGGAAGCTGTATGACTACTTGTTCACCTCGTGTATAAAGACCAGAATTACCACTTTACCATCACTACTATGGTAATTCTGCAAAATCTCCTTCAAAGAAATAATGGTGACATGCATTACACCAGGTTTGTCTTTTCATTTTCCTGAGGAGTGCATAATCCTGAATGGGATTTGGGGTAATCTGCTGGGCAGGCAAAAGCACAAGAACCTTTTAAGAGAATGGAGAACAGAAAAAGCATGTCTCCTTATGTAGATACACTGGCCAACAGGGAAAAGTGCTATTTAACTACCTCCCTTTCCCAGTAATTGGAGCTATAAAAAGAGCATCATTACAGCAAGGGTAAACCCATAAATTCTGTCTGAGCACACACAGTCAGAAATTTTATAAGGATTCTAATTTTCTGAGTACTCAGCAATCTTAGTATCAATCAACTTATAACTGTTCTTCAGATCAAACTACAACAACTATCTTTTGCAATACTTTTTCTTCCCTGCTGGGTCAGAAAATTGGCTGAAATCCTACTGCAAAATCTAAAAGCACCTTTTAAATTACTAAATGCAAGTCAGCGATTTTGAAGTCTGAGAAAGCTAAATTCCGTTTAAGTGATTAATTCAATTCCTATGCCAACAGTTACTTAAAATTATTTAAAAGTTATAACAAACTGCTAAAAAAAAATACTGCTTAGGGCTGCAATATTCGTAACCACAAGCTTATTAACCTTGATCTTCTACCATCATTAGCTCAGCTTCTATTCCCTCCTGATCAATGTCATTCACTCCTGTGGCTTATTCTATGACCTTTACATTGAAATCTTCCAATACTATTTCTCCAGTCCTGAACTGCCAAGATGCAAGCGCAGATTTCTAGGTCCTTTTGAACTAAATTTTCCTGAACTAAATACCTCAAGTTTAACAAGTCCACAAATTAGCATACTGCCTTTCCACACCTCCCCTCGCAAGGACCACTGGAGTCACATTCCCGTTATAGGGAAAGACTGCACATCTCTACCCTCTGGAAAGTTATGTGTAGCCGTGAGATCTGCCACTAACAGTGAAGCGTGAGAGAGACATGAAGGACATCACTTCTGGGTAGAAGCTTTAAGACATCAACACATGACCTGCCATATTCTCTCTCGTTCCCCGACAAGCATGGAAGCATGCACAAGGACTTCTAGGCTGGGTTCTGCAGTGAGGGTGAGGACAGAGCAGAGCCCCCCGCCAAACTGTCATAAACACGTGGCACAAGAGAGAAATAACCCGCTGCTGTTTTAAACTAGTGCCATCTCAGCGTTTCTCTGATCAGGGCATCAGCACCCAAGCCAGTTAACTCGGGACTACTGAATGCTTCCCTCTTCCTCACAGCCCCCGTAGCCAAACGTAAGTCCTGGAAATCTCACCCTTGAAATATTTCCAATTCACCCCCTCCTCTATATTCCCACTGAACTAGTTTTGGCAAGAGGCCATCTTTCTCCTTGATTACAACCCTACAGCTTCCGAATATTGTCATTCGAGTATGCCGAACCTTTCCTGCCCTAAACAATCTTCCAAAAGGACACCACAACGATCCTTCTAGAAATTAAATATGATGGAGTGCTTCCCTACCAAAAGCCCTTCAACATTTTCCCACTGCTCCTATTAACAAACACTTGAGGAGAACTTTTGTAAACAAGCACTATGCTTGGTACTTTGGGAACAAGGATGAGTCATTTGCTTGACACTGATCTTCGGACTGAGATATGGTGACACGCTAGTTGTAGGATGAATTGCTCAATACTAGTATTTAGTAAAATATTAAAGTTTCTCAGATGATTTATTCTTTTAAAAAGAGATTTGAGAGAGAGAGTGTGTATGTGTGCATGTGAGTCGGGGGGAGGGGGAAAGGAGAAGCAGACTTCAGAGTGCATGGGGGATGGTGGGACAAGTGGTTCCATCCCACCACCCTGAGATCATGACCTGAGCTAAAACCAAGAGTCCAAAGCTTAACTGACTGAGTCACCCAGGCGCCCCTAATTTATTCTTGAAATAAAAACTAGAGTGCACTCAAGTTACTCTGTGAAAACTTGCCTCACTCAAATTCTTTTTTTTTTTAAAGACAGAACATGGAGGGGGGGGAAGGGAGAGAGAATTCCAAGCAGGCTCCACACCCAGCATGGAGCCCAGTGTGGGGCTCGATCTCAAAACCCTGAGATAATGATCTGAGCTGGAATCAAGGAGCTGGACTCTCAACTGTCTGAGCCACCCACACGCCCTGACTCTCAAATTCTAAAATGTTTTCTTGAGAGAAAGAAAAAGGGATGGGGTTTAGCAGGGCAAGGACGTGCACAAGGCCCAAGATTCTACAGTGAGCCTCTCCGGAGACTGCTACTGACATGAGTAGCTTACATGTTATCAGAGTACGTATCATTGTTGTTCATTACATACTAATTTTTATGCTGGAGTTCATCAAAATTTCAGACCTGAGTGGATTCTGTGGCAGTTTACAGGCAAAGCTAATTTTATTGCATTTTGCTTTATTGTGCTTTGAAGATACTGCATTTTTACAAATTGAAGGTCTGGGGCAACTCTGCACTGACCACACTATTTTTCCAACAGCATATGCTCACTTCGAGTCTCTGTGTCACGTTTTGGTAATTTTCACCATGTCAAACTTTTTCATTATTGTATTTCTCATGGTCATCTGTGATCAGTGATTACGACTCTCTGAAAGCTCAGATGATGGGAAACTTTTTTTTTAATAAAGGAATTTGTAATTAAGGTACATACATTGTTGCTTTAGACATAACACTTAACGGACTCCAGTACAGTTTAAATAATAACATTTATATAAGATGAGAAACCAAACACATTCACTTGACTTGCTGGATGGTGATACTTGCTTTACTGTGGTGGTCTGGAACCAAATCTGCCTATCACCAAGCTACGCCTGTATTCTGTTCAAACACCCTCTGTTATCTGTGTCCTGGAAGGGGGGCCAAAGGCTAAGAGCCACCAGGTTAGCCACAAGATAAAGGTCAAACTCCAACATGTTACAGCTCTTCAAAATCTGCTTCCAACCTGCCTTCGGGGCCTTATCTCCTATCATCCTCCATCAGCTGCCTCTGTTCTGGACGTTCCTAACCTCTGTGACAAACAGCACTCCCCCTCTTCCTAACCCACCCAAACTCTACCCCCTCTTCAGGGACTAGCTCAGTAGTCAATTAACATTTTCTGTGCAACTTTCCTCAAGAGCTCTGGGCAATAGTAAGCTGACCTTTAGAAGGGAGCATTTTGACGTTTATTACATGTTATTAGTTGTGTAAGAATAGACAAGATGGTAAGTCAAAGAATAGTTAGTAACTATGCTCCCAGCGGGGCTCTGAACTCCAGTATCAGGACTACACTTACTCCCCTTCGTGTTCCCAGAACTTAGTACTATGCTTGGAAGACAGCAGCAGGCATGGGATCCATCGTTGTTAAATGAACACCATTATGAAAACCACATTCCATAATCCCACGTGGGCATCAGCCTACTGATGGGTGCTAGGGTCAACTATTACTTTGCAAACCTAGAAAAGGTGGTTATGTATTTATAACGTCTAACTCTGAAAAATCATCTGTCATTTTTTGAAACAACAGGCTAGCAAAAATTGTGTATTTACATATGCATGTGCTTCCTTGCGTGTGTGTGTTTATGTATGCGTACTAGTTTCCTTTGGCTGCCGTAATAAATTTTCCCAAAGTGAGGGACTTAAAACAACAGAAATTTATACTCTCACAGTTCTGGACGCCTGAAGTACAAAATCAAGCTGTTGGCAAGGGCTGTACTTCCTTGAAAGGCCCTGAGGGAGATTCTGTTCCCTGCCTCTCTCAGCGTCTTGTGGGTTCAGGCAATCTTGGTTTGTGGCTCCTTCACTCCAGCCTCTGCCGCCTCCTATTCCGTCTCAAGTCTCCCTCTGCCTCTCTCCTGTTGGAATGGCACTTGTTACTGGATTTGGAGCCCACTCAGGTAATCCGGGATGATCTCATCTCAAAACTCTAATTACACCTGCAAAGACTCGTTTTCCAAATAAAGCAACCAATGACTTACAGCTCTGGACGTGGACACATGGAGCCACCATTCAACCCACTATACTGTGAGTGTGTATGTGTGTGTGTGTGTGTGTGTGTTGTAGACTGTGCCAAAGAACAGTCCTCAAACCAGGCTTGACTGCACATGTACATGTTGCCAAGGTGACAATTTGGAAACTGCTGGGTGCTGGGAACACCACGAAGAACACGAAAGTCAGTGTCTGCCCCCATGGAGGAGAGAATAGGGTAGGGGAGAGAGAAATCAAGTTATTGTGGGGGCGCCTAGGTGTCTGAGTCGGGTATGTGTCTGCCTTCAGCTCAGGTCACAATCTCCGGGTCCTGGGATAGAGCCCCACGCTGGGCTCCCTGCTCCACAGGGAGTCAGCTTCTCCCTCTCCCTCTCTCTGCTCATGCCTTCTCTCTCATCCTCTCTCTCTCTCAAATAAATAAATAAATTTCTTTTAAAAAAGAAATCAAGTTATTTTTTAAAGTTTAAAAATGCAGTAGGAGCGAAAATTATACCATGGTTGTACAGAACAGGGAACCTTGCCTTCCCCGTTAAATGGAATGCTGATTTTTCTCCATTAGAGATGGCTAGTTCAGAGAACATTCCTGATTTTCAGCTTAGCTTACCCTGTGCTGGAACATCTACTAGAAGTCCTTGTTTCTGACTCAAAAAATTATCTGATGCAAAGATACTCTATGGAACTACCACAACTCATATACCTAAAAACGCTATCCCTCGTAATACAGTCATTACTTCACAACAGTCAAGAAAGAATAAACATGGCTGATTGAACTCTGACATGCCATTAATCGTAAGATGCATCCCAATTTCAGGGCTATTAAAATGCATACTTTGGAAACGGCGAAATATGTCCATTTCCATTTTAAATACATTCTCACAACACATCAGGACAAACAGCTTTTGATTAAATAGTATCACCAAATCTCAAGGTTCTTCCAGCAAAATTTTAATGCTGAGTTCACTTCACCCAGACTCAGAATATTTTTCACCTTCTTTCCATGAGGTTAATGTATGTAAATATAATTCAGTAAGTCCTAAAATAAGACATAACCTCATACACCGAGTCTCTTCTAAGGTTGAGATAATTTGAGAAGTCAGAGATTGGGAAAGAACTCTGAAACCCTTGAACTGAAAAGCAGGAAGGAGTGGCGGCTGCTGGAATTATCATTCCTTCCTTGCCCAGAACTTGCTAACAGGTCACAAGGTGAAGAACAGAGTGTAGTGGGGATGGGCTTGCAAATGCTTTATGGATAAGCTGGGGTATCCCCAAAACCCTGTGCCAGAGTCCTACTACACCCTGTGAAATGTCCAATGCGAAGAGAAGACAAGACACCTGCTCTCAGATGGCTTAGAAAGACGTATCTAAAAAGAGCAGAGATAAAACTTCTACATATACCTGACTCCAACCTACTAAAGTTCCTCATGGAATGCAGAATTGAGATTTTGTTGTAGTTTTATGCAGAGGTCATGCAGGAGAAAAGGTTTCAGAGAATAATTTGTTGAGTCTCTTCTCATACTACTTATTTTCTCCTTTATTTATGCAGTCCGGGTTTTGACATTGAGAAGGCCCATGTTGCCCTCTGTTTTTCCTAAGAAGAGTTACTGTTGGTCCTTGCACATGAAATTAAGAGGACTCAAGAAGACAATCAAAGATTCTGTGGAAAGTAAGGAATATGTAGTAGGAGAAATTTACTTTAAGTCTTTAAAAATGAACAGATGTGGGCCATAATGAAATTATTAAACACACGTATACATTAAGAATGGTGTGTGAGGGGCAGCTGGGTGGCTCATTTGGTTAAGTATCTTCCTTTAGCTCAGGTTATGATCCTAGGGTCCTGGGATCCAGCCTGGAATTGGGCTCCCAGCTCAGCAAGGAGCCTGCTCTCTCTCACTGGCCTCCCGCTTCCCCTGCTTTTGCTCTCTCTGTCACATAAATAAATAAAGTCTTTTTTTTAAAAGATTTTTATTTATTTATGTGACAGAGATCACAAGTAGGCAGAGAGGCAGGCAGAGAAAGAGAAGGGGCAGCAGGCTCCCTGCTGAGCAGGGAGCCCGATGTGGGGCTGGATCCCAGGACCCTGAGATCATGACCTGAGCCGAAAGCAGAGGCTTAACCCACTGGCCACCCAGGCACCCAAAATAAAGTCTTTTAAAAAAAAAAGGAATGGTGTGTGAAAGGGGCACCTTGCTGACTCAGTTGGTGGAGCATGTGACTCCTGACCTCAGTGTTGTGGGTTCAAGCACCCCGCTGGGTGTAGAGATTACTTGAATATAAAATAAAATAAAAATAAAAAATAAAAGAGTGAAAGTGTGCCCCAATCCAAAAAATAATGGAGGAAATACACTTTCAATTAATTAAATAGTCTAAAGAGTGCAAACTGCAACTGCTTCTTAAATTCTGAAAGGCACATTCTCTGCTCGCTCTCTCTCTCTCTCTCTCTCTCTCTCTCTCACACACACACACACACACACACGAACAGCAGCTTAGTAAAGTATCATTTTAAAACAGATTCTTCCCTGGAGAAAACTTATTGCCAAAGCATCTGGACTATATTCCAGAAGGCATTTAACAAGTTACTATCATTTCCCAGACTCACCAGGGTAGCGCTGGCTTTAAAATGAATTAAAATTTTCTTTAGAAAAACAAATCTCAGGCTTCCCACAGCCATTGGAAAAGAAGAGTAAGTCAAGACTGGGGTGGCCTTAGCCACTTCTCTTTGAGGAATAAAGGACTGTTTTCAGATTTCATTAACTGCAAGTATTCTTAGATCATACCCCAATGCATTCCCCGAAAGACAGGTGCAGCTGAAATATATTTTTTCTGCTTTTAAAGAGCAAAATAAATTTGACAAAGATAGTTCAATTCAGTAGTTAAGCAAACTTTTGAGTAAATGGGCTGGCATAACAAGTCTGGAAGAAATTAAAAATCTTACATTATATGCAAAAATTAATTCCAGACAGATTAATGACTTAAATAAATAACTTTTTAAATCCTCCTAGAATAGCTAAGAAACTACACATATATTCCAGGGGTTGGGAAGATCCTTCTTAGCCAAGAGTGAAAACACAAGAGACTTATCTGTCCATATAAAAATTTAAAACTCTGAAATGGATAAATATAACATAGTCAATAGATAAATGTAAGTAAGGAAAACTCTCTCTGTAATATACAAATAGCATCTAGAAATTGGCAAGAAGGAATCAACAACAGAGAAACCAGCAAAAAGTAGGATTTCAATTTGCAGAAGAGCATTCTAAGTGGTAAACAATCATATAAAAAGGGCACAAAATCCTAAGAGCCAGGGAAATGCAAATTAACATAGCAATAAGATCTCATTTTGTAACCCTGAAACTGGCAAATAGTTTTTAAAAACTTTGTAACAGGGGCACCTGGGTGGCTCAGTAGGTTAAGCCTCTGCCTTCGGCTCGGGTCATGATCTCAGGGTCCTGGGATTGAGTCCCGCATCAGGCTCTCTGCTTGGAGGGGAGCCTGCTTCTTCCTCTCTCTGCCTGCCTCTCTGCCTACTTGTAATCTCTGTCTGTCAAATAAATAAATAAAATCTTAAAAAAAAAATTTATAACAGCTAATGATGACATGGACTTGGAGAACTGTTATTCTCCTACATCAATGATGGAAATGAGAATTGTTATGGACTTTTTGGATAGCATTTTGGCAACATCTATTAAATCAATTCCACTTCTGTGAATTGCGGTACTGGGATGGAAAACCCACTTCCCCCTATATTTTTTCTAAAATGATTTAATTTTGATCTCTGCATGTACGATTAAGACAATCAGTAAGACAGTGCTATCAAGAATGTTTTAGGAGAGGAAATAAAAAATGAGATAGAAATCACAGACTTCTATAGAAACAGTGAGCAAATGAATGACTTAGGTATATGGAAGTTCAGTGAAGTATTATTCAGAGGCTAATAATTAGAAACAAATTGAACACCAAATCAACAGAAGGAGTATTTCCACACTGTGGAATATAACGCAGCTATGAAGAAAGAATGACTTTGTATTTCCAAAAAATTCCCATGAGTGATATAAGCAAAAGGCAAAAAAAAAATATGTAAAAGATAATCCCAGTTTTATAAAGCAATGACACATTTCTCTTCTAGTATGTACCTTTGTATGTGTATCTAATGTCGACATGGGATTGTATGAGGATGGAGAAAAGAAGAGTATGTACTGGATTATTAAAGTGGGTTGATGGGTAGGCAGGGTTGAGTTGGAGGAATGGGGGTTGATGAGAAGGGAGGAAGAAAAAAAAAAACCCTAAAATGCTTTGTTCATGTAAAATTATAAGTGTGTGTGTGCCTGTGTAGTGTGAAGAGAGGACACATGAGAAGGACAGTCACTAGAATGTTGATGGTGGTTATTTCAAGGTGGTAGGAGCTCAAATTATCTTTAGTTTTTAAATATTTTAAATATTTTTATGTATTCAAATTCTTCATAATGAATACATTATGTTTACCATCAAGGGAAATGAAGTTTTGTTTCATTATGACAATTTAGAAACTAGATATTTATGCTTAGTTCATATATTTTCCTCCTTCCCTTCTCTCTGGTCTCTACTTATTAGCATAATAAGTGTAGTAAGTATTGTATTCTTTTTTTTTTTAATTTGAGAGAAAGACAGCACAAGCAGCAGCAGCAGGGAAGGGGTAGAGGGAGAAGCAGGACTCCCCACTGAGCAGCAATCCCAATGGGGGACTCGATCCCAGGACCCTGGGATCATGCCCTGAGATGAAGGCAGAGGCTTAACTGTCTGAGCAACCCCCCACCTCGCCCCAGTCCCCTGTATCGCACAGTATTCAACTGCAGAGTCTACTCAGATTTGCATCTTCCCAACTGACTCAAGAAAAGGAAAGTGAGCAGGGTATCTTGGTGGCCCAAGGGTTAAGCATCCAACTCCTTGGTTTCCACTTAGGTTATGATCTTGAGGTCATGGGATGGAGCCCCCCGCGGGGCTCCGCACTCAGTGGAGAGTCTGCTTGGAATTCTCTCTCTCCCTTTCCCTCTGCCCCTCCCCCACCCCACCCCCCGCATTTTCTCTCTCACATAAGTAAATCTTAAAAGAAAAAAAAAAAAAAGAGTGAGTGAGAGAGAGTGAGGGGGAGAGGAGGGAGAGAGAGGAAGAGAAGGATGGAAAGAGAGAGAGAAGACTAGAGGGAGGGTAAAACAACTCATAAACTACCTGATCTACTGTAAAAATTTGAAATTTCTTTGGCAAAATAATCTTTTTTTTTTAGATTTTATTATTTATTTGACAGACAGAGATCACAAGTAGGCAGAGAGGCAGACAGAGAGAGAGGAGGAAGCAGGCTCTCTGGGGAGCAGAGAGCCCAACGTGGGACTTGATCCCAGGACCCTGGGATCATGACCCAAGCCGAAGGCATAGGTTTTAACCCACTGAGCCACCCAGGTGCCCCTGGCAAAATAATCTTAAAGTCATCTTGTACTTTACTTTTAGCAACTGTCACCTCAACCCACTGATAAACAGAACTATTTAAAGAGTCCTCTGTGCCAAGTTGGTAAACAGATACACATTTTATTCCCCATCAATCACTGCCTATACAAAGAGAATTAAACTAGGCTTTTTCTCCTTGTCTGTGGTTCCCTTCTTCTTAGACATCACACTGAAGCGGACACTGACACAGATATTCAACAGAAGAAATGAAATGACACTCAAACGATCTCGTTTGCTTTTCTCCCTGGAGTCTGGAAGCTGTCTGTGAATCTCTGTTATTTATTCTCTCACACTGGCACTCAGGCTCTAAGCTTCAACAGGCTATCACGGGGCCGTGGTCAACCTTTTGTGAAAGAGAGAACAGGAAACACCAACTGCCCCAAATGTAGTAAACTTGTCAACTTATTCTTAACCCTGAAAACCAAATACTGATGAACCTTACTGGTCAGCTTAAATTTCATGCAATGCACAGGAATTATCAACAAAAAAGTTATCTGTGGGGTCCTCTCCTCTCCATGACTTGAATTCATGTTGTGAATACACAGCATGGTTTTACCGAGACTTTCATGAGATTATTTTATTTTATACAGTGGAAGAGGATTCCTTTTTCCAGAGGACTGGCCACAAATGCAACAATGAACATAACACTTAAAACCAATATCCAGGTTGATAAGGAGAAGTATAGCTTTGAAAAACTCTACCAAAAAATGGAACAAAGGGCTCATAAAATTCACAAAATATGATAAAATTAACGGTGATATCCTACTAGTAATCAAAGAAACACAAATGAGAAAAAGTGCCAGTTTTTAAATTATCTAAATTGGCAAAGACTAAGAAATAGCTATGATAGTCAATGATGTACAAAGTGATAAACTTACCTATTCACTCCTAATGGTACAAACTTTCCTGGGTACAATTTGGCAACACACATCAACAATCTAAAAATAATAAATTCTAAATAATAATCCCATTTCCAGGAACCCCAAATAATGAAATAATATATAACTGACCAATTCAGTTACATAGATATCCTAGAAAACATGATACTCAAAACAACCAAATGTCTAACAACTAAAAACTGGTCAGGCAAATGGTGGTTTATTGCTAGTAACAGAATCCCATTCAGTCATAACAATTTTATTTTTAAGAGATACTAATAATGAAGGAAAACGCTCTTAATCTAATGTGAAATCGAAAATGCAGTTTTATACGATTTGGTCCCACGTTTTTTTTTTTTTTCCACTTTTATAGTCTTCATTTACATGCCATGCCTGCATAACAGGAAAATGTTAATAGTGGTTACATAACAAGTTATATAACTTCTGGAATTAAAACTGATATTCATTTTTGTCATTTTTTGGTCTATATTTTCCAAACTCTCAATAATAATGATATCTGGAAGAAAATAGCAAATACCTTTTTAAACCACCACCACCAAGCCTCTCTGCCAAAAGAAAGCAAGCAAGGGAAGAAAAGCATCTTTAAACAACTGGACAGCTATTCCCATTGTGCGCATCAGAAGAGAGAAAAACCCGAAAAATATGCAAGCCAAAAAAGAATGTGAGGAGTGTCCTATAACGATATTTTTTTTACAAGTATACAACTGTTCATGGCTTACTTATAAAGTACTTTCATGTCTAATAGAGGGCCTTTCAATGGAACTGCTTTAAGATTTTAGCTCGTGCTCAAGGATAAAAAGAGAAAGGCTGGGGCAAGAGGTTCAAACTATCTGAGCTAAAGAAAAAACCTGTACAAGAAGATGTTAAGGAATCCGGGCCGAATGTACGGCTGTTTTGCTAAGATTTAGTGTAGGGGAAAAAAAGTGAAGAAAAAGCATCTAAGCACAAATCCAAATGGCAGAGACTGCTAAACAGCGCCCTGTATCCCATGCTCCCCTCTTCTGTGGTAAGAACTCATGAGTACTGTATCCAGTTAAGACATCAGTTCCTTATGTGCCTGCCTATAGTGGAGTTAAGTCCTAACCAATGAGATGTAAGTGAAGTGCTGTGTTAGGTTCCTGCTGTATGAGATGTACACGTGATGGCTAGAGCTCCAGCAGCCATTAAGGACCATGAAGTGAAAACCACCTCCTAAGCATGAAGAGCAGAAAAACACGAGGAGCCTTGGTCCTTCACTCCCGATGTGCCATATCTATCCTAGAATATATGCCTTCAGACTCCTTTCATATGAAAAGAAAGAAATCTCCATGTTGTACAAATCACTATTTTTTCTCCTGTTAGGCACTACTAAAATCAACCTTAACTGATATAACCTGGCCATGATGAACTTGTGAAAATTTCTTCTGATCCTGTCTATTATCAGTGGCTCTGTTTCTCGCAAAAGCTGCGACCAAAATAAACAGAGAGGGGGGGGGAAAGGTTAACAGAATATTTGTAAAAAGCCTCATGTTTCTTTCTTATGTTTAAGTAGGTAATCTGCATCTTCTAGAGCTCTTTCTTTAGATACTAATTAAACTGTTTTTAACTTGCCTCTGGTGATTGATTTCGTAGGTCAGTACGGTTCAAGGTAAAAAGGGATCTTGCATTATTTCAACTGTTAACCTGAAACAGACCAAACTTAAAGATCTCAAGCATAAGCTTCCTGAGGACCACCAATGACAATGGAATGGATGCTAGTTCTTTGATTCCAACCATCTTTTGCTCGCACGCTGCTGATACAGAGGCCATTCAAAGTGAGTATCAATCGTGAGTACACGTGCACAGATGGATGTGCTTCCTAAGGCATTTCACTAATCCACTTTTTTTTTTTTAAGATTTTATTTATTTATTTGACAGACAGAGATCACAAGTAGGCAGAGAGGCAGACAGAGGGAGAGGAAGCAGGCTCCCTGCTGAGCAGAGAGCCCAATGCGGGGCTCCATCCCAGGACCCTGGCTGGGATCACGACCTGAGCCGAAGGCAGAGGCTTTAATCCACTTTTGAATGCATGACAGACTGTTATAACCAGTGCTTCCTAATTACCTACAAAGTAGCAAAATATTAAAATAGAAAAGTAAACGTTTACCCCTTTTTGGTCACTTTTAGATAACTGAATCTAGTTCCCTGCCACAAGGAAAACACCGTCAATGTGAACTAATTACCTGAACTAATTATCAAGAGCAAATCCTCATTTCTAACATCATAAACTCTGGTATTGAGAAAGCCATCATATTTGAAAAACAAAATGTCTGACCAAGGAAGTTTTCCTCTACTGAGTGGAGAAAAACAACAGAACATAACTTATTTTAGATATTCACAGGGATACATCTTTAAGCACTGTTCACATTCCCTCCTAATCATAACAACTTACTGAAGATGTTAAATATTAACCTAAATAACAAATATCTTCATTGCTATAGGACTTCCTATTGCATTTTAAATTCAATAACTTGGTACTTATTAAACAACCATTAAGCCATCAAAGCCCAAGTGGTATTTAAATACTTCAAACTAGGTTTAAGAATTAGCAGAATCAATGGGGCACCTGGGTGGCTCAGTGGGTTAAAGCCTCTGCCTTCGGCTCAGGTCATGATCCCAGGGTCCTGGGATGGAGCCCCGCATCGGGCTCTCTGCTCCGCGGAGAGCCTGCTTTCTCCTCTCTCTCTCTGCCTGCCTCTCTGCCTATTTGTGATCTCTATCTGTCAAGTAAATTAAAAAAAAAAAAAAAAATCTTAAAAAAAAAAAAAAAGAATTAGCAGAATCAATTAAAATGACTTGCCCTTTAATAACAAAGTAATTCCTCCACAAAACTGGAAAAAGGCTTGGGAACATTGTTTTTTCCCTCTTTTACCACCATGTAATACTTCCACAAGGGCATAAAAGGAAACTCATTGTCTGGGATTAAGACACTAAGGTCTCGAGTCAATCTTGCAGCTATTCTAGGAAGATGACAACTGTACCAAATTAACAGTTGTAGTTCTATAACCAAGTGGCTTACTTTGCTTAGAAGTAAAATCCCTGGTACCCTGAGAAGATGAAACACTGGAGAGTTAAATGGTTAGCTGAGTATCTGATCAGTCCTATTCTGTATTATACTGTAAGAGTTGACTAATTCCAAAGATTGATGATGGTATTCCAGTCCATACAAAATTAAACATTCAGTGACAGAGCTACATGTAGTATGTAAAGGAGGCATTTTAATTTTGGAACAAAAGAACAAGCGAGAGAGCAAAGAATCTAAAAAAGAGTTGTAATTTCCAGAAATAATTTTTTTAAATATTAATAGCTAATGATGCTAAGAATCATTATTTCATCATGACGGTCCCCTAAGTCTTTATTTTCCCTACTGCTAATTTGGAGACCCGCCATCTTAGTTCCAATTTATGTATTTACGAATACGTCTATCACAGCTGAAACAAAAGTGAAATTCTATTTCAAACATGCAGAGGTCATAGATGCTTTAGTAATACAGACATTTGGGACGTGAAATGTTTAATTCTGAGGTTTGCTCATTCATGTAATTAACTGCTTATGAAAGATCTCTCATATATATGCCAGGCATTGTGCTAGGAGCTGGGAAATAGCAAAAATAATTGTAGATACCTTTAACCTAAAACTCAAGGAAACATTTTTGTGCCACTAAGGAGCAGGGCTGGGCGCTGAAGTGTGAGGGAGCATCTTCTTGTGGAAATGTCTTCTAAACGGCTTAAATCCCATGAGATTTAAAATATTTTAACAGGTATTTCCTATTTTGTCAAATATGACAAAATAATACAGAAGCCAGCCATAAAAGTTATTTTTCAAGTTACACATAAGAGCTGATGTTCTTAAGACTGATCGTCCTGCTGAAAACCAGAGGGAGTTTAAGAGTCCGCCTAGAACTGCAGCTCAGTAAGTACCAAGACAGATACCTCAGGAATCTCAAAAATAACGAGTTTACAAACTGGCCTACTAGGACTTGCTATTTCAGTAAGGCAGCCAAAGGAGCAAAAGAGACTCAAATATGCTCTTTCAACTATGACACAGTCGATCACAATGGTCAAACCAGTTTCCTTTCACAGACGGCCAGAGGGTCTTAGGGCTTTCAAAACAGCCATCTCACTTGAAAAGCAAGCGGCTGAAGGAGCAATGTCCAAATCTTGTCTTGTGGCTCTGAATGCATATCCCTACCCACCGTCCCCCAAAACATCCCTTCCTATTCTTTTTTTCATTAATTTGTAGGCATGGCCAATTAGAGGAAAGTGAAAGACTTTGGCATATGAAAGAATATTCAAGAGACTTTCTTTATCACCCACTTGGTATATGACATTATTCAAGGCACTCCCTTCCTGCTAACAGTCATGTAAGTACTCAGAAAACCATCACAACATGACAAGTAGCAATAAATATCTACTAGAAACGTATCTACTAGAAATAGGTTCAAGGGTCTGGGTAGCATTTGGTCAGACTTACATGTGATGCTGGATGAAGTGAAAAGTCTCTTTCCTAACTTCCTTCTCTGGTCTCTCCCAAACCCAATCTTGGGTTAGTTAGCTCCTAACACTTTCTCTCTGATAAAGACCTTAACACCACCTTTTTGTAACGGTGGATGACCAGATCTGAAATACTCAGAAGGAAACAGAGTGATGTCACCCTGAGCGCCTCCCTTGGTATCTTTAGCTGTACAAAAATAATAAAGAATTATTCAGTGCCTTTCTGTTACATCTGAAGCCTCCCTCTCAACTGGTCTACACCTCCACTACTCCATTCTTATGTGTGCTGCTTTGCAATACATGTGTATTTCACATATATTACTGCATTTAACTCTCATAGTAAGCAGATACCCAAGAATGCAGGATGCATGAGGACAGAGATTCCGGATTTGTTCCCAAACTTATAACAGGGCTTGACACATAGCAGGGGCTACTACTAAATATGAGCTGATTGAAGAAACAAATTAACCAGTAACTATGAGATACATGGACCAGGGTAATATACATCTTCTTTTGCATGAGATTTCTACAAATCAAAGGGGTATCACTAAGGTCCATAACTATGAAATGTCAGTCCGTGAACCTGAGTGGCGAGGTTTCTAGGCTCCAAATCCAGCATTCTTTCAACTACTGTCTCTCCAACCCAGGGCATATGTACCCTCTTACAACACAGAATGTCAGGGGTAATGAAGCCATGGAGAAGCAGATCTTCTAGGAATAAGACTGACACTAGGGGCGCCTGGGTGGCTCAGCGGGTTAAAGCCTCTGCCTTCAGCTCAGGTCATGATCCCAGGATCCTGGGATTGAGACCCACATGGGGCTCTTTGCTCAGCAGGGAGCCTGCTTCCTCCTCTCCCTCTCTGCCTGCCCCTCTGCCTACTTGTGATCTCTGTCAATAAATAAATAAAATCTTAAAAAAAAAAAAAGACTAAGTTAATTTAGAAAAAGAAATTATACATGCATGCATACACACACACACACACACACACACACACACACCAGCCATGGAGATTTTGAGACTAGAAACACCTTTGACATCTGCTAACGGCCACATGGAGCCTCGCCGGGTTCAGAGCATCCATGCCTCTGCTCCTTCAGCCTTCCAGGCACGTACATGCTAGTCAGAGAAGCACTTCGGCACAAAGCAAGGACCAAGCTCCCTGGGGCTGAGCACCGGCTCTGATTCCTCTGCACAGCTGGAAAGGAGAGGTTGCTGCTGATCCCCCATTGCAGCTGCCTCCAAATCCTACCGTCTTCTTCTCCCTACCAGTCATTCCAGGACTTGGTAGTCCTCTTCCTTTCAGCAAACAGGGCCATGAACTCATTTTTCATTGATGGAGGCCAGCATTCTCAAACAGGGCTACATGTTTGATGCAAAGCCAATACTTCCCATCACAGCTGTAAGGGTGTCAATTTCCAACGCCCCAACTTCCCAATATTCTCTTATCTAAAAATCGATTAGTCTGGGATCAAGGCTATCATGGAGGGACAGCCATCCCAGGATGAAAGGAAGCTGTCCTCCACCACCTACCTCCCCATCACAAAGACCCTTCACCTATTTTACAGAAACAATGTATCTTTAGATCTTTCTAAACTGCATTACCCCACGGTGTAAAGACCCCAGGGTGAGTAACAAAGAAACAAATAAAAAGGCTAATGCTGTAGAGGAGGGAGTCTTCAGCATCTGGGTTGCAATGCCTTTTCTAAATCAGGTAATCTCAGATTCTTCATTTCAAATGACCTGAAATATTCAACTAGGAAGAGCCCTAAGGTCAAAAGGAAAATATAATACTAGGTTTCAACTTATATATATTTTTGTTACAGAAAGAAAGTATGACTGATAGATAAGACACTTTCAAGCATAAAAATAGATTATATTAGGATAGAATTCTGTAAGGGAAGGAAAACAAAAATATGAATTTAAGGAGAAAAAAGGTATAAAGATTTTAACTGTTTAAGAAGAACTTATTCATGCATTTTTTAAAAACGAATGATACTGGGAATCCATTATAGACCTACTAAAGTATTTTAATGATGGAACAATTTAAAAGGTCAAGATTTATAAGATGCTGAAAAGTGTCATCCTTTGCAACTGTTTAAACTTAAGATGAAAAGTTTTAGCAATCACGTTAAAAATGTGCCTAGGGTACAGACTTCTACAGGATTTTTTTTGGAGCTACAGGAACAAAAAAAGTGGAAGAACACTGCTATAGACTAACCATTGGAGACTTTCCAAGATGAAATAACTGAAAAGACAGAATGAACAATTTCCCACCTACCTAGTTGTGAGCTAGGATGGGTGGGAGATGGGGAGGGGATTAGCATTCTCTCCACCCTCTTCCTGGCCATCTGTTGAACATGGTTCTACAGCCAACAGTTTCTAAGCCAGAGGACCAGGTTACCAACTGCACTGCTGATGGGGTTATAGCCCTTGGATGACGAGCTTGTATCTTACTTCCTAAAGGAGAATTGCTACTTCTTGAGTACTCTTCTTTGTTTTCCAGAAAAATTCATGAGGCAAGACCATAAAGGCTATTTTGTATTTCTCTTATCATAAGATGACAAATTTCACCGCTGGGGATGCAATATTGAATGTATCTATCTGACTGGCATTTCAGGTGTAACATGCATTATGCAAAGAATTGGAGAGTTCTTTCCTGTGTAGTTGATGTTTTAAGCATGGCGAATGTACTGAGGAGGAATCCCAACAGGCACAGCTACGTACCCAAGCCCTCAGATACCGTGTCTTTCCTTCATTCTCTGATTTCGTACTCTCTTCTTCCCCACTGCCCTTTACGTCTTGTCAGTCACTCCTTTGGGAAGCAGAAGGTAGTCTAAATATGATGGATGAGGCCAGCACTTAATTCAGTGTCTACACTGTTTGAAAAATATTGACTTTCCGGTCCTCAAGCTCTCTGAGAGACAGTGGGGCTATTTAGAGTAGACATTAGACCTACTTTAAACCTACTCCCATTTAGTGTGAAGAGGTAAAGTTTGAGATAAAAGGTCTTTCTTTAGAGTCAGAAAGTTGGCTGAAAATCTCACTCCACACGTTTACCAAGTATGTTACTCAATTTCTCTGAATCTCAGGTTCCCAAAGTCCTTAAAATGGGGTGCTGAGGATTTGAGACAAATATGCGTCAAGCACCTAGAAACGTACAGCACGTAGTAGGCACTCAATAATCAACAGTTATTAAGTTAGATGTTTAATGTTCTTTAATGACTGCTTATAATTAGCCAATAGTTCCCTCTTGGCATCACGTCAGCTAGTGGCATGTTTTTCAGTTTCGTTCCAGTCTCTTTTAAAATAAGTGATTTGGAAAATGACTACCTTTCATGTCTAAGTATGGGGGGTGTGTGTGTGTGTGTAAAATGTACCTGTAGTGCTAAAACTGGCAAAAGGACACAGAATGAGGACAGCACAAAACCTGAGATTTCAGCTACAGCTTTTATAAACATGGCGACATAACCTGAATATGTCGTAAGCGTTGCTGTGAAATGTGATTAAAAGCAAGCATGGAATCAATGATCGACTCTTTGAAAGGCGATCCAACTTTAATTGGTAAGCTAACACTTTCCTCTCATAGCATTAGCAAAGTTTTTTCTTTGTTTGTTTGTTTGTTTAAGGATAACTAATATTGTAAGGCTGTGGGGGGAGAGTGGTACTCCCACAATTCTCGCAGTAGTTGAAATGAGTATCACCTTTAGACCCTGAAGCAATTTGACAATGGATCTGAAGGACTCAAAAAGATTCACATACTTATTCAGAAAGGCAGGAATATATACCAACCCAAACAGATTTATGGGTAAGGGCCTTTGTTACATCACAACTTGTAACAGTTAAAAAAAAAAAAAAAAAAACCGAAGTCGCGCGGCACCTGGGTAGCTCAGTTGGTTGGGCAACTGCCTTCGGCTCAGGTCATGATCCTGGAATCCCGGGATCGAGTCCCACATCGGGCTCCCTGCTCAGTGAAGAGTCTTCTTCTCCCACTGACCTTTCACCACTCATCCTCTCCCTCTCTCAAATAAATAAATTTCAAAAAAAAATCTTAAAAAAAAAAAAACAACAAAGCCGCTGATGTCCACCATAGGAACTAGGTTATACAGTACAGCCATCCCCTGGAATAGTATGCAGCTATTAAAAACAAGAAAAATTTTAAATAAGATGGGACTGTTAAGGAACAAGGTATAAAGCTGTATTTGGCTATGATTCTGAAATTGTATGTGCCACTGTTGATTCTCAAGGAGTAATAAGAGAAAATTTACAATCAAGAATGGGAATTACACATGATCAAAACCCATTCCACAGCTTGAAAGGACACAGTGTTAAAGACTTGCAACCCACGTCCTAATTTTAAAAAGAAGTGTGGGAAGAGTACACTGCTGATTCAGATCCTTCTTATGAATGACAGGGATAGGAAACCAGATAATAAAGCTAAAAGTTATATCTGCAATTGACATTCAGGCTCTTTAAACTGAATTTAATGAAGCTTTTGCTTTTATACCATATGCATCAATGATCTCTGCCTAGGTAAGAAGTTTTGGCGACTCAAAACCTTCCAATATACACAATTTTGCACAGTGGAAGAGGAAATGAAACACTGTGAATATGAATACACACACACACACACACACAGATTCAGACCTGCATATACATAGTTAAAGCACAGAACACTTCCCCATCCCACTGCATGCAGAAATGCTTCAACACACACCACCTTTCCTTCCTGGGTTCATCTGTACTTATTAGTAGTTGGAAAACTCCTAGTTTATTCCCACCACTACCATGTCCAACCAAACAAGGCTAGAAAGCATGGCCAAAATTGCTTTCATGAACTTTCTTGCAGTTACTTCTCACATCAGTACTTCAAATGTCTCATCGAACCCCACAGATAAGAAAAAGAAAATGCCTTTGGACATTTACACATCTCATGTTACACACTCTTGTACTCCAGAAAAGGAGCAACCCAAATCCATGTGACTTGAAATGACATCTTTCTGCTCAGTGCTCTTCCTTCTGACTTGGCCTGTGTGACCACAGCTCTATCTGCTCGCCTGCCAGCCTGGGCCCATGAGCTTCCAGCAGCCCCACAGCGAAGCATGTTCCTGAAAACAGTCTGAAATTACATGAAGCCCTAATCATCTGAAGCTACTGTGAAAACACAAGACAAGACACACCTGAATTGCCACCTTACTGGTTACAATTCAAACTGAAAGGGGTCTACTTGCTTGAGAGTATGCACTTGTTTGCAGATGTCACACTGCAGAGCAAACAGCTGGGGGGTGTTTGGTTGGTTTCTGGTGGTCAGTTTCAGGAAATATAAGCATTCTTAGCTCTGAGCTCAGGTTCCCAATCAATATAGGTTTTGGAGACTTAAATGTTTTCCAGGCTCGAGATGTGTTAATAACTACCTTAAGCATACCATCACTTCTGCTAAAAACATTTTCTACACTCAGCCCCAAATTACTTTCAGTTCGGTTAAACAAAACATACAAGCTGTAATAAAAGGTCTCTGAGAAATGTGATCCCTTTCATTGGTCACCCAGGAGCTTTTCCTCTTAAATTTGCTGCTTCTGGGGGAAGGGGGGGGAGAGCATCCAAAATAATGATGCCACCCAAAGCACAATGATTTTGTAAGAAAGTTGCCTAAGATAACTCTTTCAGGATTTCCCAGGTTGAGTAATTCTTGCAGGCGGGTGAGGAGGGACAGCTCGCCTCCAAAATTACTATCTGCAGAGGTTTCCCCAATGTTGATTTTTTTTTTTAAGACGTCCTTTTTAATTATACTGCAAGGGCTCTGATTTTCACATCTCTAGCTGCTGCTGGGGATAGCTGAGAGCAACGCGCTAGGGCTGCGGCAGCCGCTCGGGCCAACTCCAGCGCCGGAGGGGCGGGCAGCCCACTCCCCACCCGATCCCACCCGATCCCACCCACCCCAGCACACGCGCGCACACCCGCGCCGAGACTGTGGGCCGGGCCGGTCTGCCCTGAGCTGGCGGCCGGGCCGGGACTCACCGCTGTCCAGCCGCGCGATCTGGGGCAGCCGGTAAGTGCTGACCAGCAGGTCGAGCGGAACGGCCACCGAGCTCCACTTCACATCCTTGAGGCTGCAGCCCAGCGAGGGCGCCGGGTCCATCTTCCCCGCCTCCTCCTGCCCGGCGCTCCCGCCGCCGCCGCCGGCACCACCCGCGCCTCGGCAGCCGCGACTGCTCGCGCTCGCGGTCTGGGGCGCGCGGGAGGCGCCGGGCACTCCCGCCGCGGGCAGCCCGGGGGCACGGCGGCTGACGCGGCCGGGAGGGAGGGGGCCCGCGCCCGGCTCAGCTACCAATGCGGGGCATGGCCGGGGCGCCCCGCGTGCCCTCAAGCCCGGAGAGGACTCGCAGCAGCCCCGCGGTTGCGGGCGGCGGCGGCGGCCGGGGTGGCTGCGGCGGCTCCCGCTCCGCCTCCTTCTCTGGCCCCGGGTGTGCAGCTGCGGCGGCCGTCCGCGCGCCTCCTCCTCTTACCCCTCCTTCCCTCCGCCTCGAGCTTGTGAGGAGGAGCCGCGGGTCTGAGAAACGCCATAGCAGCGCTCCCAGCACTGACCAACAAGGTGCGAGCAACGCCTGCGCAGCTCGGGGAGACACCGCCTCCGCCTCCGCCTCCCCGGCGCCGCCCGCTCCGCCTCCCGCGGCCCGGCGGGCTATGCTGGGCGTCAGCCTCCGGGCCGCGGCCGCCGACGCCTGCGGCTCGGCGCGCTCTAAAAGCTTTAGCTCTCGCTCCCCCGTCCGACGGGTCCCGTGCCCTGCAGCCTCCCGGGCGTCACCGCTCGCCCAGAGTCCTTCCTCGCCCAGGGCCCTTCCGGGAGCCCAGCACGACCGGAGCGAGTTCGCGAGTCCTTCCCCTAGTCGTGGCGTCGGGCACTGTCCCGTGCTACTCCCCACCCTGCCGCTGGAGTGGCTAATACGGGCCACAGGAGAGACCTCTTTGGTGTCCACCCCTTGAGAGTGTCACAGAGAGACCGGGAGGGAAAGGCAGGCGTGGAGCACTCCTTGGCGTTTCTCCCCCAACCCCACAACTCTACCACTGGGGCTGGAAGTTAATCCTACCAGTCTAGACTTTGCTGGGCAGCCCGGACAACGCCAAAGCACCGAGATGGAGAAGGGTGATGATGAGTGATCAGTGTCCACAGAAGGGAAGGTGACCGTTGGGTTCAGTACCTTCGTTGTATGAACTGAGATGCTGGAGACCGCAGGGTAGGAGGTCACCAACCCCCATAAACACGTCCAGGGAAAGAGCAAACTACCTGGAGCCTACTGGGGCCAGCTGTTTTCACATGATTTTCTCAGTTCTCTTCCAGGCTTTAAGGTTGGGATAATTCCCGTTCTCTAGAAACGCATACCAAGACTTTAGGTACTTTGGCAAGATGACACAGCTGTGTACACAGCAGTGCTAGGATTCAAATCCACATCTTACTTTCCGTTGTAAATCGTTTCCCCCAGTGTTGCAGTATGGCCTGCTCTATGCAGACGCAGCTCAGAAGGGAACGGTACTGTAGAGTTCCTCTTTAAGCAGATCCTGACCTTTGTGTGCTCATCTTTTTTTAGCATTATTTTACACTAGCAGAGGTGAGTGGTTACCAAGTGAAACGGTTGCATATCAACTCTTTCTGTTTTTCCAACACGTATCCAGTGTTTCGTGGGTGAGACAGAACAAGCGCCTGCTTCTCCAACCCAAGGGGATTTGAAAACACCCAGCTGCCTTTCAGTGGGCTGACTTAGGTCTGTGCCAATGAACAAACCCTTCCATTAGCAACTGAAGAACAACACCAAGAATCTTCTACACCCACCTTCCTTGCCCTCTCACTTGGAGGCATTGGCCACAGTTTTCACAACATTTTTTTGCTGAAAGTTTTGACCTCTGTGTCACGCACATCAATTTTTTGAAAAAGTCTTAGGGAAAAGTGAGAAATATCTTAATATATTATTTTACTCAGAATCACAGGCCAATTTAAGTTATAAGGTTTTGCTCATAGAAAGAAGAATTTTGAAAAAAAACGCAAGAAATGAGGGGTGCCTGGCTGGCTCCGTGGGTAGAGCATGTAACTCTTGACCTAGGTGTCATGAATTTCAGCCCCATGTTGGAAAAAGGGTTTACTTAGCAATAACAATAATAATAATTTTTAAAAATAAGGAGCTAAGTGCCAGCTAATTTTCTTCTATCCAAATTATTGTTTTAAATAATTATTATTATTTAAGTGTTTGTTTTAATTCCAGTTGGTTAACATACAGTGCAGCATTAGTTTCAGGTGTAAAATACAGTGATTCAAACAATTCCATACATCACCCCGTGCTTATCATGATCTAAATAATTATTTTTGGAAATAAAGTTCAGATTCCAAAAATGAAATAAGAAACATTTAAGAATGGGCAGGGTGGAGGTCCTTCAACTAGGTAAATCCTGAAAACTTATATGACAGAAAGACTTCTTAAAAAAATTTTTTTTCTCCTGTTATGATATCCTCTTTAAAAGCTTCAAGGAATAAAATTCCCATAATTCCCTCTCATGCCAGGATTGGTGACTTATGACCTAAAGACAAGATAAAAAGTAAAAAGATTAATGCAGTCAACTTTTTTTAATCAATAAAGGACTTACATTAGATTTGCTCTTATTGCTGACCTCGCAGAAAAAGGTTTCATTGTAATCTTGAGTATTAGAGGGAAGACACTTTAATGAGCTACAAATTCTTACGTGAGGCTTCCTGTCCTAGGAGAATGCTTACAGAAAGATCTTATGTGTGATATGGAGAGAGTTTTGGTTAAGCTGTAAGGAAAATCATTTAAGAAAGGTAATTTTTCCGCCTAGCTGAACTGCAATTCCACACATGGTATGAGGAATTGTTTCTTAAGATTGTTGGACCAATGCAAACCATGTAGATAAAGGCATAACAACTGGGTGCAGGGACAAAACTTATAGGATTTGTAGGTTATTAAGAAGGGAGTATCTAAGAAAAGCTTTCTCTAAGGCAAAATTCCATGTGCCGGTCCCTTGTCTCCTACGAGGTACTTATAAAATTGAGACTTGTGAGAGGCAACATATTATGGCGATTAAAAATACCAACTCCAGAGCCTGATGGCACGAATATGATTAGTGCCTCTGTTCTTGTGTGGGATCCTGGGCAACTAGCTATTTCCTTCTCTAAAACATGAGGGTGCGCGCCTGGGTGGCTCAGTGGTTTAAAGCCTCTGCCTTCGGCTCGGGTCATGATCTCAGGGTCCTGGGATCGAGCCCTTCATCGGGCTCTCTGCTCAGCGAGGAGCCTGCTTCTCCCTCTCGCTGCCTGCCTCTCTGCCTACTTGTGATCTCTCTCTGTTTCAAATAAATAAATAAATAAATAAAATCTTTTAAAAAAAATGAGGGTAATTGCTATAGATTTGAATGTTTGTGCCCCCCACCCTGCATTCTTATGATAAAACCTAATCCCCAAAGTGATGGTATTTGGAGGTGAGGCCTTTGGGAGGGGACTAGGGATATGAACCAGGAAGCGACTCTCTTTAGACATGGAATCTTCCAGCACCTTGCTCTTAGACTTTGCAGCCCCCAGAACCATGACAAATAACTTTCTGTTGCTTTTAAGCCGCCCAGTCTGTGGTATTCTGTTACAGCAGCTTGAACAGAGTAAGATAATAATAATAGTGTATCATCGGGATAATATGAGAATTTTATCATTCAATATATGTGGAGCATTCAGAATAGTGCCTGACACGTAGGAAGTGCTATGGAAGTAACTATTGTTCTTATGAAAAGAAGTAGTGGCTTTGAATGGAAGCCAGAGAACCTTTATATGAACAAGGACTAGAGGAACATTCCTCAAATGGGAAACGGAGGTGCCTGCTCTAAGCTGTGAGACCTCACTCCCCAAATCAAGAGTCTGTGGGGTTAACCTCTTCCACAGTGAACCAGCCCTGCTACATAGCAGATCCAGGCAGTGACCTTGATGGCTCTTCAGATGCTGATCTAATGATGTTGATAAACCCAAGGCTGAATCAGCCTTGGTCAGCTCAGTCAGTAACAATACATGCCTGATTCAGGCATACGATACTATAGGACTCTGTATGAGGGACGCTTCACAGCTTCCCAACTGTGAAACTACCGTTTATACATACATAACTTGTTAATTCCCTGTGTTATCAGCTTTGAAAGATAAAGTTATTACATGTTGGTTTTCCTCATATCAGTGTGTCCTGGGGCACATAATAAGCTAGTAGTCAAGTGTGATATCAAAGTTCACAGCCCCGGTGGTTTTCTAGGTCTCTAAACTCTTTTCCCTTTCAATTAATTTCCACACCATTTCCATAGTTGACTTAAAAGTTACTCCCTGACCAAAATCTTGTACCATATCTGTATCCTCCTTGTCTGTGGAATATAATATAAAGCCTTCTGCATGATAAAAGTAGTTCTTCCCGTATGTGACGGTCTGCCTCCCAGCCTCATTTGGGTTGACCACCTTCTGACACCCTAGGATCTAGCAGCAGTATCTTCCTGGAGTTGCCCAAAGGTGCCATGCGAAGGCACACCCTTGAATAGGTCATTCTGTCCCCATGATATGCCTTTCTCCCTCTTCCTGTGAAGCTCCTAGTCGGCTCCGCCTACAGTAGTTCCCCCTTTACCCGCTGTTTCGCTTTCCGTGATTTCTGTGTCCGGGTTAACCGCAGTCTGGAAGCCTATGATCCTCCTTCCGACCAGTGGCGGGAAGGTCAGTCGCAGCCTGTCCCTGTGTCTCAAGCCTGCAAGGCTCACCTCCGTTCATCTCCTCACAAAGGCTTTTTAGTATCTCACATCATCACATGAAGAAAGGTGAGTACAGTACAATAAGAGATACTTTGAGAGACAGACTACACTTACATAGCTTATTGTAGGGCATTTTTATAATTGTTCTATTTTATTAGAGTTGTTGTTGTTACTCTCTTATGGTGCCTAATTTATAAATTAAACTTTGTCGTAGGTGTGTATGTATAGGAAAAAAACATATTCCAGGGCTCCTGGGTGGCTCAGTGGGTTAAAGCCTCTGCCTTCGGCTCAGGTCATGATCTCAGGGTCCTGGGATCGAGTCCCGCATCGGGCTCTCTGCTCAGCGGGGAGCCTGCTTCCTCCTCTCTCTCTCCGCCTGCCTCTGCCTACTTGTGATCTCTGTCTGTCAAATAAATAAATAAAATCTTAAAAAAAAAAAAAAAAAAACCATATTCCACAGCGCTCAAGGGTCTGGCACTGCCCCTGGTTTTCAGACACCCACTGGCGTCTTGGGAGAATCCTCTGTGAACGAGAAGGGACATCCTCCACGATGCTGACCAGTTCTTTTCCTGTATCACCACTGTACCTGGCAATACCCCTTTTTAATTGTACTAATTGCGCTATAGTTTATTATCTGTTTTTATGTTACCTTTCGCTGCTAGACAGCAATTAACCATGGCCGCTGAAAGTGTATTTTATTCACCTTTGTTTCTCTGCCTCCTGCCTCCCAGCCTGGCACATGGAAAGTACTCAATTAATGTCTGTCAACTTGACTAACAAGCTGAGTCATGAGTCATCCTCTCGCTCTAGATTACTTAATAGGTCACTGCATCTTGGAATTATAAACAATTATTATTCATTTATCGAGTCTAGAAAACAACAATGTTTACTACCAGATTGGTGCCGGATTTTGTTCATTCACCTGAAAATTTGAATTTCATTGAGATCAAGATGTGCTCTTTTGCCACTGAACTGGAGAGGTACCTCTAGACTATCAGTTACAACATTTACTAGAACTGTTAGCATGTTGTTAGCTTATTGTCTGTTAATTTGTAGTCTCCCTTACAGAGACTTTACCCTCAGAGGGGTTTGTATGCCTAGCACCTGGCAATCAGTAGGGACACTCTCTCAATAGATGAGATAGACAGATAGATGGGTAGATAGATGGATAGATATTTCTTTCTTTAATCTATCTATCTGTCTATCTATCTAATCTAGTTTATTGAGAAAATGGATAACTGAAGTACCATGAAGAAACATATCCCATATGGGTACTTTCAGGAAGGATTTATAAACATATTCAGAAATTTACTTTGTCATCTGTTCCTTTCTTGCTTTTGATATAGGATATACCTTTAAAAAAAAAGATTTTATTTATTTATTTGAGAAAGAGAGAGCATGAGAGGGGAGAAGGTCAGAGGGAGAAGCAGACTCCCTGCAGAGCTGGGAGCCTGATGTGGGACTCAATCCTGCAACTCCAGGATCATGACCTGAGCCAGAGGCAGTGGCTTAACCAACTGAGCCACCCAGGCATCCCAGGATATGCTTTTCTTAAAGAGATAATCAAATAATACAGATATTATAGGGATATTCCAAAAATATCCCTAGTTACAAATTGGGTATCATAGGGCATTTTGTTTTTCAAAACAACACACAACATACTGTATCCCCATTTAAACATACACTTGGGATGCCTGAGTGGCTCGTTGGTTAAGCGTCTGCCTTCAGCTCAGGTCATGATCCTGAGGTCCTGATATTGAGTCCCACATTAGGCTCCTTGCTCAGCGGAGAACCTGCTTCTCACTCTAACCTGCAGCTCCCTCTGCTTGTGCACACTATCTCTCCCTCTCTCTCTCTCTGACAAATAAATAAATAAAATCTTTAAAAAGCATACATATCACATTGTAAGCCAGTACACACATTCCTATATAACTGAAATTAGTTTTTGCAAAATTAGGTTTTTTTGGTACTTTTAACCAACTGAGCCACCCAGGCGTCCCTTTGGTACTTTTAATGTGCACTGCATCCTGTAATCTAAATCTATATCTAAATCTAAAGAATGTAATCATTCTTTTCTGTTTAATTTTTTTATTTTTAATTTTTTAAATATTAGTCACGACCCACTAATTTTGTTTAGCAGTCTTTAATGCAAGCTATAGTGTTAAAACCACTATTTTACGCTTGATCTTAGCCAAAAGGCCGAGAAGCGATTTTAAATAATAGTTCTTCTTGTGCATTAGGTGTTTATGGTTCACCAAAAGAGGGAACGTGATGACTGTCATAGCAGGAACTTCTAAAATTCTAGAATAATCAGAAATGAAAAGGCAAATGGTAATTTAATCATTCAATTTACCAAAATCATCGTGGGGATATGTGTGTATGTGTATGGCTTTACAGGTTATATGTTTGGGTTTATGGAAGCAGTTAGCTTTTTGGAAGTGGTGTTTTTCCTCCCAACAAAGCACAAGACCTCAGTCTGAGAAGCTGGTGGTAATGAGTAGTGGTCCTGGGTCTGGTGTGATTTTGTAAATTTTGAGCAAGGCTTTCCAAAGGAGTACTTAAGTAATTCATAGGTTAGTGATACAATTCCGCATTTTCCAGAAATCCTTTACTAAAATAAAACACAATTATAACTAACTAATTAATGCCAAAATTAATCAGTATTATCAAATATTTCCTAGTGCCAGAATCTTTGCAAGGTATATATAAGTTTGTGGTTGGCATTCTGGTGATTCGAAGCTTCAAATGAGTTTTAATGTCAGAGGCAGTTATAGATAGCTTCTGTTTTTGAGCCTCTCTCTAGAAAGATAATGAGATTTTAGATCCCTGCTGTTAAGTCCTCTAAAGAGAGACCATCATATAGGTTTCCATTCCTCTTTTTCAGTAAGCAGTGAAAAAAGAAAGATGGGAAAATTGTGATAATGCTGGGCACCTCTCCTATTACGTGACTACCCTGATCCAAGCTGGATGTGTTTTTCCTCCTTAACAGTTCCCAGCATTCAGGTTCCTGGTTGTGAAGGCAAGAGCATGTTACTGTAATTTATTTAGAATTGCTTAAGATCACTCTTAGCTATATTCTATTCACTTTTAAACCTACTTCTTAAAGAATTTGTCTTTCACTCATCTCAGAAACAGATTTAAAAACTCCCCCAAATGATGTTTAAAAACATCTTTTTTAGGGGCGCCTGGGTGGCTCAGTCATTAAGCATCTGCCTTTGGCTTAGGTCATGATCCCAGGTTCCAGGGATTGAGCCCCACCATCCGGCCATTGCATGGGGCTCCCTGCTCAGTGGGGAGTCTGCTTCTCCCTATGTCACTCCCCCTGCACGTGTTCCCTTTCTCACTGTGTCTCTCTCTGTCAAATAAATAAATACAATCTTTAAAAATTGTTTCTTAAATCTTTTTTATAAAATGTTTTAAATATAGAAAAATGCCATGAAGAAAAAATATGACCAATAATCCCACCACCCTCAGTTTAACTATTTATCAGTCTTCATATCTGGTGTATACTCTTCTACTTATAGTATTCATGTATGCGTGTGTGTCTTTTTAATTGGGATCAACCTATAATTTTGTAATCTACCTTTCTCACTTAACAATATATTGTGAATGTTTTTCCATGTCAGTAAGTATTCCAAAATGTGACTTTTTTTTTTTTTTTTTTTAAAATTTTTTTTTTAAATTTTATTTTTTTTTTTTTTTTTTTTTCAAAATGTGACTTTTAAATGACTGGATTCATTCATTCATTTCCTATCATATGAACATACCATAATTTATCCAACTTTTCATGATTTGGCACTTATGGTTTATATTTTTTCTGTTATTAATAATGCCTCCATGACTATCCTTCTAAATTAATCTTTGGGCATATCTGTGACTTTTTTTCTTAATATAATTCTCACATGGGGAATTGCTGTATTTAAAAGTATGAACTTTTTAAAAGTGTTTTTACACATACTTCCAATTTAATTCCCAAAATGTACAAATTTTCACTTCCATTTCTTTAAAACTAAAACTGCTATGTTATCTTGTCCTTTTACATAATTAGGCAAAAGCTTTAAAAATACTTAAACAAGTAATATGAAGTGACAAAAATTGAGTGTAGTTAGCAATTAGTCCATACAAGTCTGTGCAAGGAGAAGAGTATTTAATAAGAGATGAATGAGGGGTGCCTGGGTGGCTCAGTGGATTAAGCCTCTGCCTTTGGCTCAGGTCATGATCTCAGGGTCCCGGGATCCTCCGGCTCTCTGCTCAGTGGGGAGCCTGCTCCCCACCACCACCCCCCGCCTGTCTCTCTGCCTCCTTGTGATCTCTCTCTCTCTTTCTGTCAAATAAATAAATAAAATCTTCTAAAATTTTTTTAAAAATTAAAAAAAAAAAAAAGAGATGCATGAACCTGGATAACATATTCTTCCTAAATTCAGTAAGAATACTTATTGACAGAAGAATAAGAAAAATTTTGGAACTATTTGGGGAGGCCAAATTTAAAGAGAAAATTCTCAGATAAGGTACTGGGGTACAGTAGGAGGCTATCGATGTCAAGAAATAGGAGGAGAGGGGCACCTGAGTGTTCAGTCAGTTGGGCGTCTGCCTTTGATTCAAGTCATGATCCCAGAGTCCCAGGCAGGAGTCCCTGCATAGGGCTCCCTACTCAGTGGGGAGTCTGCTTCTCCCTCTGACCCTTCCCACTCTTGTGCTCTCTCTCAAATAAATAAGTAAAATCTTAAAAGAAGAAAAAAGAAAAGCAGGAGAATATTTATGTGTATAACTATCCATTAAAAATGTATATGTACTTTGAAGGACGCCTGGGTGGCTCAGTTGGTTAAGCCACTGTTTTTGGCTCAGGTCATGATCCCAGTGTTCTGGGATCATGCTTGGCATGATCAGCAGGCTCCTTGCTTGGCAGGGAGCCTGCTTCTCTTGCTGCCTCTTCCTGCCTCTCTGCCTGCTTGTGTGTACTCTCTCTCTCTGGCAAATAAATAAAATCTTTTTAAAAAAATGTATATGTACTGGGGTGCCTGGGTGGCTCAGTGGGTTAAAGCCTCTGCCTTTGGCTCAGGTCATGATCCCGGGGTCCTGGGATCGAGCCCCGCATCAGGCTCTCTGCTCAGCGGGGAGCCTGCTTCCTCTTCTCTCTCTGCCTGCTTCTCTGTGATCTCCGTCTGTCAAATAAATAAATAAAATCTTTAAAAAAAAATGTATATGTACTTTGATTAAAATGCTATGTAAAGGTTATGCTTCTGTTTCAGATCTACATTTGTGGATTAACAATATACAAAGATAAAACATATCTAGCTTAAGTTGATCTACCCTCGAAATCACACCATACTTAAGTAAGTGCTAGGGAGTCATAGAGAAGGCAGAAGCCAAGTTCCACTTTGCTCTACACTATTTAAGCTAATGTGGTGGAAAAAGGTACCTTTAGAATGACTGTGGAAAATCCAGGTGTCATCAAAGGGTCTGATTCAGTACGTGTGAACAATATCTCTGTTTTTCTTCCCAAGAGCCCCTTCATATTCTATTTTGAGATTCATTTATCTTATACTGTTTATCTCAGATGATTAAAATATGTTCATTGTTTTCATGACTTCTGTAACAACAACTTACAGTCCTATATACTCTTTTCCAAATATTTTATCAGTATGTATCATCTATGCTCTGTACTTTCTTTTTCCTTCCCTATCACATACTTCATAGTCACACCTGAACTTAGTACCATCAGTCTTTTCCAAGGACACAAATCATTTATTATATTTTCTTTGAATTGATATAAATGGGAATGAATTCACTAAGGAGAAAGAGAAGAAAAAGGAGCACAACGTATACAATATTAATATAAACTCTGTTCATTATATACTTGAAAGTTATAAATGCTTCACATATACCATTTAAAAAAAGAGGCTAAAGATACCAGTTTGAAAATAATAACTATGTTCTACTTTATCCATTATATATTTCTAATTTATCAGGAGCTTAGGGTCTCTGGCTAGCTCAGTTGGTAGACTATTCAATTCTTAATCTCTTGGTCCTGAGTTCGAGCCCCACACTGAGGTAGAGTTCACTTTTAAAAAAATGGAGAGATTAGCAGGAGAAAAAGAAAATATTTATAATAATTACTGGAACAGCAGCCAGATCTCTCCTATTGTTGATATGTTTATCATAGTAACTAATGCCCTTTCAGTGGAGCACCATACTGTAGACTGTCCACTTTTCCATTCATTAAAATTTTAAATGTACTTTGATTAAATTTCTGTATAAAGATTCATAGCTCACATCCCACTCTTCATTCATCCATCCACTCATCTACCCATTTATTCAGTTAATATTTATTGAATATTTATGTGCCAGATACTATTCAAACCAATAGGAATGGAAAGATGAGTTCTTGCTCTCAAGTATCTTACTCTCGTGGAGGAGCCGGAAACACAGTAAATACATGTAATTACAATCCAGTGTGTTAAGGGTTAGAGTTTGGTAGTGGTGTTTTGAGAGTGCAAGCAGGATCCTCTTACATGGGAAGGATTTGGAGGAGAACCCATGGACTCCTTTGAAGAGATGACCAACTAGAGAGACATGCAATAGACCATCTCCAAGTCAAGATAGAGCATGAGGAGAGGACTAGGAAGTGAACACTAGGGAAAAGGAACAGTGTGAGAAATGGCGTGGAGAGGAGAAGAAGCATGTTACATGGGAGGACCTTAATCATTTTGGTTTTGCTGTATCTTGAGATTTTTTTTTAAAGATTTTATTTATTTATTTGACAGAGAGAGATCACAAGTAGACAGAGAGGCAGGCAGAGAGAGAGAGAGGGAAGCAGGCTCCCCGCTGAGCAGAGAGCCCGATGCGGGACTTGATCCCAGGACCCTGAGATCATGACCTGAGCCAAAGGCAGCAGCTTAACCCACTGAGCCACCCAGGCGCCCTGTATCTTGAGATTTAAAGGAAGTGGCCAAGATGAGGATAGAAAGTTAGGATTCAGATCATGGAGAGGTTTGTCCATCCTATGAAGAATCTTAAACTTGATCTTGAAGGACCTATAATAAGTTATCTGTGGTGTTAGTGATGGGAGCAACTGGGAATGGAGGGTGGGTCTTAAGCAGGGGATTTGTAGTCAAGTTTCAATTTTGAAAAGAAAATTTGAATGGATGGGGCGCCTGGGTGGCTCAGTGGGTTAAGCCGCTGCCTTCCGCTCAGGTCATGATCTCAGGGTTCTGGGATCGAGTCCCGCATCGGGCTCTCTGCTCGGCAGGGAGCCTGCTTCCTCCTCTCTCTCTGCCTGCCTCTCTGCCTGCTTGTGATCTCTGTCTGTCAAATAAATAAATTAAAAAAAAAAAAAGAAAAGAAAATTTGAATGGAAAGAGTATACAAGCTAGTTTTGAAGAGATTAAGAACGAAGAGACAGAGAACACTAGGAAGCAGTAGAAGCTGGTGGTAGGTGATTAAAGCATTGAACCAGGATAATGTTTTTCCAGAGATGGGAAAAGGGGAACAGATAGAAGATACTTGTTATTCTCAGAACTTGTTTATGAATTCACTTAATGGAGTGACGCAATTCTCCAAGTGATGATGATTCCATTGGACGCTGGGGCCAACAAGAACTTTGAAATAAAAATAATAATATTGGGGGCACCTGGGTAGCTCAGTTGATTAAGTGTCTGCCCTGAGCTCAGGTCATGATCCCAGAGTTCTGGGATCGAGCCCCTTGTTGGGCTCCCTGCTCAGTGGGGAGCCTGCTTCTCTCTCTCCCTCTGCCCTTCCCCCTGCTTGTGCTCTCTGGCTCTCTCTGTCAAATAAATAAGTAAAATCTAAAAAAAAAAAAAAAAAGAATATTGAACTATCAAGTCAACCAATAATAGATTGGAATGGAGATAAAGCCCGTCACTTTGAAGGCACAGGACAACTAACTCCTGAGTCAAAAATCTTTATTGAGAGTATCAATATGTAATGGGTTTCAGCAGCATAGTTTATTTTAGACTGATGCTATTAAACTAGCCTTTCTTTGCTCTGATGGCACGCCTCCCTAGCAATGAGAATTCTTTGCGGATTTCTTGCCTGAGGCCCTGGGAATGATTATCCCATTAACAGTTATGGGGAGGAAGAAACAATTGAGTACATCAGGGAAAGAAAGAATTTTGGTCATGTTAAGTTTGAATCACCTGTAAAATATCCAGTCACCTGTAAAATATCCAGTAGGCAGTTGGAAACAGAGAGCTGGAGTTTGGAAAGAAATTAGAGCAGGCATGCATATTTGGTAGCTGAACTCATATGAATGGATAGAATTTCCCAAGAAAGAACATACATTACAAAGAGAAGGAGGACAATGACAGAATGTTGGGTAACTCCAACAGAGGAGGAACCCATAGAAGATACTGAGAAAGAATGGTCAGAGAAATAGGAATAGAAGGATAATTTATGCTTCCTTTTCCTATATGAGTTCCTTCTCTTCACTTCCTATAGGAAAGGGTAGGATTCTCTTGGACAGAATCAATTTTAGACAAAATCAATTTTGTTCTTTTCTATAGTATATTGGGTAACTGTTTCCACAATAATAACATAGTATGGTCATCTGTGTGCTTTCTTACATTTTTATTAAATAGTACATTTTTGTTGGCACTGTCAAGAACTGTGAAGGTTTAAGAATTACCTCCTTACAGGCTAACAAGTTAGTCTGCCACAGCTTCATGGATATTGGCAGTAGAGAGGAGACTCCTGGATCAGAAACAAAGAATTATTCTTAGTATATCAGGCAGCATAAACTTCAGTTCTCCTTGTTCCAAGTCCCAGGCGGTGACTCCCAAATGCCCCAGGTGAATACTATATACACAGTGGGTTTACGTTATAGCAAAAAAAAAGTCCTGAGATTAGGGAAGCAAATCTTTGACAAACAAACCTGGCCTTCCTTTTCTCCAGAGGGAGATGTTCTTTTTTATTATACTAGACATTACAGAAACTGCCTTCTGCTCTAAAAGGAGACATTATCTTTATCTTCCAAGGCTGTTGACTCTATAAACATCCTTGAAAAGATGATCCAAAACAAAATCTCTCAATGCCTCTGCTCACAAGACATGCAGAAACTTTGGAGACCCAAGGAGATTTGTCTCCCTGTAGGCACACTCAAGGTCTTCTATATTTTTCCATACCCCTTGCATCTCCCAAGTTAGTGCCTTGCTTATGACAGGTGCTAATAATTATTTGTTGAAATAGTGATTTAGAAATCACATCAACAATAGAAATAGTTTACAAGATGTTTCCCCAGAATTATTTACCATGGACCAGTACAAAGGTTGCCTTTTACTTCCACCATATACTATTTACATAAACAGTTCATTTAGAACTGTAACCTTCTTGAGAACCACAGAGTGTATTGTGTTTTGCTTCCTAGAGTCTAAAACGGAGCTTAGAACATAGTAACAGAGAAACAAAGATTTGTTAAATAAATTGAAAAATGTGGACCATCACACAGTTGCAAATGAGGCAGAATTCAAAGTAGGCTGTTTGCCCTTTTTTAGCTCTTCTGCTACTCCTTGGTAACAACACTAGCAGTTTTTATACTCTTCAACCCATCTGAAGAAAGGAAGATGAAAACACCAATTCCTGCTAAATGCTAGTGACTTGGTAGAGTAATTCTATGCAAAGTTTTTTGTTTATTTGTTTGTTTTGTCTTGTTTTGTTTTCTTTATCTCAGAAGCAGTCTGGATGTCCAGGATAGGATGAAATGGACTTTCTCATATCTGTAGGTGGAAATGTAAACTGGTCTTTATTCACACATTTGGCTATTTCCAATGAGGCTTAAAATGCCTACCCTGCAATTTAACTTTCAGAAAACCGCCCTGATTAAATTAACTTAACTACAGAAAAGAACTTTTATGTATAAATATAGCCAACCCCCAAACTTTGTTTATGATAGCATAACATTTGGAAATTCTTATTCGGCTGAAGAAGGAGTTCCTGCCCTGAAGTGTGAATCTCTGTATAGACCATGAATAGATACTGCCAAGTTTTCCTCCTTGGAGATCTTTAAGAAGATAAATTAACCCCATTCCTAGATAATTTAAATATTGGTGCCATGTGTCTTTCCCAAGGTCTTTTCCATTTCATTTGGGCTGGGTTTTATAATCTGTACTTCTCTATAAGGAAAGGTAATATGGTTTTCTTTTTTTTTTTTTAAGATTTTATTAATTTATTTGACAGACAGAGATCACAAGCAGGTAGAGAGGCAGACAGAGAGAAAGAAGAGGAAGCAGGCTCCCTGCTGAGCAGAGAGCCCGATGTGAGGCTCTATCCCAAGACCCCGGGGATCATGACCCGAGCCAAAGGCAGAGACTTTAACCCACTGAGCCATCCACGCACCCCGGTAATGTGGTTTTCAATTCCTTCTCAAATTTGGGGGTTGATTCTTTTAATACAGCGATACTCATCTACAGGGAAGGAATTGAACTCTCTGGGGATGCATATTCAATATTAAACATTTTACATTTCTAATAGTGGGGGAAGGTATTGGCCTCAAAATTGTTTCAGTCTAGAAAGTTGCTTTTTAAACTTTGGTTTTAACATGGAATTATCCTGGGGTGCCTGGCTGGCTTAGCCAAGAGAACATACCACTCTTGATCTCGAGGTTGTGGGTTTGAGCTCCATGTCGGGGGTAGAAATTTAGTTAAAAAAATATAGAATCCTCCAGTGTTACTTGTATTTACTCAAAGACATTGAGGAAATCAAATGGGATCTTATCAATTTATGTCCTATTATTCTGCCCCCCAAAGTGTCACCAGTTCATATCAAATTAGGAAGCAGTAGGCAGAGGACAAGAATACTTACTTAAGGTTTATTTCATGTAAAATATAAAATCCTGATGAAGTCTATTTAGTACTTTCAGGATTTCATTAAATTAAGTGTTACTACTACGTTTGTGCAATGTCAAGAAAGCAAATCACACATCTGGAGGGAAGATGGAAGTAATTTAATAAAGCACTTGACCTTTTCATATGAGTCATAGTTCTATCCAGAAAAAGAGTTAACAGAGTTCTTTTTATTAGTAAATCTCATTGATGCCAAGATACTCACTGGTTTATTTAAGTTGCCTTTATTATGCATTTTTGGGTCTCATGGATATAAGTGTGAGTTTTGAAGTCTGATTTTCAGGGAACACCCCTCCCCGACACACACACACACACTCAGTGAGCAGTTTATACCACCTTTCTCAGGATTTTTTAAAAAAGATTTTTATTTTTAAGTAATCTCTACACCCAATTTGAGGATCGAACTTACAACTGCAAGATCAAGAGTCACGTGCTCCACCGACTGAGCCAGCCAGGATCCTCTATACCACCTTTCTCAGGATTAAAGAAACACAGGAGTGCAGTTGGCCACTATGGGTTTTTCTACTCTCTTTATACATTTCTGTGGTCAATGTATAAAAGGAAAATGATAGGATTACTATCTTTTGGGATGAATCCATTTCAGGCTCTCCAGGAAGGAAACAGGAGAATATTGTACTACTTTTCTGACAAAAGTGATAGAGAAGGTAAAAGACAGGGTAGGAGTTGAGAGAAAACCTGAAAATGGGAACATGGAGAGGGAAGGTCCAGGCGGAGCAAAGGAGATAGAGAACCTCAGGATGTCTGAGAAGAAAGCCTACTGGAGATGACTGAGCTATGACTCAGAAAGAACTGTGTCCCTGGGGGTATTACAATAGTGAAGAGTAAGTAGAAACCCTTGAGATGATGAGGAAGGGGACTTTGTGAGAGGGAGCAGGGGTGGGGGGAGAAAAGAGGGGAAGAGAAATCATCAGATAAAATCAAATTTGTGCTAATAAGTTTTCTTTTCTTTTCCTGGCGTGGAAGTGGGTACAGGAATGTCAAATTTTCCTAGGTCCTGAGAAATCCATTATTGGTTTCTGAGACCCTCTGCCAAATTTATTTTAATCACCCGTAATATATACCAGTGGCAATATTGCTTCAAACATATAGAGAAGATAATTTAAGCCAATAAATATTCCATGCTAATTACTGAAGTACAAACATTTCACATTTTCCCTTTGATATCAAAAGGAAACGTTTACTGGTCCAACAACATGGGCTATATTATATACCACCTGACAATACTGGGAAAGATTGGGTGAGTATTTTATTATGAAATATTACTGAGATTTTCCTGGATTACTGTAAAAGTCATTTTAAAATTAGTTGTTCTTCTAGCTTTTTTTTTTTTTAAAGATTTTATTTATTTATTTGACAGACAGAGATCACAAGTAGGCAGAGAGGCAGGCAGAGAGAGAGGAGGAAGCAGGCTACCCGCTAAGCAGAGAGCCTGATGTGAGGCTCGATCCCAGGACTCTGGGATCACGACCTGAGCCGAAGGCAGACGCTTAACGACTGAGCCACCCAGGCGCCCCTAGCTTTTTTTTTTAACATGTGAAATTTCAGAAATACAATTTATTTAGAGTCTGATAAAGTAACATGCTGAACAGCCACCATTTTGATCCACTTGAGCTGAAGTAGTCCTTTTGTATCCATATAATATTCCTACCCACCAGTCTACACGTACCTTTGGATCTCCACTGTGTCCTAAAGAGACACCATGCTATTACCTTAAAAGAGTTATAAAGAGCAAACTTTTTATAATAGCTTTAAGGATAGAGCCCTCACTCTCATTTTTTTGCTTTGTTTTATGTGTTAGCATAGATTCAAGGAAGGAATGAAAGGTAGTCAGCAATTAATATAGAAAAGTTTTTGTCATTAAGTGTATTTATATAGCTGTTACGTACCTTAGTATAAAGGCAGTGTAAAGTAACTTTAATTCTCACCATGAATAATTTATGACCATTTTAAGAGGTCCGAGGATTTTATTTGAAGTACTTTCAAAGAATTGTTAAATACTAGATTCTGTCATATTTTAGATGACTTGCTTCCAGTTGGACTGAAGACAAATCCACATTTGTCTCAGAAAAGAAACCTGTTTCACATGGGCTATGGGGGAAAGAGCATCTTGCACCTTCCTCGCTTATCTGCAAGGCTGAGTAGGGTGTGTGTTGGGCTGGGGATCCACACAGGCTGTGGGTTGGTGTGGCTCAGAGAGCAGACTGAGTGGAAGCAGAATCAGTGGCAATGATCCCAGAGGAATTTGCCTGTACCATGCCTCCAGTAGGGTGGATTAAGAGAAACAGGAGTTTATCCATTGGAGGCTGTGTTGGTAATTGACGTGAAAGATACCTGTGATCATCATTTACTCATCATAATCTGAAATTACTTCCCACTTAAGGTACTTTGGGGCTTTCTGGTCAACCTCTGTTACCTTATAGAACTGGGTGTTCTGGCTAAACCTCCCTCAAAAGGCTTACGTGACTCTAATAAAGGAGGCAAAATAGCCCTGGGAATTTCCTGAGAAACCTGAAGACGATTTGAGATCTTTCAGATATTCAGGTGGAGGTGAAATATATTGACATTTGTGTAACTTCATAACTACATAAGCTGATGACGCGTCGGACCTCTATATTATAGCTATGGGGCAGGAGAGGAGAGAGGAAAGGGTTCATAGAAGGAACAAAAAATTAAATAATTGAACTGATTTTTTATTTTTAAAAATTTATTATGACATGTTTCAAATAATAGAAACATATGGAGAATAATATGACAACCTGTATACCCACAACCCAGTGTAAATATATATTAACTTTTTGCTTCATTTATTTCAGATGTGTTTAAAGAAAAAATAGTTCTGGGACGCCTGGGTGGCTCAGTTGGTTAAGCAGCTGCCTTCGGCTCAGGTCATGATCCCAGCGTTCTGGGATCGAGTCCCACATCAGGCTCCTTGTTCTGTGGGGAGCCTGCTTCTCCCTCTGCCTCTGCCTGCCACTCTGTCTGCCTGTGCTCTCTCTCTCACTCTCTGACAAATAAATAAATAAAATCTTTAAAAAAAAAAAAAAAAGAAAAAAAATAGTTCTGTTACAAAGCTCCCTCCCTGTTTTTATCTTCTCCACCCTCCCCTTTTTAAAAGATTTTATTTATTTGAGAGACAGGGAGAGAGAGAGAGAGAGAGAGAGAGAGCATGAACATGAGCAGGGAGAGTTGCAGAAGGAGATGAAGAAGCAGACTCCCCAGAGCAGGGACCCCGGTGCGGGACTCTGTGCCAGGACTCTGGGATCCTGACCTGAGCCAAAGGCAGACACTTAACAGACTGAGCCACCCCGGTGCCCTTCCATTTACTATCCCTTGTTCCCTTTTCTGCTTGTGGTAATCTTCACCTTGTTTTGGGTTTCTGTTATCCCCATGAATGTTTCCATATTTTTACTACATGTGGTATGTGCCCATAAATAATATAACTTTTTTTAACATTTGCATATTTTGAACATTTATATAAATGATGCTTCACATATTTTTAACATTTATATAAATGATGCATTTATACATATGCACAGCTTGTTCTTTTGGCTAACTTTGTTTTTAGGATTTACACATGCTGACCATTAATCTCTAATCTTCTATTATATATTTCATTGCATGAAGAGTCCAGAATTCTCCACTGATAGACATTTTAAGTTGTTTCACATTTTATGGCGACCGTTATTGTCTCCTTATATTAAATATATATTCTATCAAGGCTTTTGTCCTCTTTTTGATTGTTAACATAGGTCAGTCATCTTTTTCTCTTTTGTTCTTGGTAAATCTTGCTAAAGAATTATGAATTTGTGAGTTGCTGATGTTGTTTGAAAGAACCAGCTTCTTTGGTTTGGTTGAACTAATTTTTGATTTCATAAATTTCTGATATTTGCTTTACCTTTTAGGTTTACTCTGTTCTTTTTCTCTTGAGTTGATTTCTTAACTCATTTGCTTTCAATCCTTTTTTTTTTTTAACAAATAAATCTAGAGGTTCAAAATTTCACACGAAGATCAACTTTGACTTCATCCCATAAATTTTAACATACGTACTTAATCATTTGGTTCTAAATATTTTGTAAGTTCTATTGTGGGTCTCTAACAGATGGCTTATTAAGAATATGTGTAAAGCTTTCTAGGGGCGCCTGGGTGGCTCAGTCAGTTAAGTGTCTGCCTTCAGCTTAGGTCATTATCCCAGAGTCCTGGGATTGGGTCCCACATCAGTCTCCCTGCTCACTGGGGAGTCTGCTTCTCCCTCTGCCCTTCACCCTGCTTGTGCTCTCTCTCACTCGCTTGCTCTTTCTCTCAAATACATAAAATTAAAAATAAAAGAATATATTTAAAGCTTTCTAAATATCTGGAGGTTTTTGTTTTTTTAACATTTCATTATTTATTTAACATTTCATTAATTTTTTAAAGTAATCTCTACCCCCAAAATGGGACTCAAACTCATGACCTCAAGATCAAACATTGCATGCTTTACTGACTGAGCCAGTCAGGTGCTCCAAGGAGATTCTGACTCTTGATTTCGGCTCAGGTTGTGATCTCAGGATTGTGAGATCAAGCCCCAGGTCAGGCTCTGGGCTGGTTGAGGAACCTGCTTAAGATTCTCTCTCCCCCTCTCCCTCTGCCACTCCCCCCCCCACCTTCCCTACTTCTATCCTCTTCACCCCTACCCCAGCTAAGGCACATAGGCTCTCTCTTAAAAACAACAACAAAAATGGGACGCCTGGGTGGCCCAGTTGGTTGGACAACTGCCTTCGGCTCAGGTCATGATCCTGGAGTTCCGGGATGGAGTCCCGCATCAGGCTCCCAGCTCCACGGGGAGTCTGCTTCTCCCTCTGACCTTCTCCTTGCTCATGTTCTCTCTCACTGTCTCTCTCTCAAATAAATAAATAAAATCTTAAAAAAAAAAAAAAAAACCCTAGTTTCTCTTCAGATCGCATAAATCTTTTGCCTTTTTAAAAAAACAACAACAAAAAAGCATCTTAAAAAAATGTATTGGGCTTCTTTGTGACCCACTTGTGATCAGTTCCTCTGTATGTTCCATGTATTCTTGAAAATGTATATATTCTGTTTGTCAGTGCAGAGTACTATACCCATTCCTTTGTGCAAGCTTCTTAACTCATTATTGGAATATTTTCCATCCTTCTCACTTTTTTTTTTGTTTGATAAGACTTTCTGATAGAGATTTGTTAAAATTGCGTACTATGATTTTGGATTTATCAATTCCTACTTGCAATTGCAGTTTTTGCATTTTGCAGTTTTTGTTTTGGTGTTGGGCTCATAAAAATGTATGATTGTCATATCTTTTTGGTGGCTTATTCCTTTTACTATCCTTTTGTTCATCTTATCTCCATCTGTCTGACTCTATTTTCTCTGATATATATATATAGAAATCTAGTGAAGGATATATATATACACACACACACACACACACACACACACACACACACACATACACACACACACATATACATTTGGGCAGTATTTGGCTAATATATCTTTTCCACCATTTTTCTGTATATAATTCTGTGCTATCATGTTTTAGGGGTATCTCTTAAACACAATGGATAGCTGAATTTTTCAAAATTACTATCTGATCTGAGAAATAAGAGAGAGCTCTCTTATTATGAAAAAGTGCAAGATTTACTTAAACCATTCCAATTTGTTTGTAGCCTTAATCTCCATTGTGTCTTTGGTGTAAAATTTCTTAGTGAGAAATACAAGATGCTCTGTCCAACAGTTCCAAGGAAACAGAGACTTAAGTTTATACAGTAGTATGTCAAGATGCCCCAAGCAGACAATAAATCCAGCACTTAATTTGGTTTTCTTGTGTGCCTGCAGAAATTAAGGGAGAAACGATTCTGCAGGTACACTAAAAGAACAATTGAATAAATTCTACTTTGCTTTCTATTATTTTCCCCTTTAGTTTTCATAGACAATAAATCTTGGGAAGGAATTTTCGCCATAATCTACACAGATAGATGATTTCATACCCTCACTAAATTGTGAACTCTTCCAAGGCAGACATATCTTATACGTTTTGTCTATCTAATGTGTACAATTGAAGCTCAAGGGTTGACCTAAACTGAACTCTTGATTTTATGGAGGGAAGAAGAAGAAGAAAAAAAACCAACAATGGAAATGTACGAGGTAATTTTTTCTTCAAGACATAAATTATCGTGAAAGAATGGGAACGTTGCTAGAATTTTTACTGTATTTTGTTACTGATTCTAGTTATGGCTCCAGTGACCATTTTTACAAATATGCCCAACTGTATATTTAATACTTCATAGAAGGATAAATGACAGGAAATTTCTGAATATATAAAGTATCCCTCTGTTTCAGTTGTTTTGTTAGCTCCTCCAAAGGAGTACTATGCCTTCTCATTTTTGTGACCCTACTATGTTGTAACCATGCCTGCTTCTCATTTTTGTGACTCTACTATGTTGTAACCATGCCTGGCACATAGTAGGATTTCAATAATTGTTTGAATGAATAGATCGATGGAGGTCATGCAAATCAACATCACATGACCACACCTGTACTGAAAAATTTGTAAATTCATATCATTTCTTTCTTTACCTTCAAATGCAGGTTGAATTTCTTTCATTTCTGCACAAGCTTTCTGGCATCCCAAAGGAAGAATTAACTGTTCTTTTCTTTGTGTTCCCACTTTGTCCATTATGTTGAGACAGCACTTTTTTTTTTTTTTAAATCACATTACAGGTAGCTATTTGCATTTCTGTCCCCATTCTAGCTTATGGGGAATTGTTTCTTAATTACTTCAAAAGTCTATTGTGTAGTTGTTGCATGATATATAATAGAAGTGCCAGCAAATCTTTCTTGAATTAGACTTTAAAAGAGTAAAATTTAAGTGTAAATATTTGTTGAACATCTACTAAGTTTTAAACCCTGTGCAAGAAAATTTAAAGATGTTTTTTCTTTGGTTCTCATAATAATCCTATGAAATACCTATTATTATTAAGGACAGAGAGGTTAAAACAGCCACTGAGTTAAGGCCTAGGCCTTAATCCTAAACCAGGTGTTCAGTAAGTGAGGAAGGTGGGACTAACCCACAAGCTCCTTTTACCTGACCATGCTACCCCTAGCTTACTCCTAGAACAAAACTGAGCTCGTAATGAAACCTACACCTGGAGATTTCGTCACCAGAGTCTTTTTGGATCATACTGTTTACCTCAGAACGTACACTATTGTTTTTAGTTGAGACATGTTCACCTCTGAAAACAAATATCTCTCCTAGGATCCAAATACCTGGAAAGGAGGGTTTATGCCTTGTTTTACTACATGATCACCCAGTCAGTTGTCCAGAGCATTCCCTGATGCAATACTTGAGCTAGAGATCTGTCCTGTAGTTGCTTACAATCCGTGAGAGAATTGAGGGAAATTTCAAGTCTGAGAGTGAATGTTGATGTACTTGATGATTATGATAAATAATTTTCTCCACATTTTTTGGCTTTATGGTCAGATATGCCTTGCTTGAATCTTTGTTCTAATTCTTTCCTAGCTGAATGCTCTTGGGCAAGTTACATTAGCTATCCAGGCCATAATTTCCTCAACTATTAAACAAGGATAAAGATACCTGCTTCAAGGGTTAAATAAGATCATGCCCATCCTACAAATGGTGGGAGCCATTGCTGTTATTATTAACTCCCCTCCCCCTTGGAAAAGCATGTTGTCCAAAAACAATGAGCAAGTTAGATTTGGGTGTATGGGTTAAATGTCTAGCTAATACCTATTTACGTAATACTGCCTAGTGGTCTCAGGGCTACTCCCAAACTAATGCAGAGACAAATGAGTAGAGAAGCTCCCTAGACAGAGGTTAATGCCCCAGACAGAGATTGAAGAGAACACAAGTATCATTTCCTTCTATTCCTGTACAGCAGTTTATAGGGGCATTAGAGTAGGATGTGACATAAATTTTATAAAGATATTGTACATTAAATATACATACTATTACACCCCATCTAGAATTACAGCAACATCAATTATGAGCATTACTTGTCAGTCACTATTACTGGTGTTCTCTCTATAAACAAGCTCAAAAGTCCTGTGGTGATCTATTAGAGGTTTTCTATATCCTTCCTCCACCCCTTTCTGATCCTTTTAGGCTCTTATGAGCAAACTGTTGATCATGACTAAAAGCAGCTAAGTGCTTTCATTCTTGGTGCTTAGCAGTTTCTCTGGAAGTCAGCAGACAATAATGTAGCCCTTAATACAGACTCAGACCAAATTTAGTGAGTGGGAGAAAGAGCATGATAGAAAGTTAAGGAAACATGGTCTTTCAAGAAGACAAACAAAGACAAATATTTTCAAGGTAACCTTTAAGTCACATGCCTGGTAACATTGTCCTTTGCAAATTTCCTTTATAAATTTCTTCTTATAAAAGTTCCTTCTGAACCTTTAGTCCTGTAGAAAAAAGTACTAAAAGAAATGGAATGAGCTAGTTGCTTAAATGACAGAAATGGAAATTTGTAAGTTACACACACCAGATATCAGTTGGTAAAATGGTGGAACAACTCCTGAAAGTCTTAGGGTAAAAATAAGAGTAAACTCTGAATTAGCACCCTCCCTGTTCATTATAAGAGGAAAATCCCTTCAGTAGAGAGGAACCCCGTGTTTTGCAGGTACTCCATCAAACAGGAACTGCTTGGGCAGTGTTCTTGCCTTTTCTCATGGTCATCCACTCAGACATTATAGTCACCAAGAAAGTTTGGGGTAAATTCCAAAGAGGAACTCTCTTCCTGGAGCAGAGTCAACCGTTTTCCCTCCTGCCCCCCAGTACAATGGTATTGTCATTCTACCAATAATTCAACTCTGGGTGTAGAATTATACAATTAGGACCACAAAAGATAGATCATACTAGTGTTAATATTTTTGAAGTAAACATTATAGAGCTGATTTGTTTGATCAATAATGTGTATTAGGAAAGGAAAAATTGCTGTGAATCCTCCAGTGATGAATTTGCTTTGTAGAGAGGCTGCTGTACCTTTTATCACTCGTGCTTTGTGGTTCTCTTTGGGTTTTTAAGGCAACATAAACTACAGTTAGGGATGCTGTACCAGGCCATTTCTTGGATAACCCCATAAGATGAGTTTCTAGTAGCACCGGAAATAGGAAAGAGCTCTGAAATAGTTCATTTGCAATTCAGGCAGTCTTTCCATGTGGACCCTGTGGCCAAACAAAACCGATGGTCTGCTCTGTCTGCTGGTGGCAGCTAGAGATGCTATATGACATCTGGCAAGCCCCACCAGCAGAATCACAACAGATACCCCAGAGCTTTGGAATAAGGCTGTATTCAATTCTGCCAACAACTATTCATTAGAAAAGAAGATCCTTGACTGGCTGTTGGTCTTGGAACAGATTGGATGCTTGACCATAGGATATCCAAATTGCCAAACTTGTGCTTTCTGATTCACTGAACCATAAAATTGGATGTGCACAGTGCATTCTATTATAAAATAGAAGTAGCATATATCAGGGGTCAGCAAATTTTATCTATAAAGGGCCAGATAATAAATATTTTAGGCTTTGCAGGCCATACGGTTTCTGTTGCGACTGTTTGATTCTGCTGCTGTAGCTCAAAAGTGGCCATAAACTATATGTAAATGCATAGCTATGGCTGTGTTCCAATAAAACTTTATTTATCGACACTGGGATTTGAATTTCGTATCATTTTAAATGTCAAGATATATTATTCTTATTGCGATTTTCCCCAAGCATTTGAAAATGTAAAAACCGTTCTCAGCTTGCAAAGATGCATGCTACGAAACAAATGGTAGGCTGGATTTGGGCCATGGGCAGTGGTTTGCCAATGCCTGGTATATATGAAACTAGAACCAAGTAGGTCCAGAAGGCACTACAAACTGCCCAAGCAGACCCAGCGACCCAGGCTCTCTTGGTGCCTGCTTCCTGGTTTTCCTTTTCTCCTTCAGTCCTTTCTATAATGCACGAATAGGACAGAAGATGTGGGCTCAGCATGTGAATGGGTCTCATGGTATACTGCAACAGAAAGACTCCTGCATGGCTCCTGCATCACAATCCCACTGCCTAGCAGCTCAGCCCTGACCAATACCTATGTTGCTCACTTCCTGTGGAAGGAAAAATGGCCTGAGAAGTAGTTCTATACTGACTCAAGAACAGTTGAGAATAGGTTTTTACACTCAGGAACTCGGAAAGAATGGTATTGAGATATTGGTCCCAATGTGAAAGTAGGGAGAAGAATGTGGATGAATTTCTTGGAATGGAAAGGCATGAAAATATTAATATGTGTGAATGTTCATCAGAGGCCATTCATGGTGGAAGAGGTAGACAAGATGATTCATTCTGTCAATGTCAGTCAGTGTCTTTCTCCAGACAGCCCAGTGTGTGCTTAACGGGCAGTAGCAGCAGGGATGGTAGCTACAGGCTCACCAACTTTGTTTAACCCTTATCGAAATTGATCTGACTAGCACTATTTGCAGACTGGTGCACAGCTTATCAGATTGTGGTTACTGTATTTGTCTATTAATAGTTAAAAATGGAAAGGGATTAGCAGGAGATGCCACAGTGGATCACTTGAGTGACAAACATATTCTTCCATGCCAGATGATATAGTAGCAACCCCGGGTCCTTTATAATGATTAGAGTCAAGTGTCTCTTCCAGTATATTAACTCTTTTCGTGCCTACTGATCTATTGGCACGAAAACCCCAAAGTAACCTCATGCCAGCGGTAGCTTTAAGTTTAATGGGACTCTTAAAGTGTGAAATCACATTCCCTTTGAGAATCAAATGTGTAGATACACAGGTCTTTCTTAATCTGTATGTGCCGCTATAACAGAATGCCACAGACTGGCTTATAAACAACAGAGATTTATTTTTCACAGTTCTAGAAGCTGGAAGTCCAAGATCATGGTGCCATGTTTGGTGAGAGTGCATTCCAGGTTGCAGGCAGAAAAGAGGCAAGGAAGCCCTCTGGAGTCTCTTTTATAAAAGCATTAATCTCATTCATAAGGGTTCTCTCATGACTTAATCATCTCCCAAAGGCCTCACTACCACATTGGGCATTAGGATTTGAACATATTAATTGGGGCAGGGAAGGGGACACAAACATTCAGACCATAACAGGGCCTAACACTGCAGAGATGGAAAGCATGCATTCTCCAAATGAATTATTAGGAGTGATGGTGGACAGGGCCACTCCTGTTTTTTCTCCCTGATTCTCTGACCCATATATTTTACCGGAGACAGAATAATATAATGGCGTTGGTTTAAGGTACCCAGTGTATCCTGAAGAACATTGTATCCTGAAAGAATGTCATCTCTAAGCTGGTACCTTAGCTTCACCTTTCAGAGACCACTCTAAGGTTTTATCAGGCTGGCAGGCTCTGGATAATGATGTCTGTGATTAAGAGCAATGGAGTCTATGGTTGTGTGCTCACTGACCTACCTCCTTGGCAAAAAAGTGTCCTTTGAGACAAAATAATAAAACGGAACAGGATGGGAGGAGGTGGATGTCTCAACTCTCGGCAAAGAGAGCAAATTTGCCCTTCTTCCTCCACCTTTTTGTCCTTCTTGCCCTTAATGGATTGTATGATGGCCAACCAACATTGGGGACAGCCATCTGCTTTACTTAGTTCACCAATTTAAATGCTAATATCTTTCAGAAACTCCCTCACAGACACACCCAGAAATAATGTTTTACTGGCTTCCTGGGCATCCTTTAGTCCAGTTAAGTGGACACGTAAAATTACCTATTACACAAAAGCTTCCAGAGTCCTTATAGCTTCTTGCTCATCAGGTTTGATTAACATGATGTCACCAATGTAGGGGACCAATGTGACATCCTCTGGAATATTCAGGTGGTCCAGGTCCTCTTAGATCATATCATGATGAAAGGACATGGGTTTCTGTAGGACGAAACCGTGAGTATAATTGGTTATCCATCTCAGATAATTTCAACTTCTTCTGATTGTCCTCCTGTAGATTCTAAAAGAGCTGCATTCTCTGGTGTATTCAGTACCAGAAGCGACACTGGAGTTCCCCCTTGATTCAGCTTGTGGTAGTCCATTATTATTTACCATGATCTGCCATCTTTTCCAAGAATCAAACTGATAAAATAAATGGGAGCATAACAGCTGAACTAATTTCTCCATCCTCCCCAGAACGTGTCATGATTTTTAGGTTACTGTGTCGGTAGAAGTAAGGAAATAAATTGGACACAGACTTTCCCTTGATCTTTTTAGCCTCCTCATGTCACAGAGCTGATAGGGGAGCAGGTTATTATTATTGTCAGAGAGGGCTGCCTGATGTAAAGGTGGTCGATAAAGACAATGAGCCAAATTGAAAATAAGTAAGACTTTATTCACTTATTGTGATAGTATAAGCAAAAATCTAAACAGGAAACGGTGACAGTTCTCAAGTCTGCTATTTTTGGGGGTACGGTGGAGAGGAGGGGGGAAAGGCGCATGGTGGGAAAGGATTGAATACTGGGTCTGAGGGGAGAAGAGTGTTCAGGGCCCCCTAAGAAGGAGGTCTTGGCAGAGGCACCTGAACAATTTCTCAGCTGAGACCTGTCCCAGTAAGGAGGCTTCCAGCTGGAGGCTTCTGGGCTAGGAATACAGATGCGTGGAAGAGCTCCTCGGGCCCCACCGAGGGGTGGCTGTGGAGGGGGAGCCTCTGAGTCCTGACTGCAACTCCTTCCAGAGGCTGTGCCCCACCCCTGGTGGGGAAGAGTAGTTCTTCAGCCCCCAGGTCTGCCGGAGAACATCTTTGTAATCGTCTCTGGACTGGCCTCAAAGATGACACATAGGATGTTCACCCTGTACTGTCAGGAGAATTGATTGCTGGAGAAAATTGGTTGCTGCTGCACCATGGAACAGGACTATGTCTGGAATCCAGAGCATTTACTTTTAGGGGGTGTACGCTCCCTTTTGCTGAATATTCCATTTTCCAATAGCCTTACAGTGGAAAACTGAGATAATTGAGAAAGGCAAGACCACCAAAGGCTTATATCCTTTGAAGAAATGAAGGTTTGGGTCACCCTACCGGGTTAAGATGGCCGTCAGACTGAGATGCTGGCAGAGAGTAATAGGAATATGGAATGGGCAGTGGAAGAAGAGTGTTAGTGTTACCAGCTTAGACTTTGTGTGTGTCCGTGCACACACACACATACACACACACACACACACTACCAGCAATTATACTCAGGCTATATAACTGGCCGCCTCCCAGCATCTCTGAAGCCTACGGAAGAAGCAGACCACAGACATGGGAACTCATAGCTCATTTATTTATTTGAGAGAAGAGTTATTCCTTAATAGTGATCAATTAATGGTGAATATTCCAAGTTGATATCATTTATGACTACTGTGCATCATTTACTAAGATACTTCCTGACTTACTCCCTTTAATTAAGTGACCACATGGCTCCAGAAGCTATTTCTGGATAAATAGGCAAATTGTAGAAAATCCCCGTTCTCCCTAAAATCCCCAGTGACCCACCTGCATGTATGAAATGATGCTGACATTCTTTGGCAGGCTGCCTCAGGACCATTCTCCAGCCTGTTCTGACATGGTTTTCCCTGACCCACTCTACCTTCCAAGCACACTGAACTCACGGTTCTCCCACTGAAAATTCCCAGCACAAGTAGCTGACTCCTCTCTGCTTTGCACGCCATTTCTCCTCTTTCAAGACTCAGCTCAAGAGTCATCTCTTCCCTGCAAACTTCCTTCCAGCACTCCAGCACACTCCTCTTTTTTCCCACAGTATGAGTAAAATTTTATTTTAAAGTCTCACACTTCTTTTTAAAATGATTTGACCCCTCTCAATAGACTTAATAGTCTTCAAGGGATAGAAGTATCCCTCTGTCTAAAATGTAATTAAGTATTTTGTAACTGTTGGATTAAATACTTTCATATTTTAAAAATGAGCTCTGTGGGGCGCCTGGGTGGCTCATCAGTTAAGTGGTTAAGCAGCTGCATTCCACTCAGGTCATGATCCTGGGTCCTGGGATGGAGACCCTGGGATGGAGCCCTGCATGGGGGGCTCCCTGCTCAGCAGGGAGTCTGCTTCTCCCTCTCCCCCTGCACCTCTCCCACACTTGTGCGCATTCTCTCTCTCTCTCTCTCGAATAAATAAATGAGCTACAAGTTCCAATGTCTGTGGTCTGCTTCTTCTTTTAGGCTTCAGAGAAGTTGGTCTTTTTCTAAATCATCTTCCTTTTGAAGTAAAATCTTCCCTTTTCGCCTCTGAGGCATTCATTTCCTCTGAGTTATAATCCTTAGTTCTTTTCCCTTCAGAAAGTCTCCCTCATGAGAAGGAGCAAATCTTCCTCTGAAATTCTCATTGTACACTAGAGTCCTGTAGTAACTTAATTATTTCTCTGATTCCTGCCAAACCCTCAAGAAATCTTTGAATAGATAAATTACCAGGTTGGAGTTTTAAGCCACACACTTATATTAATATGCAACAAATTAATTAAGACCTAATTGTATTCAATTCCAGCATCTATCTAAGGTAAACAGAATTTTGTATACCATCACATATTTCCTATGAATTAAGCTAGTTTGCTGCCTTTAAAACCTCAAAAAATAATAATCGACTTAGGCCAAAATAGTCAGGTAGTTGGTTTTAATTTGATAATCTCCTAAATTATAATGTACAACATACTTACAGAAACATCCAGAAATCAGTTTGATTTTTAGTTCAGGTTTTATTTTATTTATTTATTTTTTAAAGATTTTATTTATTTATTTGACAGAGAGAGAGATCACAAGTAGGCAGAGAGGCAGGCAGAGAGCGAGGGGGAAGCAGGCTCCCCGTTGGGCAGAGAGCCGGACGTGGGGCTCGATCCCAGGACCTTGAGATCATGACCTGAGCTGAAGGCAGAGGCTTAACCCACTGAGCCACCCAAGTGCCCCTTTAGTTCAGGTTTTAGTAGCCAGTGGAGCTGGAGTTAAGGGTTAAATGTTGCTCTGTGGCCCAGAGCTCTGTGGCCCCAGATGGTGAGTCCCAACAGTAAACAAAAATTCCAAAAGTATCTGCTCCGAATTGTAACATGTGTATTTAGATGCAAGGAAAATTAGTGTATTTTTCTATCTCTCTTTTTACACAAAAGACATATATAGGATTGAAAAAAAAAACAATAGGTACAGTGTATAAAAGCTCATTTGAAAAACTATTTTTTTAATTTGCTCTTCGAACAAGCTTCTGAGTACTTCTCTTGTATTTCCACAGACGAGATTAGGAAAGGAGCAAAACAGATGATTCATTATATGTGATTTGGAGTTTGTAGGCTTCACCGTAAGATTAATTTGGCTTTTAGTCTAAATAGCTAATGCAAGGGCAAATCTAAATAAGGAAACATACTTACATTAGCATCTTTTCTTTTCTTACCATGTGATTTGGAAAAGGTGAAGGGGACTGAATTACTTGCTGGAATTCAGGGGGAAAAATGTCATTTTAACTCAGTGCCATCATTCAACACGAGTTCTGTATTGACAGAACAACATATCCTGCCCTACCATTCGATTCCAAATAATATTTAATTGCTTTCTGAATCTCTTCCAACTTCAATTAGTGTTAATTTAGTGTATAACTAAATATATTACCATAAAACAATTAGGAATGATACGGTGTCCTCTGTAACATATGTAGTTCGTATTAGCAGTTGGTTCACAAGAGTCTCAAAGAGGGAAATAGACAAAAATTCTCAGTATGATCTGTTCTTATCATACACACAAGCATATATGCACACACAGACATGGACTTAACTAGCAGTAGATTGCTTTTATCCTTCGGGAGACACAGGCTGTTATTTGTCCTGTAGAAGAATATGGTCTAAGTGCCTTGGCAAGATGTACCAGGGCCTCCAAGATTTGACTTCTCCTTCATCTCTGGCCTTGCATTCCGCCCTCCGATTCTACTAATGAGACGTGTTTTGTTCCGTCCTCTCACACGTCTGTGTTTTTGTTTTTGTTGCGCTATCTGCTAAAATGCCCTCCTAACTCAGCCACACCTGCTCCCGTTTCCAGGCTCCTATCAGCTGTGAGTGTGCTGGTTCTTTTCCATCGGCGGCTCCAGTTCTGCTCCTCGGCCTTCTCACCCAGCTTTCTGCCCCAGGGCTGATGTGGGACGTCTCCTCCCTCACCGAGCTGAGCTCCTCCGAGCTCCAGCCTGCCAGTTGAAGTTGGCCAATGGGAGGCCCCGTGGACCGGAAGATTAGAGGGCAGGAGGAGAGGTCTGGATATTTATTCCCTCCGCTTTTGCATGCTTTCTTCCCTACTGGTCTGTGGTTTGGTAGTGGCTTTGCTCTTCTCCCCGATGCCGTGCCTCCTACCACCACGGCTCTCACTCACTAGAATACTGGAAACGAAACCGGTCTACGGGTTTAATGCTTCCTCCCACTCTTGCTCATCCTGGAGACCTTCGTCATCCTTGTTGGTTCTCTTAACCCTGCCCATACCTCTGTAAATAGTCTTTTTTTAAAAAAAATTTTTATTTATTTATTTGACAGAGATCACAAGTAGGCAGAGAGGCAGGCAGAGAGGAAGGGAAGCAGGCTCCCCGCTGAGCAGAGAGCCTGACGCGGGCTCAATCCCAGGACCCTGGCATCATGACCCGAGCTGAAAGCAGAGGCTTTAACCCACTGAGCCACCCAGGCACCCCAACCTCTGTAAACAGTCTTTACAGTAAACTCTTCTCATTGACACCTTGGAGTGTGCCATCTCTCCCCTGCTGGAACACTGATAGAGTTAGCGTCTTTATGATCCCAGCTCCTGGAATAGAATTGAAGTTTTGTGCTCTCCCTGAATGCATGGCAGGCTTACATCAAACTACCTGACATACATGATTGCGCCATTTCCTTAAAAGTCCATTTCCTTCTACAGTCAGAGGAATCCCTGTCGGTTGGCATCACTAGGATAGAACTCAGTGCCTTGCACATATTTGGTCCTCCTTAAATATTTTTTGGATAAATTGATACATAATATGAGTGGTCAGTGTGATTATTAATAATAACATGTTTTTCAAACACATTATCTCATTTAACCCTTACAGTAACTCTACAAAGTGGGATTAACATCTTTTGCAGATGGGTAGAGTGAATCCTAGAGAGTATAAATAATTGGTTCAAGCAACATTAAATGAAAAAATAAACCTAGATCTTTTTTTATTCCAAAGCTTGTTCTTGTAACCATTATGCTAAATGCCTGAATAATGATGGGTTCCTACAGAAACCCACAGAGTTGAGTCAAAGAATTAGAAATATTTTTGAGCGGCTTCCTTATATTTTCAAAAGATGTCCCAGTCTGTACCTTGACCCTTGCTCAGGGACAAACATCTCTGTGTTAACTACATTAAGATGATTGTTCAGGCAACTGTGAAATGTTAATTTGTGGTATTATATGAGAATTTTCAAAGGTTCCATGGGAAAAGTTCCATACAATTTATACATTTAACTTCTGATTTTTCAAACTTATTATTTAATTTTACTTGGAAACACATAATTCCCTTGGCATTGCAGGTGGGGTGAAATAGAATTCATCAAGAACTAGCAGGGATGGGGGAACAGCTGTAATCCAGTCGGAATAGATTTCAGTCATGGAATCATAGTAGAAAACCACACATTGTAAACCTATGCCAGGATCTACCAAGACATTGATGCAAGGTTACTCCTTGACCATTTGATAACTGATACATGGTTTATAGTGTTCAGATTATATACTAATTTCTTTTATTACTATTCAAATAAAAATTCTTAAGCCTTTTTTTACTGTAAGCTAGCTCTACATCTGGATTGTGGCCCATAATGTTTACACTCTACCAAATGAATCAGCCCCATGTTTAAAATGGCAAGAGTGGAGGGCCTGGGTGACTCAGTCTGTTAGGTGTGATCCTGGGGTCCTGGGATTAAGACCTGCATTGGGCTCCTTGCTCAGCAGGGAGCCTGCTTCTCCCTCTCCTTTTGCCCCTCCCCCTGCTTGGATTCTCTCACACTCTCTTAATGCTTAACCGACTGTGCCACCTAGGGGCCCTCATTTGTTTTGTTTCTTAAAAAATGATGGTTAGATGCCACAGAGTAGGTGGCAATGCCTTAAGGGTATGTGCGTTGTCAGGCCTGAGGTGGTCTTCCTTTGCTGTCGGAGGGCTAACCTTGTCTCCTTTCATACAACACTCCAGCACAGATGTTTAAAAAAGCAAGAGAAAGAAATTTGGATCTATTTCTTGACTTCCAGAACGTGTACACACAACTTTCATTCTTATTTTATAGGTGGGGAAATGAGGCAAGGAGAGGGTAAACAAAACTTGCTAACATCACACAACTTTGCCTCTAGTACAGCTGGGACTTAAACCTGGGTTCTTTGTCCTCCTGATTTTTGTTCTAACCCACCACATGATTCTGTGTTGTTGGGACAGACCTTCAGTCAAAGCCTCCCAGAAGTTTTAATATGGATACAGATTTATAAACCCATTCAGTAAGATACCTCATTCATTTCAGGAATCTCCCAAGTAAGTACTCTTGGAAGGGAATAACTCACTGCTTCTAAAACAGCCTGAGTAGAAATATGTTCTGGTAGCTTATTTTGTCATGTCCTGGGTCTATCTTGAAAATTCTATAGAGTAATATCATTCCTCCCTCTCATGACAAAGCCCTTCAATTATTGGCAGGTGACCATCATTGCCCATGGCCTTCCCCGACCCCAGCGCTTTTGACGACTTTCTCCTTTTTTTTAGGTCAAACACCGTCTTATTCCACAATTATCTAGAAGTAAAAATTAAAATAAATTGAATGGTGAAAACTTTAGGTCATTTCTTTCAAAGTCATTTCCAGTGCTGCATTAAAAAGAAGGGGGAAAAAAAGCAATCCACTGGCACAACAATAAATGAGGTATGCGATTTAATTCTGGATATTACAGAGAGGCTTAATGAAGCAGAGAAGTAGATTTCTGGAGAAGGAGAGATGAAAGTCTGGAAAGGAAGTATACTGTCTGGGGATTAAAAAACAAACAGCTTTAAAAGGTCAAGAAACTTAGAAAGGAAACTCATAAAGGTAACATTTGGATTCCTGAAGTAACACAAGATGAGAGCAATGAGCCGCAAATGGACTTATTGAAGTAAGATGCTGCCATAAGAAGTATTTTCATTGAAAAAATAATTTTCACGTTGAGGAGCCAAGGACTAGTTATTAGGGAAGTTGTGGCAGAACTAGATTTGGTTTGTATTTTTCAGACCCTCTAGAGCATAGTTACTTCTGATTAAATAATAGGTATAAAAAGCTAAAAATACCTGGATAGCAATTTTATTTTTTGTGCAAAATTTTAAATTAGGTAGGACAAAAGTTGTTATCTTTTGGAGCATATAACAAAATTAATGAAATGTTAAAGCCTTTCGTTTCAAACTCACTTTAGTAAGGGCTGGAAAGTTACTTGGATAAACCTGAAATTATGGAGGAGAATGGGGCATATCTGTGTCTGACTATTTTTCAAATATTAAAACAGAAAACCTCAATAGCACGAGAAACCACATAGAGAAGGTGGGACAGTCTAATGGCCATCTTGTTCTTCTAAACTTAACCCTAAAAAGTATGTCGTGGCTGAAATGAACTATGGTCCCATATAATAAGGTGTGAAACTTTGTTTAGATATTGAAAATTATTTATATTTAATAAATAGTTACTATGCTGGATGATTTATTCACAAGTATAGAGATAATAAGTGAACAAAGAGAAATCTCTTCAGGTCCGGTTTGTCTTGCTACAATGTGTGTCTCTGAAATGAGAATTAACAAAATTAGCTCATCTGGGATGCGTAAATAGGGAAATGGTGTCAGCAAAGTACTGAGGTCTCCATGATTTATGGCTTTTCTGAGCACATTAATGCTTTGTACCCTCAATTAACAGCAGTTTAACATGAAGTAAGAGGGTTGAGAGCAGCAAGCCATGGGCAAGCCCAGTTTTGCAATTTCATACCAAGTTTTCCTCTTGTTCATTTGACTGTATGCTCTGTCTTACAAGTGCTTCGTAAGAGTGAGTCTTTCGGCTAGTATCCAAAATCTATAAAGAACTTATCAAACTCAACACCCAAAGAACAAATAATCCAATCAAGAAATGGGCAGAGGATATGAACAGACAGTTCTGCAAAGAAGACATCCAAATGGCCAACAGACACATGAGAAAATGCTCCACTTCACTCGGCATCAGGGAAATACAGATCAAAATCACAATGAAATACATCTCACACCAGTCAGAATGGCTAAAATTAACAAGTCAGGAAATGACAGGTGCTGGTGAGGATGCGGAGAAAGGGGAACGCTCCTACACTGTTGGTGGGAATGCAAGCTGGTGCAACCACTCTGGAAAACAGCATGGAGGTTCCTCAAAAGGTGAAAATAGACCTGTCCTATGACACAGCAATTGCACTACTGGGTATTTACCCTAAAGATACAAATGTAGTGATCCGAAGGGGCACACGTACCCGAATGTTTATAGCAGCAATGTCCACAATAGCCAAACTATGGAAAGAACCTGGATGTCCATCACCAGATGAATGGATAAAGAAGAAGTGGTATATATATACAATGGAATACCATGCAGCCATCAAAAGAAATGAAATCTTGCCATTTGCGATGACATGAATGGAACTAGAGGGTATTATGCTTAGCAAAATAAGTCAAACAGAGAAAGACAATTATCATATGATCTCCCTGATTTGAGGAAGTTGAGATGCAACGTTGGGGGTTTGGAGGGTAGGAAAAGAATAAGTGAAACAAGATGGGATTGGGAGGGAGACAAACCATAAGAGGCTCTTAATCTCACAAAACAAATGGAGGGTTGCCAGAGAGAGGGGGCTAGGAAGAGGGAAGTGGGGTTATGGACATTGGGGAAGGTATGTGTTATGGTGAGTGCTGTGAAGTGTGTAAACCTGGCAATTCACAGACCTGTACCCCTGGGGCTAATAATACATTATATGTTAATTAAAAAAAAAAAGAGTGAGTCGAGTTTTCTTGCAGTTTACCTTGTCTCCACTATTTATATCAGCCTCAACCCTTTCTCATACCCATGTCCTTCAAGCTACTATCATTTATTCTTATGTAATGTCCTATGTATTCTGTAACATTATTTTGTTAAAAATTGGCATGTCTTTTCAATTGTGCAGTGTTTTTAAAAGATTGTTGTTGATACAATTATTTTTCAGACTACCAAGTTTTAAGGTTTTGGCTCCTAATGCCATTTCCCCCATATACCTTGTTACATTTAGTATGCTGCTTTGTTACTGACTCTGCATTGTATGAACAGAGGTCTCGGTCCTTCGATTCTCCATGAGAAGATTTATGTGGGGTACCGGCCCTTGAATGAAGACAGCAAAAGGAAAGCACCAAGCACAAAGCAGTTCTTATTAAAGAGAAAGTACCTCTCAAGGTGGGAGATCAGGTGGGTTCCACAGAATGGGACTGGCCTCTAGGTTGTTTTGGGATTGGATTTTGCTGGGTTTCTCTGGGCTGGGAGGAGCTGCCTTGTATAGTGAGGTGGTCTCTAATTTTTTTTTTTAAGATTTTATTTATTTATTTGACAGAGAGCAAGAGAGCATAAGCAGGGGGAGCAGGAGTAACTCAGGGCTCCATCCCAAGACCCTGAGATCATGACCCAAGCCTAAGGCAACCACCCAACCAATTGATTGGCTCCAGTGCCCTCTAATGGAGGCAGCTTCCAATCATTTGGGGGAAACTCCTCCCACATGTTGGGAGGGGGAGTTTTTGACCTTACAAGCTTTGTACTGGAACCATCAGTTCAGCCTTTCTCAGTGGGATGGGGTGGGGTGGGGGGGGAATATACTTCAATGCAAATGCATTATAAGGAGTCTAGGTTTACCTTGGGGCACGGGTGGAAGAGGAGAACACATGGTCTGCATCTGTGGCCCTTGATCGGTCAACCCTGGGTCTTGGAAGCCTCAAGGTCAGGATGCTGTGCCAGCCCTGCCCCCCCCCCCCCGGGATTTTAATCTGTAGCATATTTATCATCATCCTTCCCTCCAGCTCCAGTCTCTACTGTTCCCCTTCAGGGACTTGGGACTCTGTCTCTGGGCATTCCTTCCATGGCTCAGGTCTAGCTTCTACCTACAGTTTTAGAGGATGTGAGTTATTTTAGGAAATGCCTTCTAATATTGTGTCTTCACATGGTCTCCCTCTTTGTCTGTCTGTGTCTTAATCTCCTTATAAGGACACAAGTCTTGGTTTAGGTTCCACCCATAATGACCTCATTTTACCTTAATTATCTCTTTAAAGACCCTGCTCCCAAATACAGTTGCATTCTGAGGTATTGAGGATTAGGATTTCAACATATGAATTTTGGAAGAACATAAATCAGTCCATAGCCATACACATATCTGTAAATACTTTTTAAAAAATGTTTTTAAAGATTTTATTTATTTATTTGACGGACAGAAATCACAAGTAGGCAGAGAGGCAGGCAGAGAGAGACAGAGAAGCAGGCTCCCTGCTGAGCAGAGAGCCCAATGCCGGACTCGATCCCAGGACCCTGGGATGACTGAGCCAAAGGTAGAGGCTTTAACCCACTGAGCCACCCAAGCACCCCTGTAAATACCTTTTTTTTTTTTTTTTTAAAGATTTTATTTATTTATTTGACAGAGAGAGATCACAAGTAGACAGAGAGGCAGGCAGAGAGAGAGAGGGAAGCAGGCTTCCTGCCGAGCAGAGAGCCCCATGCGGGACTCGATCCCAGGACCCTGAGATCATGACCTGAGCCGAAGGCAGCGGCTTAACCCACTGAGCCACCCAGGTGCCCTGTAAATACTTTTTATGTAGCCATCTCTATCTCTCTTAAACTGTTGAAAAAAAAAAAAAAAAGTCCATACTGATGTCTTGAACTCAAGGAACTTTTAAAGAAAACTTTTAATATTAAAAGAATTATAAATTCACAGGTAATTGCAGAAATAGTACAGAGAGGTCTAGTTTCTGATGTCATCCAGTTTCTCCTAATGGTTATATTTTAGATAACCATAGTATAGTATAATTCAAAATTTAAAAATTGACATTGGTAAAATGGGTGTTGTAGTTGGACTTCATTTACCACAAGTGTTGATTCATGGAACCACCACCCAGTCAAGACACAGACCATTCCATCAACACAAAGATCTACCTCCTGCTACCTTTATAGTCACACTCTTTACCCTGCCCCTTTCCTCACATGATCCCCAATCACTGGCAACCACGGATTGCTTTTCCATTTTTATAATTATGTTGTTTAGGGAATGTCATGTGAACGGGATTGTACATGACTAGACTTTTTGAAACTTGATTTTTTTTCACTCGGAGATTCATCTGAGTCGTTCATCCTTTTTTATTCCTGTGTAATATTCCATCATGTGGATGGCCTATGATTTGTTTAAGCATTTAGGATTGAGGGACATTTTGGTTGTTTCCCGTTTTGAAAAGTTACAAATAAAGCTTCTATGAACATTAGTGTGCAGGATTTGTGTGGACATAAATTTTCATTTCTCTGGGAGAATTTCCAAGGAATGTGATGCAACCAGTAGAGAGATTGTAATATTCATGAGCCTGCTAATTACTGCAAATGGCATTTACTATGTACACTTCTGATATTTGGTTCTACCCCCTCAGATCTCTTTATTTTTTTTCTGTTTGTGAAATTCACATCATTGTCTTTCATCACTCTTTCTGACGATGAATGTGTTTGTGTGCAGAGATTCTCAGGATGAGGTCTGGGGGTCCTTAAGACTTTCAACAATCTTTTCAGGGAGTCTCTGGGATCAAACCATTTTTGTAATAATTTGAAGATGCTGTTGGTCTTTTCATTCTCATTCTTTCCAGAGGCTACATGTTGTGTGATGACATTATTACTAGTGGAATGTGTGCTTCTGAATTAAAATTTTCTGTTTCAATTCTTCTACCAGACTGTTGGATGATACAGATATAGATATAACCAACACAAACAAGAGCTTTCGTGATCCCTGATAATGTCAATGGCGTAAAGTGGTTCTGAGACCAAATAGTTTGAGACTCGCTAGTTTCCATTATTTGTGGTAAAATTTTTGGTTGTTCTGTATATCTGACTGGATCATAAGCTCTTCAATGGCAGAAAAGTATATTCTTGCAATTCCTTATAACTCTCAATAGCACCTAAGACAGTGATATGGACCACATTAAGTGGTGACAAATGGATGATAAAATAGAGATGTGATAATCAGGCAATAATCTTGCTTTTCTGGGACACATTTATGAGCTATCATTTCAGAAAGTAGTGCCCATGTAAGCCACGAGACAACTTTCATCCATAGTTTTCAGAGAGAGACTTTATTATTCTATTTGAAACAGGGCCTTAGCCCACCTCTGAGATGGATCATAAGTGGATTTATTCCGGTGGTGGGAGAGAATTTGTGGAATAATCATAGTGGAGAAGTGAGTTGGGGGAAATCGGAGGGGGAGACAAACCATGAGAGACTATGGACTCTGAGAAACAAACTGAGGGTTTTGGAGGGGAGGCGGGTGGGGGTTGGATGAGCCTGGTGGTGGGTATGGAGGGCATGTATTGCATGGAGCACTGGGTGTGGTGCATAAACAATGAATGTTGGAACACTGAAAATAAAATAAAATAAAATAAAATAAAATAAAATAAAATAAAATAAAATAA
>NW_019154092.1:27053674-27411174 GCF_002288905.1 Enhydra lutris kenyoni
TAGTGTAACTTTGAATACCTTCCTACCCAGCTATCCCTGCCATATACCCGTACATCAGAAAGAAGTCATTTTTTCATAAAAATAGTAGATTAAATGTTTTTGCTGTGCTTTCCAAGGGTAGAATAACAAACTTTTCCTTCTCAAGATTCCCAAAGACTATCCTTTTAATATGAAAAGACACAAGTAGAATCACTATATTTTATACCTGAAATGAATGTAACATTATGTTAACTATACTGGAATTAAAATTGAAAATTAAAATATTTTTAAATTTAAAAAAGAAAGACTTAATTAAACATATAGTAATTTAGCTTTTATCCTGCACTAGGTACTGTATTTTTTTAAAAGCTATGAAGTTGAAAGTCATGATTCTTTTTCTTTTTATGATGTGAGTGAGACAGAGAGAGAGAGAGAGTGAGATCATAAGCAGGCAGGAGAGGTAGAGGGAGAAGCAGACTCCCCGCTGATCTGGGAGCCCAACGTGGGACTCGATCCCAGGACCCTGGGATTATGACCTGAGCCCAAGGCAGACGTTTAAATGACTGAGCCACCCAGGCGCCCAAAGCCATGATTCTTAGCATAAATAGATTCAAAGTTCCATATTGATTTAATTTTTGAATCCCAAAATGAAGTTTTAGGCCTCTTCATATGCTCTGGTTCTATCCTCAAAGGAAGATGTTTGCCCTGGGACACTCACTTTTTTCTTTATCTGACTGAAAAGTAGGCTCCAGTCTCCTTATCCTCTTCAAACAATGTAATCTGTAAATAAGAAAATGGCAGAACAAGTCTGAACAAGAGTATTTGGACAAGCCTATTCCAGGTACTGAGTACTGAGGTACCTAGAATAGGTGCCAAAGACACCTGAAGTGATAAGACATTTGTGGTCTTGGCCTATTTGAAAGCTACAATTTGAAAAAACATTCTGTTTTTCATTATTTGAAAGGATTTTTTAAAAAGGTTTTACAGGGGCACCTGGGTGGCTCAGAGGGTTAAAGCCTCTGCCTTCAGCTCAGGTCATGATCCCAGGGTCCTGGGATCAAGCCCCACGTCGGGCTCTTTGTTCAGCAGGGAGCCTGCTTTCTCCTCTTTCTCTCTCTGCCTGCCTCTCTGTCTACTTGTGATCTCTGTCTGTCAAATAAATAAAATCTTAGAAAAAAAAAGGTTTTATATATCTATTTGAGAGAGAGGGCACAGAGGGAGGGAGAGAGAAGCAGACTCCCCACTGAGTAGGGAGCCTGATGCGGGGCTCCATCCCAGGACCTCAGATGGTAACCTGTGTGAGCCAAAGACAGACACTTAACCGACTGAGCCACCCAGGTGCCCCCTTAAAATGATTTTTTTTAATACAAAAAGAATAATATATTTATGTATGGTTTTTAAAATACTACGTTTCCAATTCTGCAACCAGAAGCCCAGGTGGAAAAGCTAGTCTGACAATTTACACTTGACCTCTATAATGTGGAATGTCTCTTCTTTATTGTATGACTTAGTTCTTTTTATTTCTTTGCAATGCGTGTATGGCCCATCTCCTTTCTCCTGTTACAGTTCTTGCTTTTTAATTAGGCTAGTGCATGCTAATGCACAGCTGATTGTAGGGGAATATTTGAAGTTTTATTTTAACTGCAATACAATAGTCTTGTGCTAAATATTTGCAAAGGTCAAAATTTTTACACAGAAAAGGCCCTTCCATGGAGAATGAAGGGTATGTTGAGTAGATCTGCATATACTTAGCACTTGGTAGGGACTTGGTAAATATATATCTAGTGTTTGGAACAGGAACGTGCACTGAAGTTCTCTTATGATACTGTTGTCCATTCATTCAGTTATACACGTGTTGTGTATTGTGTACATTCTGTGTGCCAGGAACAGTGTAAGGAATTGAAAAATTAGTAAGATGTGTTTGTCTTCAAATAACCTGAGTCCAGAAGAGGAGACCTACTTCTTCTAAGCAGATATTTTCAATATCCTATGATAGTAAGAATGAGAGTGACATGCATAAATACTCCGGGAACAAAAACCTGGGGCTACTTAACCCAAATTCAGGGGGTCAAGGATGCCTTCAAAAATAAATTATTCCCTACTGAGTAACGAAGGAATTCATACTAACCGATGAGGGGAACGGGGACGAAGGGCAGAGTAGGCATAGGGAAAGCAAGAGTAAAGGCACAGAGAGGTAAGTAGGAGAAGAAGCATCATGGAGGACTGGGGAGGGACCGCCTAGAGATGAGAGGGCCAGTGAGGATCCTTGAGGGTGTTGAAAGTCCTTTTTATTGGTCCAGGATGGAAATGCAAAGGTAATGACAAGAAAGGGATAGACAGGACTTACTTTCTTCTCTGCTATTCTTTACCCTTGAGAGGGACCTCAACACCTGCAGTTGACCTTAGAGCTGGCTGTTAATCCACTGGGGTCATGGAAAAAGGAACAGTATTCAAAAGAGGTATTAATGATACACCCCAATGATACATTTGGGGGCATGGGGCTACGTATCCTACCCCATGTAGAAGCCATCCAGATCAAAGATTCCACTGGAATTCTCTTTTTCCATGTGGATAGCTCCTTTTCTGGACTGTTTTCCTTTTGGATTGTCTTCTTCTGGTGGTTGCTTTTTGCTGTTTCCTCTCATCATCCTGGTAATTCTCTCATGCTTCTGGTAAAGTAAGGAGCACTCAGGCGAAACATCTCCCCCAAATGTAGCAACCTATGTGTGGGGTTTAAGGGAAAAAAGGGTGAAGTAATCTGTTTAAACTTGCTTTTAGGGGCGTCTGGGTGGCTCAGTTGTTAAACGTCTGACTTGGGCTCAGGTCATGATCTCAGGGTTCTGGGACTGAGCCCCGCATCAGAGTCCCTGCTCAGCAGGAAGCCTGGTTCTCCCTCTCCGACTCCCCCTGTTTATATCCCCTCTCTCGCTGTCTATCTCTCTGTTAAGTAAATAAATAAAATCTTTAAAAATAAATAAATAAACTTGCTTTTAGGCCACCTGGCTGGGTCAGTCAGTGGAGCATGTGACTCTTGGTTTTGGAGTTATAAATTTGAGCCCCGTGTTGGGTATAGATTACTAAAAATAAAAATCTTAAAACAAACACACAAACAAAAAAACCTCTTGCTTTTAATCTAGACCAAAGAGATGAACAAACTGAGTCTTCAATATGGTGTGTCCAAGATCAGCACATAAGAGAGTGTTGGGACCTCACTAGTAATAATGAATGTATAACAGGGTCTTATTTCCCCACCCTGTGTTCCAAACACTCTTGAAAGAAACAAAACAAATTTTCCCTCCTTTACTCCTAGGAGAATTATCGAGGTCTTCGTTCATTTGGGGAGCCAGAAAGAGGGTAGAAGAGATCTTGCTGTTTGCATAGTGACAAGGTCTATCTAGGGAGTGGATGTGTGATTACGTGATTAAGTGAAGGAGAAGTAAAGGTCATGGAGGTGAGAAGGTCAAGAAGCTCTATCACATCAAGATGCTGAATGGGTTTCCCCAATATAGGAGCTAGGGTGGAGATGAAATCTAAGTTCTAATTATCAAAGTCCTCAAAAGATTATTAGAATAATCTGGTGAGAGCGCTGAGAAATGTTACAGGGGTGCCTGAGCGGCTCAGTTGGTTAAAAAGCTGCCTTTGGCTCAGGTCATGATCCTGGGATCCTGGGACTGAGTCCCGCACTGGGCTCCCTGCTCAGTGGAGAGTCTGCTTCTCCTTCTCCCTCTGCCTCCTCCCTACTTGTGCTCTCTCTCTCGAATATGTAAATAATATATTTTTTAAAAATGTTAGAGAACAGTGTAATGGAAAATGTGAACTTTAGAAGAAAAAGATATTCTTATGGCACAAACATGGAAGAGTATCTGAAAGACACTAGTATACTTTTGTTGGCTCACTTACTTTGTCTAATGAGTGTATGCTATGTCCTGGGTATGTTAGTTTGCTAACCCTACCATCACAAAGTACCACAAACTGAGTGGCTCCAGGCAGACACTCTGGAGGCTAGAAGTCCAAGATCAAGGGGTCAATAGGGAGGTTCCTTTGAGGGCTGTGAAGAAGGATCTGTACCATGCCTCTCTAACGTCTAGGGGTTTACTGACAATCTTCAGTTTCCTTGGCTTGTAGAAGGATCACTCTGATCTCTTCCTGGATCTTCACATGGCATTCTAGGTGTATGTATGTGCGTGTATGTGTCCAAATTTCCCCCCTTTTCTTTTTTAAAGATCTATTTATTTACTTTAGAGAGAGAGAGAGAGAGAGCCCCCATATGAGCAGGCAGAGGGACAGAGGGAGAGGGAGAGAAAATCCTCAAGCAGACTCCTTGCTGAACATGGAGCCCAATGCAGGGATTGATCCCAGGATCCTGAGATCATGACCTGAGCCCAAATCAAGAGTTAGCCAGTTACCTGACTGGCCACATAGGTGCCACTACATTTCCCTTTTTTATAAGGATATTTGTCATATTGAATTAGTGCTCATCTTAATGATTTCATCTTAATCAATTATATCTGCAAAGACTCTATTTCCAAGTAAGGTCACATTCTGAGGTACTGGGGGTTAGGACTTCTGTACATCTTTTTGGGGTGACATGTTCAACCATAATACCATCTTGATTTTGAAAATCGTGATGTATTTAAAAACTTAACTATGACAGTAAAAATACTGTCATTGGGAACTGTTAGAACTAATGACTTTTTTTTTTCAGAGACATGACCAATAAACTCATTTATTTATTTATTTATTTATTTATTTTTAGATTTTTTTTTTTTTTAAATTTGAGATAGAGAGATACAGAGAGAGAAAGACTGGGAGCAGGGGGAGATGCAGAGGGAGAGGGAGAAGCAGACTCCCTGCCTAGCAGGGAGCCTCACATGGGGGCTCGATCCCAGTTACCAGAGATCATAACCTGAGCTGAAGGCAGACGCTCAACCATCGGAGCCACTCAGGCGCCCCTAAACTCAATTATTTAAACGTCAACTTGCAGGCTGAGTTAGCATCATTCCTCTGTGTTCCATACCCCCACCCATCTGTGTGTTCATCCCATGTATTTTGTCCACCTACAATGTAAGCCTGGGATGAATAAGGCATGGTTCATGCTCCTAAGAAATTCACAGTCGTAAGGAGAAAACAGAGATGGAAATAACCACAGGAAACCTTGTAATAAGTGCTGTGAGAGAAGCTATTTCCTCATCAGTACATTCATGTTTTAAGAAACTAGTTAAATCTCCAGTGTGAACCTTACTGGTGGAGGTTGTAGCCCCGTTAGAGCATGGGCCGTAGAGACACTTCTACAAGGCTGCTCAAATTCTGTGTAGCTAAATTTTTCTTTGGGTTGTTTTCTTTTTTTTCTTTTTTTTTTTAATATTTTATTTATTTATTTGACATAGAGAGAGAAGCAAGAGTGAGCACAGGCAGACAGAGCGGCAGGTAGAGGCAGAGGGAGAAGCAGGCTCCCCGCCAAGCAAGGAGCCCGATGTGGGACTCGATCCCAGGACGCTGGGATCATGACCTGAGCCGAAGGCAGCTGCTTAACCAACTGAGCCACCCAGGCGTCCCTCTTTGGGTTGTTTTAAAACTGGAGAATCAGGTGCCTGGGTGACTCAGTCAGTTAAGCCTCTGCCTTTAGCTCAGGTCATGATCTCAGGATCCTGGGATCGAGCCCCGCATCAGGCTCCCTGATCAGCAGGGGAGTCTGCTTCTCCCTCTCCCTCTGCTTGTGGTCTCATTCTCTCCCAAATAAGTAAAGAAAAATCTTTTAAAAAATAAAAAAAAAATTAAACTGGGGAATCTGTTAAAAGAGATTATGATTATTTTGTTAAGCCAACATAATTCAGATTTAGGTCTGATTAAAAGCTGTCATGAATGTATGTACCCTCGGGGTTTCTCAACTTTGGCAATACTGACACTCTGGGCTGAATACATTTTTTTTTTCATTGTAGGGGGTTGTCCTGTGCATTCGTGGCCTATTTTAGCAGCATCTCTGTAGGCTATCTCAGCAGCATCCTACATGACTGCTCTTTGCAGTCATGTAGGATGACTGCTCTTTAGGACAGCTGGACAACATGGCTGCAGTTGAGAACCACTAATGTATGCTTGAACGTCATGGACCCATCACATCTGATCCATATCAGTGTGTGCAGTACTGATCTGCTTTCCCAGTCAATCCCACCTCTCACTTACGTTGAAGCAAGTAAATCTACTTTAGTTGTTCATTAGTTTTTTGAAGAGAGGGATTGGGAGGTTAACAGCTTACTCAAAGAGCTTAGGAAATTATACTAATACCTAGCGAATGGGGCCAGTAACTTCAAGCTGGCTAAGTCTCCGTGTGAAGGACTAACATTTTAGTACAGGGAATGGAAGCAATGAAGGAAAGCAAGAAAGGAAGGAGACAAGTTAGGCCAGAATGGTTTCAATGCTTGTCATTTTTAGGGACAGAAGTTGGAGCTTGTAGGGGATGAATGAATTGAGGAAAAAGGGCTCAGTCCTTTGGCCATTCCCTCCCCCTTGCACCACTGCCCATATTTTATCAGCTTAATCTTGAGTTCTTAAAAGGATGCTCTTGTATTCCTGACGCCCTCAGGTCATTCCACTTCCACTGTATAACTATGCTCAGGGGTATGAACTTCGTCAACTCTCCCCAGTCCCACTTGTGCATTCCTCTAAAGACGCTAGGCATTGAGATGCCTGGCTGGCTAAGTTAGTAGAGCATGCAACTCTTGATCCTCAGGGTCATGAGTTCAAGACCCACAATGGGTATAAATCTCTCTTAAAAAAAGAAAGAAAAGAAAAAGAAAAAAAAAAAGAAAGATGCTAGGCATCTCTAGCTTTAGAATTGAGATCTAGCTTGACTATCAGAACTTGACTGATTTGCTGACAGCAGCCCTGGCACAAATAGTTTTCAACAGCAGTTATTTTACTGAGCTGAACTTTCTTAACATATCAGATCATTACTCTTAAGTACAAATACGTAGTCTTAGTGAAGTAACGGGGCATAGCCTGTATTGGATTTTGATAGTTCTGGCATTTGGTTCAGCAGTAGCTTGACCCTGAGTTAATTAGACTGACAATTCCTGCTGGCTGTTTAATCAAAATACTGCAACTTTCAACTTCATCCGTAATTTAGTTCATTTGTCTTTATTATGATTCCATGATTATTTCTGGTTGGAAGACTAGTATTTTTGATAATTGTAATATTAGTGATGAATGGCAACAATAATTTCTATGTAAGGAAATATGCATTAGTATACCTACAATAACATGATGGGCTTTAAAAATAAATTTCTTTGAAGGAAAGAAGACAGCAACTGTTTCCTTAACACTCAACCTATCTTTCCTATGTTTTGATTATTTATTTTTTTTTTTAAAGATTTTATTTATTTACTTGAGAGAGAGAGACAGCGCATGAGTGGGGGGCAAAGGCAGAGGGAGAAGCAGACTCCCTACTCCCTAGGCTGATGCAGGGCTTGATCCTGGGACCCCAAGATCACAACCTGAGCCGAAGGCAGATGCTTAACCAACTGAGCCACCCAGGTGCCCCTGTTTTGATAATTTAAATTACTGTCAGTGGTAAGAACACATGCAGTCCAAGAAAAGAAAACAGTTTCTTCCCCAAAATAATTTTAATATTTCAAAAATGTTAGAGATGTCATAAGAAGTATAAGAATAGGGGCGCCTGGCTGGCTCAGTTGGTATGGCATGTGACTCTTGATCTCAGGGTCATGAGTTCAAGCCCCATATTGGGTGTAGAACTTACTTTAAAAAAAGTATAGGAATTTTTTAAAAAGATACTCCTCCAATCTGCCTCCTTAACAAATCACTTACACTTCCATGTTTTTTTCCATCTTGTTTGCATGCATAACCAATTTTATACAGTTGCAATTACAGTGTAGATTCAATTTTGTATTCTGCTTTTTTCACTTAGCATTATTCTTCCATAATAATTTAAAGAGAGTTTTATTTACGGTTATTTCAAATGTAGAGAATATAATTTTCTAAACTGTACTTAAGTGCTCGATTTAAATATTTTAATGGCCAACCCAAACCATCAAATGTATTCTAGATAGGGGTGCGTTATAGTTAATGCTTAATATTGCAGGAAGCAACTTGCGTATACATTAGATTAAAGTCAAATGTTATATGCAAGTGGAAATGAGGACATTAAAGGCTGGTCGTCTCTATGTATCTGGACATTTTTCTAAAGTCAGATGTACTTCTAGAATTGGTTAGCCTGGCTGCTAAATTTTCATGCCCTGAACTAATTCAGCCAGTTGTAAAATTGTACCTTTCTGCAGATGGCTTAACATGTGCACCTCATTTATACTTGAACTTGGTATGATTCAGATAGCATTATCCTAAATGATGTTAAGAAATTGTTCATTTTCTGTGTCAGCGAAAAATGAGGAAAGGCCAACTACATTTCGCCTGAAGAGAGTCATGTCAGAACTGACATCTTGGCAGATACAAAAATGCAAGTAAGATATTTTAACAGGGCATACTAAAACTAATGAACTGAGGACCAATATACACTGCTACATTGTATTAAAGTGGCATTACTGAATTTACAAATGTTAAAAGACATGCTTTATTAGTTGCTGTAGGAGTCCTGTTTCATTTTAGTTTATCAGTTAAAAAATAAATTTGCTTTCCTTTTGTGCAATTTTTAACCCTTATTCTAAAATGTGGTTTGAGAAGATGGATTTTAAAAGTTAACTGTTCTAATATAAAATATTAAAGGGAAAGTTGATTATTCACCTATCTGTGTATTTATTAAAGAAAAAAAATCTGAACAATAAATTTATTGCTTGACAAAGTAAGTAGCCTAGTGAGGTCTTTCCTAAGCAATACTGCTTTAATTTAAAAAGCTAATGTGATACCTGGATATTTTAAAATTAGTGAATTATTTGCAAGAGCTGGAAAAGATTATTTCTACTTAATTCACTTTCTGTTAGGTCCTTATTAACATATGGTGTCCAATTTTAATTTCTATATTTTCAAGATGTTTTTTTACCTGCCTAATTTAGGGGAAAGCTGCACATTGATGAAAAGGATCACAATTGAAAGATTAAATTTGATTGGGTTTTTCCTGGAGGAGAAACTAAATATTTACTTATTACTCTTTTCAGGTATGTTGGTTATTATAATGGTTGACAAGAGCAATTTCTATTAGTCACGTCAATTTTATTTAGAACAGAAGGTCTTAAAGTACGGTCTTCACACCAGGAGCATCAGCATTGCCTGGGTATCTGTGAGAAACGCAAATTCTCAAGGCCCACCTCAACCTACTGTGTCAGAAATTCTGCAGATGAAGCCCTGCAATTGGTTGTAATCAACATTCAAGGTGATTCTGATATGCACTAAAGTTTGAGAACTAATATTTTAGAAGTAGTTTAGGGAAAAGAACAAATATTCAAAATCGAGATGAATTTTAAAAAATGGATAAACTAATTCGTTTTGACCTCAAGAAGAACCTTTCTAGGCATTGTGGTGGTTATACTGTACCAATATATCTAGGAAGCTGCAGTATTTTTTCTTTTTTAAATAAGCTCTATGCCCAGTGTGGGGCTCAAACTCACAACCCTGAGATTGAGTCACATGGTCTACCATCTGAGCCAGCCATCGCCCCTTGCAAGCTCAATCTCCAGGCTGCTTCAAGGGGGAGGGGGCACATCTTCCCAAGAGAAGATGAAAAACTCTTCATGATAAGGAACAGAAGAATAGTTAGCTGCGTCCTTATTTTATTGAAACATTAAAAATTTAGGGGCACCTGGGTGGCTCAGTGGGTTAAAGCCTCTGCCTTCGGCTCAGGTCATGATCCCAGGGTCCTGGGATCAAGCCCCGCATTGGGCTTTCTTTGGCAGGGACCTGCTTCCCCCCACTCTCTGCCTGCCTCTCTGCCTACTTGTGATCTCTGTCTGTCAAATAAATAAATAAAATCTTAAAAAAAAAAACAACATTAAAAATTTACATTTTGCCTTAGATAATCTTCTCAACTCCCTCCCTCAGGGTGCCCTGAAGATCTCTACCATGTCCATCCACTTGTTTTGGAAAACTAAGTCATTTTCAGCCTGGAGCTGGATGACATGAGCCGTGTGTTTCTTCCCTATTTGCAATATCCTGGTGTCCAGGCTGAAGGACTGCAGGCGGGAAATAGGGGGAAGTAGTCTCTTCCGACAAGTGAGTAGGGCATGATGGGAGTCCAGAAAGGCCCCCTCTGCCCACACTCTTTAAATCTCTACCCCGCTCCCAGCCCCGATACTCCTCCCTGCTTTATTTCCCCCTCACACAGCAAGGATCACTTTCTAACATTCCTAATCATGTCAGTGCACCATGAGCAGAGAGATTTCTGTTTGTTTGATTTAGTACTGTACCTACCCAAAGACCCATCAAAAGGTGCAGACAATGCAATAAAGGAGGCAGTCAAGAAATAGTAACTGAATGAGTGACGAACTGCTGTCCCTTTTATTCAGAAACTATCCATTATGTTGCACACCTAAAACAAATAAAATGTTACATGCCTATTATCTCTTAGTAAAAATAATAGTAAAAAAAGGACTATTGACTGAGCACTGTGTTCTGAGCTTAGTGCTAAGATAGATATTGAATAACAGAATTCACCCCCTGCTCTTAGAGATAACAGCCTGGTCTCATCCCTCCCCACTCTAGGTCCTACTGCCTTTATTCACCTGTAGGATGCACATGTCTGTTACAGCTGTAGTTCTGTCCCGTAACAAAGCATTCCAGCCAAGACTAGAACAGTGCTTCTCGAGCTGTGGTCCCCAGACCAGCAGCATGAAGAAATGTTAAAAATACATTGCAGATCTCATCCTAAAGCAGCAAAATTAGAAACTCGGGGGTTAGGACTTCATCTGTGTTTTAACAAAACCTCCAGGTGATTTGATACATTCAGTTTTGGGAATAGCTAATAGAGGACTGAATTCGAAAGCTCTCAGGTAAGTACTGTGGAGAAAGAAATGAAAGGACACTGATCCATAGTAGCTCCATGGCTCAATTCACTTATGGGGCAGATAGCGTTTCTAGTAACAAGGTAGCAAGAACTGGAAAAGAAAAAAAAATGGTATTTAAATTAATGTCTTCTTACTATTGTATCAAAACACCACAAATTTATTAACTTACAATTCCGGAAGTCAGAGCTCCAAAATATGTTTCCCTGGGCCAAAAGCAAGATGTCAGCAGAGTTGTGTTTCTTCGGGAGGCTCAAGGGAGCCCTGACTTTTCTAGGCTATAGACGTTGTCTGTTTTTCTTGGCTTGCAGCCCTTCCCTTCATTTTCAAAGCCAACGGTTCTCTGACTCTTACAGTTCCTTCAGTTCTTTCAGTTCTAAAGCCCCTTGTGACCGCTTCCAGCCCACCCAGCTAATCCAGGATCCTGTCCCCACCTCGGTGTTCTTAGTGGAATCACATCTACAAAGCCCCTCTTGCTAATCAAAGTAGCGTAGTCACACGTTCCAGGGATTAGAATGTGTGCGTCTTTGGGGGACCGTTATTTTAGCTACCATAACATTCCCGAAGTGAATAAAATACCAAGCAACTCATGTCTTCAAAATGATGACTTCAGAATGTCAAAACAGTTGCTTGAGGAGTAACAAAAGCAGCAATTACAGAGAACTAGGCAAAAAAAGTCTTGAAGACCTATTAAAAATGCATTAGAAATGAAACATTTTGTGTGGTCAGTGATAAAAGAGATAGATTCTTAGACCTGTTGTATTTATGGTGACTGAAACTACAGCGTGGGTCTCTCAGTTCTATGGAGAGAAGGGATGGGCAGTCCCACTTCTCGGTGACCGTAGCTGCGATTATTTGAGGGGTGCTGGGAAGACCCCTCTACTCTAAAATACCTCTAAAACAACATTATTATTATTTTTTAAAGATTTTATTTATTTATTTGACAGACAGAGATCACAAGCAGGCAGAGAGGCAGGCAGAGAGAGAGCGGAGGAAGCAGGCTTCCCGCTGAGGAGAGAGCCTGATGCGGGGCTCGATCCCATCAGGACCCGAGCCGAAGGCAGAGGCCTCAACCCACTGAGCCACCCAGGCACCCCTAAAACAACATTACTGAGCTCTTTACCTGGACATGTTTTTCTTTAAAATGGAGAAACGCCTAGAGAGGGCCATTTCTAATTAAGGCCTGACCCAATTCTTTGCTTCAACATAATTTATATGGGAAATTCAGTTAAAACAGATTTGATTGATTGCCTGGAAGGAGGACAGCCACAAACAGGAAAGTGTGGGGGTACTATTTACTAGCAGTATGAGGCTTAGTTTTCTTTTCTGTAAAATCCAGTTAGTTATTTTTACATCATACAGTTTTTGTGTGTACGAGAAGATACAAAACATCTGAAACACTTATCCCAAAGCTTGGGACACAGTGAATTGTTCAGTAAATGCTAGCTGCACTTATTAGTGTGTTATCTTCATTATTATTATTGTATTTTAATAAATCTAGTCCCTTTTGAGGAAGATAAACGGGAATACTATTGCTTTCCTTTGCTTTGTTGTTGATGATCGATTTCAGAGGCTGTGGCTGCCGTACACTAAGGGCTCAATCAATGTTTATTGAACGAATGAATTCTGATCCTTCTTGGGGAGCCCTCACTGTATCCTCAGGTCGTAGACTCCTTATGGCTAAACTAAAAAATGGGATGACCCCAACTTCTGCCTTCAAGTCCTTGGGACTAAATATAGCTTTTGCCACTTTCTATTTATTTATTTGTCAGAGAGAGAGAGGGAGAGAGAGCAAGCACAGGCAGACAGAATGGCAGGCAGAGGCAGAGGGAGAAGCAGGCTCCCTGATGAGCAAGGAGCCCGATGCGGGACTCGATCCCAGGACGCTGGGATCATGACCTGAGCCAAAGGCAGCTGCTTAACCAACTGAGCCACCCAGGCATCCCCTTTTGCCACTTTCTTAGCGAAGTGTCCTAAGACCTCCTTGGTTTACACACTTCCTTTATATTATCAACATCTCTTTACCACTTGACTCACTCTCATATGCCCTACTGTAAGCTCATTGAAAGCAATGAGAAAGCAATATTTTATTAATCTTTGTATATCTAAATCCGAGCACAAAGCCTGGAGCAGAGTAAGTGTTTAATGAAGATTTGTTTACTTTACAAAAATGAATGATGAACAACTTCAGTAAGGTTTTAGTCTTAAGAGTTTAGACTAACTGATGAAAGAATCATTATCACGGATAATCAAGTCCACAGAACCAGGGTTGTGTGTTCGTTAGCGGTAGTGACAAAGGTAATAAGTAGAGAGAAGGGGCTTTAAAAGAAGAGAGGCAGCGGAAACATTTATAAGAAGGATCTTTCCTTCCCTAAGAACCTACCCTGGAAGGAGAGCAATGGAGGGATCATGAGAGAGACAGTCTGTTCAAGGTCTTCCATCTTCTCAAAACCAAAATTTCTCTGTTTTTATTCCCCTTCCTCTCCTTCCTTCTTGTATGGAAGGAAAATGCATTGCTATTTCAGGAGCGATTTCTCCACGTGTGGTGTCATCTTATTCTCTCCTGTCTTCTTGTCCCAATGACCACATGCTTCTTTGTTCCATGTCAATCTTTCTCTTCTTGATCCTTCTGCTTCTAATGAATATGCCCAAGGCTTTCTTAGTTGACAGTTAGCCCTTTAATTGTCCATGTTACCTCCTTTGAGTTTTGCTTTTATTTATTTATTTTTTTAATTTTGGTAGGCCCCATGCCCAATATAGGGCTTGAACTCACAACCCTGAAATTGAGAGTTGCCTGGTCTACTGACTGAGCCAGCCAGGCACCCTCAAACTTTGCTCTTAATTTTTTTCCTCCTTCATTGTTAATCAGGTCATCTACATTCCTGCCTCCATTTCTTCACCACTCAACTTGTCCAGTTTGGTGGCGTCACTGTCCTGAAACTGCCCCTGATCACCATCCATGATCTCCTAATCACAAAATACAGTATAACTTCTTAGCCCTCAATCCACTAAATCTCTCTGAAGCATTTCATGCTTTTTGCCAAAATATAACAATCAGCGTTTCTACCTAGAAATGCTCTCTATATTAATTAGCTGATTGATTAAACAAACATTCGAGTGGTTACTATAGACCAGCACCATCCTGGAGCAAGAGCAGATTAGGTCCTTTACCATGATAGAGGTGAAAGTTGAACTGGGGAGCAAGACAGTTAATTGATCAACAAGTGATAAAACATCGCAGCTGTAAAAAAGCCTACCAAGGAATTCTCCAAGAGGGAGATGAGACAAGGGTCAGAGAGGAAATGCAAGGTAGCTCTGGCGGAAGGTCATTTAAGCTGGGATCTGAGGGGTGTGCAGGAATTAACCAGATGAAGGGAAAGATGGCAGAGTGTTTATACTAGGGGGAGGCGCACGGTCCACTGTGTATTGTAGGAGGACCTGTGAAGTGTACGAGGGACTGATAAAAAGACGTGTTGGCTGGAGTGGAGAGCACCAGGGGTGCCTCTGTGGGTGCCGGGAGGGAGATGTCACAGGAGCTGGGTCCCCGTGTTCAAGAGTGAAGCAGTAGGAATCCACTGAGGAATTTTAAGTAGGGGGATGCCAAAATCAGATTCATGTTTTGAAAAGGTTGCTCTGGTTGTCATACCCTGAGGAGGGGCGGAATGGATGGGGCTTATCAGCCAGCCGGGAGGCGGCCGCTTAGTCCGGGCAAGAGATGAGGTTAGCTGATACTACAGATGCGGTGGTGAAGGTTTAAATAAAGTAATTGATTTCACAGGTATCGCTACACAAGGGCAATCAAGAAACATTAACGTTCCTTCCATTTATGGGTAAATATCTTCAATAGTCACACTACCCTGTGGTTTATTTAAGCGCAATTACTTCTTCCTCCTCCTTGACACTTCCACCCTGATCTGATTTGCTTACCTCAGTGTGCTCCCTGCCCTTCTCTCTCACAGGGTTTCTCCTACTGCACCACATTGCTTGTTTGTCTCCTCCAATAAAATGTAGGCTCCTCGGGGCGCCTGGGTGGCTCAGTGGGTTAAGCCTCTGCCTTCGGCTCAGGTCATGATCTCAGGGTCCTGGGATTGAGCCCCGCATCGGGCTGTCTGCTCCACGGGGAGCCTGCTTCTCCATCTCTCTCTGCCTGCCTTTCTGCCTGCTTGTGATCTCTCTCTCTGTCAAATAAATAAATAAAATCTTAAAAAAAAAAGTAGATTCCTTAAATATGAATGGTATTATGCTAGTTGTTCTCCAATTTCGTGTGCCTAAGAATCACATGGGATTTCATTAAAATGCATATTTGACTCTTTAGGTGTGGAGTGGGGTCTGAAATTATTAATTTCTAAAAAAAACCCCAAGTGATGCCAGTGCTGCCAGCCTGGAGGGATCACTTTGGGTAAAAAAGTCTTTATACAAAAGTCTTATCTGCAGTACCTAGCAGAGTTCCCAATACATAACAGATTCTTGACAAATGTCTATTGAATGAATAGTCTAGTCTACTTTTCCAAACTCATCTGCTAATATTTTCCTTCATGTACCTAAATTTCAAAGCACTGGCGGAATGTCAGCCCATATTCCCAGTTTCCCATGTCATTTTCCTTGTTCACTTGGAGAGAGAGCTCCCCTTTATTTCCTATTGAAAACAATTCTGCAGATCCATCTCAGCTACCATATCCTCTAAAGATTTTCTCACTTAATTTTTCTTCTTCTCCACCTGATTTCACCTCCCGATAAAGATAGAAAACAGGCAAGTCTGTTTTTCTATCTATTTTACATACTGTCATGTTATGTTTGCTTCGTTGGGATCTTGTTTCAATTGCCATCCCAAACCCAGATGCTCCAGACTACACATGCCTTAGGAGGAATGGAGTCTAAAGCTTGGATTCTCCAATTACTATGTTTGTAATGGCATCCAGTAAGTACTCATAGAACAAACCAATCAGTGAATGGGGGTGAATGAGTCAACGCATAACTTTGTGGAAAGATAAGACCTCTGCTTCCCTTCTTGAATTCTTACATACGGAATAGCTTGAGGGAATTTTTCGCTAACTCACCTATCTTCCAGAATCTAGATAGGTCAGTGGGTAACTAGGCAATTTAGATAAAGAGTGAGTTGCACATTGTATCAATGATACGGAGGATTTTGTTGTTTGGATATTTAAGGGGTGGGGATGGAGCAAGTATGTCACGGTGTCACGCCTCGGTTTTGTTGGCTGTTCCTCCTCCTACTCAGGGGATATAATCACCCTGAATCATCTTGACACCTGTTTTTGTGAAAGTATTTCATGTGAATGTAAAAACTAGTATTCCGGAGGCTGGTTAGGTCTTTTAGATCTGCAGTCATCTACCTGAAGGTCAGGGGATTTGAGAGTCTCCTCAATAAAGTAACTGTGTTCCTTGGGATTTAAGTAGAAGCTAAATGCAAATTTAATCTCATAATATAGCAACACACATATTATATACAAATGGAGAGTATGCTTTTAAAATAACAAAGAATTCTATCTACACTGACTTTTATTTTGCTTTATGTAAATAAAAGATAGATGGTCCAAATTTTAAAGAAGAAAAATAGTCTACCACTGGCTTTTTTCATGACTGTGTTCATGAAAAATAGGCTACATTTTGCCCATTTGAAACTTAGACATGTATAGTTGTGATATCTGAGTAGGGTGAGATATTTTCTGCGGTAGATCAAACAGTGTCTCTTCAATCTTTTCTTACATTATTAATTTGACTGCCATTTAAAAAAATAAACGAAAGGAAAATTTTCTCAAGGTTAGATTTATCACAATTTCTGAATTAGTGGGACCTAATTTAAAGGGTTTTCCGCATTCATCTACCATTTCTCTCTTCCAGTTTGGTTTTCCATATGCTCCTATCACGAACCAGACAAACTAGATGAGATTGGATCTGGACACAAGTAATACAATTTATAAACACCTAATAGGACTCCTTTGCCTTTGTCTCCAGAGGCAATATTCAAAGAAAAATCGAGAGTGGGCAAATAATCAGATCATTTATTTATTTTATTCGAAATAGAAGAGAATATTTACTTCATCCTCTCCATTAAGACCAGGGGAAAAAAAAAGTTGAGTCATAGCAATCAAGACTTGCCAATGTTTTGAAAAATACATCTATCAAAACATTAAAATGAGTAGGGTTCAAAGCACTGAGAAATGCTCAGAGGCAGACAAGGCAGGAGGCTGGCTGGATAGCAAGATTTATGTTGTGTTAAACCAAACAGGGTACTTGGGGCAGAGTTTCTTCTGAGAGAGTTATTTTTGGATTCTAGGTAAATCAGTTTTTGCTACTGCTCTCTCTCCAGTTCACCACGGCCTCCTTCCCAAGTGCCCTTAATTTTTATAAGGTACCCTTTAATAAATTGTCGTCATAAGGACCTTCGCTGTCAGCCTGCACAGGTAGGCTTGTGGGTTTGTTTGCTCCCTGCACGTCTCCTGTACCACTCCCTCCTCCCCGCCCACCACTTCCTGCCCTCCCTTCTCAGCTGGAAATCTTCTTTCCAGCTCTCTTCCCGCCCACTTTCATCTCCCACAGCCTGGCTCTGCTCTCCACGATGGCCTCAGGAATGAGTAGAACCTTTAGTAGTCATTGATGTGACAGGTGCTGCAGTGTACATGACATTAGATCTCATGTGTTCCCCTCCCTCCCCCCAACCCTCCCACATCACATTAAGGAACCTGTTCTTTCAAAGAGTTTGGGCATTTTTTTTTTTAAGATTTTATTTATTTATTTGACAAACAGAGATCACAAGTAGGCAGAGAGGCAAGTAGAGAGAGAGGGGAGGAAGTAGGCTCCCCGCCGAGCAGAGAGCCCCATGTGGGTCTCGATCCCAGGACCCTGGGATCATGACCTGAGCTGAAGGCAGAGGCTTTAACCCATTGAGCCACCCAGGCACCCAAGTTTGGGCATTTTTAAACATATAAGAAAATGCTGCTGTCACTGGTAGGGGAAAATTGTCATCTTAATTCTATTTTTTTTAAAGATTTATTATTATTATTATTTTTTTAGAGAGAGAGAGAGAGTGTGTGAGTGAGAGCATGTGTGTGGGTGCAGGTGGGGGAGAGGCTGAGGGAAAGGGAGAGAGAGAATTTCAAGCAGACTTCTGGCTGAGCATGGAGCCTGATGCAGGGCTCCATCTCATAATGCTGAGATCATGACCTGAGCTAAAATCAAGAGTCGATCAAGACTTAACTGATTGAGCCACCCAGGGGCCCCAACCTTCTTAATTCTTATACAGTTTTAGGAGTCTGTTAATCATAGAGAAAAACAAGTTGTTGTTGTTGTTGTTTATTTATTTGACAGACAGAGATCACAAGTAGGCAGAGAGGCAGGCAGAGAGAGAGGAGGGAGCAGGCTCCTCGCTGAGCAGAGAGCCCGAGGCAGGGCTCGATCCCAGGACCCTGAGATCATGACCTGAGCCGAAAGGCAGAGGCTTAACCCACTGAGCCACCCAGGCGCCCCCAAGTTGTTGTTTTTTAATCTCTCTGTTGGTTGATCTCTTTTTTATTCTTCTCACCACGACATCTCTACTCTCCCTTTATAGTTGTTTTTAGAGTCTTTTACCCACTTCTTACAAACTTTGTGATTTGACTTTCAAAGTCTAGTTTTCAACAAGGGAAATAAATAAATAAGAAGCTTGTTTATTATTCTGTCATTATTGCTTTATCATCATGGCATGAAATACTGAATAATGAGGATGCAAACACCCATTTTATGGGCCTATTGCAATCTTCCCTGTATAATTAATATCTATCATTAGCTAAAAGTCATATCATTTGCAAGTTGATGCAGCTTTCTTTAGAATGTCTTGATGACTCTAAGGTAGTTTATATGCTAGTGTACCTGTTGCTTGTAATCAGCTTTTATTAGATAAATAGGCATCTACTCCTTTGCATGCTCTCTCTCCTTTACTACTCATCTTCTCAAAGGGCCACTTGCAGTGGTGAAAAGCAGGCTTTATTATAGCTTCTTTGCATAATAAGGCTGTCTCTCCCTTCTTCTGCCTCCTTGCCTCCCACCAGAAGGAAATATTGCATCTGTCTCACTATAAGGGCATTCAGGCTGGATGGCCTTGTTATAAAGCACAGAAGTTGGAGGGATATAAATCTAACACATATCCATAAAAAGAACTTGTCTCCGACTAGACTCAGGGCACTCTGCTTGAGCTCTCTGTTTTATCCTATTCCTGGAAACAGGAACTGTTGCTGACATTAAAAACACAGCTTCTTATAATAGTTTCTTATCTCTTCCCTTAATTGCACAGACAAAGCCAGAGAGAAATTGGGTCACACATTTACAGGGTTTAAGTTTACATGGGAACGTGCTCTTTTTCTTTGTCTTAGGTTCCAGGGTAGCTAAGGTTGTTGCTAATCTCATATATCACATCAACGGCGCCCCTTGAATCCTGGTGCCCTCAGAGGTACTTGTCATGGCTCGCAATGGGCCAGAGGAGCCCGTGAGTGCACACAGAGATGAATGCAAATTCATCACCCCTACTCAACTGGCAATTCCAATGTCATGCGCTCCTGATGGTGGGTCAATGGCCCCGGCCTCACGTATGAAGGATGGCTTATTCCTTCATTGGGCACAGCTCTCCCCTGACCCAGAACGCTGAGAATGAGTAAGCTCATCCTGAGATTCAGAAGGCCTGGATACTTAAAAGCCATAGCACCACCCACACGGTTCAGTGCGTACTTTTCCTGATTTATACAACTCCAGAACCCTCCTCCTTCTTCTCTGAAGCTGCGAGGTTTCACTGGTGCAACAGATAAGAGGGATGAGATGTGCTAGTAAACACTTCTGCAAGTATCAATTAATTGATATCTGTGGATGAGCTAGAAATTCCAGTAACCAATCCTTGAATCCTGGGTCTTCAGCACCCCATGTGAGGTTAGACAAATATTTAATCTCTCTGAGCCTCAGTTTTTTCGTAAGGGTAAGGATAACTATTCCTCCTGGAACAGATTTCGGTTAAGAATTATATGAGTTAATATTTATGATAAATCTGGCATATTATAGGTGCTTAATAAATCTTAGTTTTCTTTCACATCAATTGCTGGAAACAACCTGGTAGAACTACTAAAAAGCATGAACTTTGGATAGAAATTGATTCGAAACTTGACTATAATTTAACAGCATCATGGCCTCAACTTGGACAAATTACCTTTTTTTTTTTTTGAGCCTCAATTTCTCATCTATAACATCAGATTGCTATGAAAATCAAATGAAAAATAAAACTACTCTATTTATAGAAAGCTCATTGCTTTATAGTCAATAAATGTCTCCTCTCCTTCCTTTGGGCTACTAACAGTCAAGTATTTAAAAAAATAAAGCAAAGCAGGAAACCTGGGTGGCTCAGTCAGTTAGGCATCTGCCTTCGGCTCAGGTATGATCCCAGGGGCTTGGGATCGAGTCCTGCGGAGCCTGCTTCTGCCCCCACCCCCGGCGCTCTCTTTCTCACTCTCAAATCAGTAGATAAAATTGTTTAAAAAAAATAAAGCAAAGCAAAACAAACAGCAGTAGCAACAATGTTTTGAATTTTGATAGGAGGAGACTGTAATAAAAAGGATTAGTAGTACTTCTTATCTCAGATAAGAACATCAACCAAATCATATACCATTGGTCTTCAGATCTACGGTAGGTAGAGAGGATTGTTTATAAAACGCAGTGGGTGAATATTCAAGGATACAATTAGGAATTGAAAATCCCATTCTGATCAGTTTTCAGGAGGAAGAATCGAGGGAGGGAGAACTGCTGGCTTGACTCAGGCAGATTTCAAGATAGAAAACAACTAGCCCATCTTCCCTTGGGTGTGTGACAGTTTCAGGGAAACCTGACTTACAAGGACAGAATGATATCTTTCCAGGCTTATAAATGGTCCAAGGGAGTCAAGCAGCCCCACCCTTTCTTGGCATGCCTCAGTACTGAAAATTTTCCATTTTATGTGGAACTTGAGACCTTATAGTGAAACCTTGCATTTGAGGCCCTATTCTTTAAAAAAAAAAAAAAAAAAAATGTTGCAAGAAATTATAGAGGGAGCCTGCACAGCTGGTGGCTGTTAGCAAACAAAGAAAACCAAGAAAAGCAGGCCAACATAAATTCTCACCAGAAAACAGAGGGTGTGAGGGCCCTTTGGCCAAAAGGAATTCAGTAAAGCAAGGGATTTGAGGGAATGAGATTAATTCTGTTCAACTCTTTGGGTTCCTCACTTTGACTTTATGAATAAAATGTAAGCAACAAAGACCGTCTACACTGTGTTCTCAGTTCTCACCCTGAGGTTAGAAATACCGCCCATCCCTGGATATGGGTTTGAACTGCAGAAGTTCACTTATTTATAGATTTTTTTTCAATAAATACAGTACAGTAATACAAATGTATTTTCTCTTTCTTATGGTTTTCCTAACGTTTACTTTTCTCTAGCTTATTTTATGTAAGAATATATTATGTAATACATGTAACATACAAAATATGATTAATTAGCTGTTTGTGGTATTGGTAAGCCTTCCAGTAGACTATTAGTAGTTACATTTGGGGAGAGTAAAAGTTAATTGCACAGGGGCTTAAAAAAAAGTTAACTGCACAGGGGCTTAGCACCCCTAGCTCCTGCATTATTCAAGGATCAATTGTACTTTTAATTACCATTATGTAGTAATTATTTTCTGGGTCAAAGACCAAGCAACCTATTGATACTCACTTCCTTATACAGTGTTCCTAACAAAAATGATGGAACCTCCAAGTTGCTCTATTGCAAAGAGAAGGGAAGGCTCCGAACTTGATGGGCTGCTCAGAATCAGGACACACACACACACACACACACACACACACACACAGGGTTTGAACATGAGTGTAGAATGACACATATCTATACTTTGATCTCTGATCTGTATTTGTGGTGGTATTATTGGGGGGCTAAATGTTGGAAAGTGATAGACGTAACTTAAATGAAAGTGTAAGTGTTACATGATAGAGGTGACCAACTCATTTTCAAAAATTCAAGAGTGCGAGGAAATGAAACATCTAAAGCCTTATCATTCAGTCTATCTTTGTTCACATTTTGGTTTACGTTCCTCCAGAATCCTTTTGGAGGCAGGGGGAAGCCATTTCTTTCTTTCTTTTTCTAGTTAGGATCACACTAATAATACACCTATGAGTTCTGTATTTTTTATATGTACATTTCACTGTATTATAAATTCTCCAAAACATAATCTTGATGACCGCTTTTTATTTGGATGAGTCCTTAATTTCCTCTTGTACCCCGTCTCTTTCCATGCATTCTTCTCTACATTTCCATCTTTATTATCCCCGGACACTTGACTTTACAGAATGCCAAATATAGGGGAAAAAAGGAGGTCTGAAAAGGAAGGGGTTGTTCCAAAGCAAACAGTGTAATCTGTTTTAAAGCAAAGTGATATTAAGGATGAGTCTATTATTACTAGACTGGTCCATAGCAGCTAAAATTTTTTTAAAAAGTAGCCTTATTGAATTTTTTCCTTCTTAATAATACATGCTCAATAGTCAATCTAAATGCAAATGTCATATAGAGAACGCAAGCTTCTTTCTTTAAAATTCACTCCCTAGGAGCAACTCCCTTTAGTCATCTGAACAGCCTTCCAGACTTTTAAAAATCCCCTTAAAAACAGCCATGTGAACATTTTATTCTTAAATACTATGAGATCATTCTAGATGTAATGCTTTGCAACTTACGGTTCTTACTTTGGATATCAAAGACTTCTTTCCACTTGGTTTGTATAGTTCTACCTCTGTAAGGGCCTACTTAGCCAGAGTGAGCCATTTTGTTGCTTATGCAGTAAAGTTAGATTGACCCTGCTCTTCCCAGAGGAACTTACTTAAAAACAAATCTGGGAAACCAGTAAAATATGGCTGACCAGCCCCTGATAACAGAGCCCATATACCTCAGCGGGGGATAACAGAGCCCAGAATGCAAGGATGAGTCAAGCCAGGTAGAGACATCTAATCAGGAAAGCAACTCCCTAACCACCAAAGAATGTGGGCCTTGCCTTTTGGGCACCTTTTGGGCGCCAGTTCTGACCAGAGTGATAGGCTAGTTCAAATAGCTACTATAGGGTGAGTTGTAATTCAGTTGGCCACCTGTGTGTGGCCAGCTCAACCACATGGCCTTTACTCTATAAAAGTTAGTCTGTGAGGCTGGGAGGGGTCTTCTCTTTGTAAGAGATGGCCCTCACCAGTCAGTTTGATTCTCGATGCCTGGCACGAAATAAAGCTTTGCTTGACCTTCGCTTTGTATCAGTCTTGTTCCTTTGACCATGGACCCAACACCTCATGCTCTTTTGACAAGTGCGTAGTACTCCAGTGTATGGAAGAGGTATAATTTATATGACTGGTGTGGGTTTGAAATATAGGTTAGGTTTGGTGGGGTGAGGTCAGAGCCAAAAACCAAGAAAGAATTCTTGAGACATCTTTGATGCAAAATGGCAGTTTGTTAAAGCACAGGGACAAGACCCCTGGGTAGAAAGCGCTGCAGCCCAACAAGGTGAGGCAGTGTGGTGCGGAAGTAAGGAAAAGGGAGGTTTCAAAAGAACTTTCATATGCTAAAGAGGACCCACCTACAAGATAGCTACAAGATACCTGAGGCCTTGCCATTGTCAAGTTAAGGCTATTTTCCCCTCTGGCAAGGTATTAACATTAAGATAGTTGAGAGCTTCCTGGAAGAATGTCACATATGTCCCACCCAGGAGGGAGGCGGTTGCGGGGTGTCAGCTCCTGTTTTGGGTTTAGCCAGCCTCTGTTCCCTCATCACGACCGTCCTCTGATTAATTGACAGTTGGGTTATCAATTTCTTTTTGTGATATTCAGTAATGCTGCATTTGACAACCTTATGGATATTTTTGCCAATGTACATTTTTAAAAGAAACATTCCAGAAGTAAAGTGGCTTGGTCAAAAGTTATGGGGGGATTTTATTTTGTTGGGAGGGCGCAGATCGCTCTCTGAAAAGGTCCTGTCTGTGTATCTACCACTAGCAATGCGTGAGACTGCCCGTTTCCCCACACCCGCGTCTTCTCAAAAGGTGGGGATTGATGAGTCTGATGGAAACCATATCAAGACACAATTTCCTATTATTTGGTATATTCATGTTTACCCTTTCTCTGTTACACACCAAGTGAAAAAATTATTTGGGGGAGAGGCAGAGAACAAATAGAGGAGAAAGGTAAAGAAAGGGTCTGGTCACTTTCGCTTGGTTTTGTGCCTTGTCCTCCCTGGGTAAGTACATTAGAAGCTTGAGGGCATCTAAAGGAGGTTGTAATGTCTTGCCATCTAGATGCCTTTTTTTTTTTAATAAAATATTTTTATTGTGGTAAAATACACATTAATGTGTATTACTCTCTTAACTAGTTTTAAACATACAGCTCAGAGGTATTAAGTATATTAATAATGTAAAACAGTCACCACCATCCATCTCCAGAACTTTTGTTCTGATAAAATTAAACTCTATACACATGGTACAAGACCCATTTCACCCTCCTCCAACCCTTGACAACTACGGTTCTTCTTTTCATTTCTATGATCTTGACTATTCTAGATACTTCATATGAATGGGATCATACAGTATTTGGTGTGTGTGCGTGTGACTTGATGAAGTTCTAGAACCTAGGTGAGGTTCGGTGGGCTGAGGTCCTGAGCCGATGACCAAGAAAGAATTCTTGAGATATCTTTGGTGCAAAATGGTGGTTTATTAAAGCACGGGGACAGGACCCGTGGGCAGGAAGAACTGCTGCCGCGGGTTGTGAGGGATGGCAGGTTACGTACCCTGCGGTTGGGGGAAGGGGGGGAAGGAAGGTTTCAACGGAGTTTTCATATGCTAAAGAGGGCCTACAAGGTGTGGGGAGACCACTGTTGTCTTTTAGCAAGCCATTAACATCAAGATAGTTGGGAGATTCCTGTCTTGCAGGATTGTGATCTCTGCAAGTTAACTATTTGTCTCTTATGGTGGTCAGGGGTGCCTGAGGAATGTGACACATATTACCGAGGGGAGCGGGTGGAGAGGGGGTGCAAGGTGCCAGCTTCTGCTTCGTCCTCAGCCAGCCTCCTGCTCCCTCATCATGACTGGCTTATTTCACTTAGCATGATGTCCTCAAGGTTCATCCATGCAACAGCATGTCAGCATTTCCTTCCTTTTCAAGGTTGAATCATATTCCATTGTATGTACATACCACATTTTGCTTCTCCATTCGTCTATTGATGGACAGTTGGATTGCTTCCACATTTCAGCTGTGCTGAATAATGCTGCTGTGAACATGGGTTACAAATATCTCTTTGAGACCCATCTTCAGTCCTTTCAAGTGTATACCCAGAGATGGAATTGCTGGAACATTTGGTAAATCGATTTTTGCTTTCTTTTGAGAAACAGCCATATTGTTTTCCACAGTGGCTGTGACTTTTCCATTCCCACTATCAGTCCGCAAGGGTTCTAATTTCTCCACATCCTTGATAACGCTTGTAACTTTCTATGTTTTCGACAGGAGTCATCCTCACAGGTGTGAGGTGCTTTGGGAAGCTTCTTGAACGGCAGCGCTTTCTCAGAGAGGCACAGCTGAGGTCAGCACAAGTGTTAGACTGGAGATGTTCACAGTAGTAACACTTCAGCTCTCTGGGGCATAATGGCCTGACCCGTAACATGATTGATGGGTGAGCGGAGGAGGGGGCAAGGGGCGGCTACCACTCCCCTAGCTAGGTGTCTTAACTGTACTGCTAACTACTCAGCATGCTGATGTCGAAGAATGAGAACCAATGTCAAGGGCAGAGAAGTAGCCCTTCCCAGGTGCCACCTGGGAGACTCTCTCATGGCACCCTTTTTGCATTTGCTTCAGTGAAATTAAGTACTGTAAGGACCTATCTAGAAACTGTCCCCGCTCCCCTTCCCCCAGGGGATAAACCAGCTTCAGGTAACAAAGCCCAGATACAAAGGTGGGTCAGGCCAGGTGGAGACATCCGATCAGTGGGGCGATGCATACTGTCTCGCAGGTTACCAAGGAGTATGGGCCCCGCCCTTTGGGTGCCAATCCCAATCAAGGTGTAATAGGTTGGCTCAAATATCTACTAGGGTAAATTGTAACTCAGTTGGTCACCTAGCATCACTGTGGAGTTTCCTGTGTGTGTTACAATCCCATTGGCCACCTGTGCGTGGCCAGGCCCGACCACCTGGCCTTTGCCCTTAAAAGCTAGACTGTGAAAGAGAGAAGGGTGGCCCTCTCTTGTAAGAGGTGCGGCCCTGAACGTTCGGTTAGATTCTTGATGCTTGGCGCGGAATAAAGCTTTGCTTGACCTTCGCTTTGTATCAGTCTCGCTCCTTTAATTACGGACCCATTATTGAGGCATAACAGTACTTAGGTGACTTAGTTTAGTTTTCAACTGCAGGATTCCTGAGGTCAGGAGCTGGCTTGGTCTGTCTGGTTCACCTGTGTACCTCCAGCACAGCCTTCCGCCCCAAATCAGTGCTTAATAATGACCTGATAAGCATATGCAAAGGAGCATGCGTCCTGTTTCCTTCTTCACCTACGCCTGAGAACCTACATTACAGAGCAGAAAATAGTCACAACAATGACAGTTTAAAAAGACTCTACTTTTTAGAGTAGGCTTAGGTGGAGAGCAAAATGGAGTGGAAAGTACAGCATTCCCATATCCCTTGTCTGCACACTGGCAAACCTCACTCACTATCAACCTCCTACACCAGGGTGCTATGGCTTTAAGATCGATGCACCTACGCTGTCGCGTCATTATCACCCGAAGTTCATCGTTTACTTTAGGGGTCACTCTGTGGTTTGGGCAAATGTATGGCATGTAGGTATCACTATAGGATCTCTATACAGAGTAGTTTCACTGCCCTAAATACAATGATGCCATTAAAAAAATTTTTTTAAACATTTTTTGTACTCAGCATTCAAAATGTTATTAAAGGTAAAAAGAATGTGCATCTATAAACAGAAGGCCTGCATGGGAACTGGATGCCATAGGAACTGTGGAACACACAGCACCCCAAGCCCAAGCCTATGTGAGCACTCACCAGGCAGTGAGGACTCCCCCAGACAGCAGCGCTGGGAGCAAGCACAGAGAACCAGGGAGACGGTGCAGAAGCCTGGGTAACTCTGGTAACCAGCGTTTGGTTAGAAGTCAAGGGTCACAGGGTGTGGGGAACTCAGGAAGTATTCTCTAGTTCGGTGTGGACAAAGACAGGCAGCAGGGATAGGGCCAAACTCTGAAATGGCAGCCAGAGGCCAAGATTTTCCTGTAAGTATTGGTTGGAGGGCTAGCTTAAGCCTCTTAATTAGGGGATTTAATCCCCCAGCAGGTGAAAAGGACCGAGGGCTTTTTCCACGCAGTGCTTTGCCGGATTCTAAGGTTAAGCACAGCCCAGAGGCTGTTAGCTTTATGCTAATATTAACAATGGATCGAAATCAATGTGAGGGACTTAAAACCAAGGTTAGATTAAGTTAAGAAACGATTAAAAGCAGTTTAAGGTATTCAGGAAGTTATGTGATTTCATGAAGTCTTGCTTCAGATAATATGTTATATATATAATATAGTATAATATATATATTTGAAATATATATTATTTGAAACAAGACTTAATAAGTACACACACACACACATATATATATATATATATACATATATATATATATATAATAGATATCATTATTGTTAGAGGCACACACGGAGTCTTTTCTGTTTAATCTGTAAAGATTGTTATTTTAGTAAGGGTATAATGCTGTGGAAAGCAGCATACAGGAAACAACCTGATGCTTAGCCCAGAGAAGTTCATTATCTTCCCTGATGTGAGGAACCCCTGACCTAGGGTCCCCTAAGAGGCACCACCACCACCCGGTGCCCTTGATGACGTTGCAGGTCCACCGGGCTCAGAGGAAGCCTTGAACTTCTTCTGGGGATCACTTCTTGCAAATGCAAATTCTCACGGTGAAAATGACTACCAGGGTTGCAATACTGCCAAGGAGTTAGTATTTCCTGAGCATCTATTTTATGATAGCAAATACTGCAGGGGCTCTGGGTATGTCATCCCGTCCAGCACTCTATATGGTGTATGATCACCATTTTTCAGAGAGGAAGCTGAGGCATAGCGAGATTAAGTGACTTGCTCAGGGTCAGAGAGCTAGGCCTGCTGGACCTGCGGGTTGAAATCACATTGGCCTGACTGCAGGGAGTATGCTTTTCTAATGCTTTCTGTCTGAATTTTGCGTAACAAAGGGTAGTGAGATGCTTTGTGATTTTTTTTTTTTTTAAAGGAGTGATCTTGAATTTAAACCTACAGTTAATGTGTTCATTCAGGGAACATTTAACAAGTAGTATTTTAGCAAACAAGATCAAGATATTGTTGGTCTTCTGTTTTGGAAAACTGGATGAGATCTTTTGCCAAGGTGGTCTGCATACACAAGAGAAATAAGAGAAAGTTAAGTCTATTAAAACATGTCTACAAATTAAGACTAACTTACCAAGTATTAACTGAGGTTAATTGTGTTATACCAAGCATGATGAAACACACATGAATCAGCTATGATTCCTGCCTACAGGGGACTAGTTATAGACAGGTAACATCACATTTTTATACCTTTATTTTAGCACACAACTCCAATCTCTTGGAAACAAAACACAGTATTAATTAAAAAGTGATACCACTCTGGGCGCCTGGGTGGCTCAGTGGGTTAAGCCGCTGCCTTCGGCTCAGGTCATGATCTCAGGGTCCTGGGATCGAGTCCCGCATCGGGCTCTCTGCTCAGCAGGGAGCCTGCTTCCCTCTCTCTCGCTCTCTCTCTCTCTCTGCCTGCCTCTCTGTCTACTTGTGATCTCTCTCTGTCAAATAAATAAATAAAATCTTAAAAAAAAAAAAAAAAGTGATACCACTCTAACTTGGCCTTCCTCCTACTCTAGAGAACCCTCACTTTCTATTTTTTTCTTCCTCTTAGTGACATTCAGGTTCTGATTTTAGCTCCTGTTTATCCAATTTTTTCCTCGTTGACCCTTCTTATTCCCATTGCTTTAATCACCATCCACTGTAATAATCCTCAAACTGAGGCCCAGACTTTCTTCCCAAGTTCCAAACCCTACATTTCCAATGGCCTCTCATATTTCTTACTCAACATGCTCAAAATTCTTCCATTCTCAATTTCAGTTGAAGTCACTCATCCACCCTGCTCTCTAAGCCAGAAATCCAGGCATCATTTCAGATTTCTCTTGCTCTTTTACTTGACATTGAGCTGGTCACCGGGTCTAGAAACGATACTTGTTAAAGATCTCACATCTCTCCCTGTTCAAAATTCCCACTCTTTAATCTGAGTGCACGTTACCTTTTACCTGGAATACTGCGACAGCATTCCCTCCTCCAGTGTCCTTCCCCACCCTGCCTCCAACTCGGCCTTTCTGGCTCCACATAGGACCCTTCGGAAGTACAAATCCGATGTTATTAGTTCCAGTTGAATAGTTTAGTTGACTCACCCCTCTTATGGTGTATGGTGTGGTTAAGAGTAGGAACTTGGGAGCCAGTGTGCTTCAGTGGGAACCCCAATCTCATCCCTGACAGGCTTAAGCTTATACAAGGGCAAGTTATTCAATCTCTGTGTCAATTTCCTCACTGTAAGATGGGGAGGGGAGGGTGATGGTAGCATTTATTGCCTAGGGTTTTGTGTAAGGATTAAATGAATAAATATTCATAATGCACTTCAAACTGTAGCTGGTACACATCAATTTCTAAGGAAGTGTTTGTTAACTAAACAAGGTTTGACGATAGGAGTACAGTATCTAAGACCTGCCGTGAGTTCTCTGGTCTGTGTTCCTTTTCCATTGCATTTATTTCCCTTTGTGCACTTGCAACTGGGTGGCTCAGTTGGTTAGGTGACTGTCTTCGGCTCAGGTCATGATCCCAGTGTCCTAGGATCAAGTCCCGCATCAGGCTCCCAGCTCCATGGGGAGTCTGCTTCTCCCTCTGACCTCCCCTTTCATGCTCTTTCACTCTCTCTCTCTCTCTCTCAAATAAACAAATAAAATCTTAAAAAAAAAAAATTCAGCCAAATTGAACCAAAACTCAATGCCGTCATGTACCTCCAGGTCTTTGCACATTCTATACCATCTGCATAAGATTCCTTTTGCTATGATCTCTTAAGGACTCCTGCTTATGCTGTAAAGTTTATTCAGGAGTCACCTCCTTCATGAGGACTGGAAAACAGTTAGTGTCTTCTCTGTGCTTCAATAGCAGGGCGTACGTCCATTATAGCACTTGCCATGTGACTAGGACTATTAATTTGCAAGTGTATCGAACACCTAACGTATTACGCCTGCAAGGACAGGGACTGAATTTTTTGTTTTATTTCACCATCCCAGATTTGTGCTGTATACATGTTTGTTATTGTTATTGTCTTTTACTATGACGTTACAGTTGGAAGAGATTTAAAATACCTAGCTTCACTTCCTTAAATCGAGTATGTAAAACTGAGGACAAAGAGCTGAAGATTTGCCCGAGGTCTTTTTACTAGAGAGTCAAAAAAGTGGGACTAGAAACTAATTTCCTTTCTTCTCTATCAATGCTTTTTTGTTTGCATCATAGTGTGGAACTCCTGTTCCTCCACTGTCTACGGGTGTGGAAAGAGTTGTGAACCAAATGACCTATACATATTCTTCTTGACGTTTGCTGGTTTAACACACCTGCAGGAATTTCATATTCTGAGTAGAGACCACACTCCACCTGGTGGCAATTTACCTAAACTGCAAGTACTTCTCCCTTGGTCTTGGTGTTTCTGTTTTTTAATGATTCCTCTTGATTTCTTTCGTGGCTTTCTCTTCTTTTGCCTGTTCAGTAAATATCAAGGCTTCTTTAGGTGATCAGCCCCCTTATTTTACACACTTTCGTTGGTGGTCGTAGGATTCCTCTGTTCTTGAGCTTTAAATACTATGTACACGCTGATAACCCTGAAATCTTCCTTTTCAGTGGAGGTCTCTCTCCTGAACCCCAGCCGGGGCCACCATACACATTTAGACAGTTTGGGCACTGCCCTTCCATGGGAGGTCATTCTCATAATAGTCCATGCAATTGGCAACCGCCCCCACCCCCGCCATGTTGGGTAGTACACGTGGCCATATGCACTAGGCTTTCTTTAGGAATCCCCAAAATAACATGAGCCAAACTCAACTCATTATTACCCCTCTGAAAATGATGTGTTCTCCTGGATTCTCATATCAAGGAGGGTTATGTTCTACATTTCCTTTGTAATTGTTTACTCTTCCCTTCCTGACCACCAGTCCGTCTGCTCAGTGACCACGTATCAGGGATCCTACTACCTCATAATGCTTGTGACCATTTTCTTATCTAAGCCCACTTAATTCAGGCCTTGAGTATCAATGACCTGCATTCTGCTATAGTCTTCTAACTGACCTGCTTGAATTAAATTTTGCCCATCTTTAATCTTATCTCCACACTGTTGCCAGAATGAACTTTCTAGAAAATAAATTTGATCATGTCAGTTTTCTGTTGAAGCCCTTACAGTTGTTTCCCATTGCCTCCAGGTTAAGTTTACATTCTTTTCATTTATTTATTTTTTAATTAATTAATTAATTAGATTTATTTATTTATTTATTTATTTGAGAGAGAGAGTATGCGAGCACATGCTTATGCAAGCTGGGGTGAGGGGGCAGAGTGAGAGGGAAAGAATCTCAAGCAGACTCCCCGCTGAGCATGGAGCTGTACAGGATCCATCTCACGAACCTGAAGTCATGACCTGAGCTGAAACCAAGAGTTGGAACCTTAACCCACTGAGTCACCCAAGCACCTCTACATCCTTTATAGTGGCTTACAGAGCCCTCCAAGACCTGGGCCTTGATTTTACTCTTAGCTCCCTTCACCTTTTGCTCTGCTATTCACTCTGTTTTGGAAGTAGTTTTCTTCCTTCCTTCCTTCCTTTTTTTTTTTTTTTTTATTTTAAAGATTTTATTTATTTATATGACAGAGAGACACAGCGAGAGAGAGAACACAAGCAGGGGGAGTAAGAGAGGGAGAAGCAGGCTTCCTGCTGAGCAGGGAGCCCAATGTGGGGCCTGATCCCAGGACCCCAGGATCACGCCCTGAGCCGAAGGCAGACGCTTAACGACTGAGCCCCCCAGGTGACCCAGAAGTAGTTTTCTAAGTGAAACATGATCACTTGTGACCCTGTAGCCTTTACTTGTTCACTCTTCTCAGTATATCATTCTTCCTTCTATTTGTCTGGCTAATCCTAACTGGTCTTTGGGAGCTCATCAGAGCTATAGCCTCCTCCAGGAAGCCCTCCTTGACTTTCCAAAACTGGGTTAGGCGTTCTTCTGTGTTTCCAGAGGATGCTGCTGTCTTCTTGACAAAGCTTTCATCTTGCTGTATTGCAATCTAGCTGTTCCCCACCTTCCACATTAGATTTATCTTCTTTAAGGGACTACTTCTTGTTCACAGTTCTGTCGGTATCACTTAGTGACCATCCGGGCACACAGTGGGTCGTCAGTAAATTTCTTCTGGAGTGAACGAACAAATGACAAAAAGAAAAGAAAATCTTATGTATATTCCTTTGCAACCCCAAATCTTCAAGTGATGGCAAGTGCCAGCAGTTTTATTCGAAGGAACAAGGTTAGGTTGGGGAGCAAGAATGTCCTATCTCCTTCAAGGTCCTTCTAGCTGGACTAAGAATCAAATCAACATGGAATAGAATAACAAGAGAATGTGAAATTTAATTTCATATGCATGGGGAATCCACACAGACATGAAAATTCCAAAGACAGGCAAGATGAGATGTATTTGTCATTTAACTAAGGAGGAGAGGCTAGGGGTCTAGTTCTCCAAAGGCAAAGAATGCAATTCACAGGAAGATGAAAAAGAATTAAATGTTTGGGAAACAACTATTTACTGGGCTACTGGGAAACAATGGGACTTAGAGGACTTTGATCAAACAGGCCTTGCTAGATTCCTTCTTATCTACCATACCTAGTTCATAGTATAATGTAGTTCTCTGGGGAGGTAGCTCTGCTCTGGAGCAGGTCCTCTATCTAAATTCTTTTTAGGCATTTGTAGGGGTGTAGAGAACTTTTCCTGAGTTTGCTGGGGTTTGATAGCTTTTTTTTTTTTTATTTTTTTATTTTTTTATTTTTTTTTTTTAAAGATTTTATTTATTTATTTGACAGAGAGAGAGCACAAATAGACAGAAAGGCAGGCAGAGAGAGAGAGAGAGAGAGGGAAGCAGGCTCCCTGCCGAGCAGAGAGCCCGATGCGGGACTCGATCCCAGGACCCTGAGATCATGACCTGAGCCGAAGGCAGCGGCTTAACCCACTGAGCCACCCAGGCACCCCGGGTTTGATAGCTTTTTAACTCAAAATAGTCATCATGCAAAAGTGACCCCCCCCTTTTTTTTTTAAGATTTTATTTATTCATTTGAGAAAGAGAGAGAGGCAGAGAGAGCATAGGCAGGGGGAGAGGCAGAGGGAGAGGGAGAAGTGAGCTCCCTGCTGAGCTGGGAGATGGACATGGGGCTCAATCCCAGGACCTGGAGATCATGACCTGAGCCGAAGGCAGATGCTTAACCATCTGAGCCACCCAGGCGCCCCTAAAAGTGACCCATCTTAAGGCGGCCTGCCCTTGGCCCCTACAGTCTGCAGGCTGGGATCTTCCCCAGAAGTGGGAGGATCCTATGCAGGGCAGACTAGCCGGCACCATGGCTAATGGCCTAGAAAATGTAGGCTGACTTTAACGATGGGAAAGTACTCTACATCCAAATATCTTTTTCCACATACATCCGTGAAATTCTTACGTAGAAAATACAATCTTTTAGCCTAAAAAGTAACTTTCAGTTCAACTAGAACAGTCCCTGCCCCCACACCTTGAAAACAATCAATTTCACTCTAATGTTAATTAGTCCCAAACTGTCTTCCAAGAGGCAGTTATAACAGGGAGCAAGCAAAGAAGTTAGTGGGCACTTGACAGGGGAAGGAGGGATCATTTTAAAGTTAGACAAAATGTTCAAAACTAAGAGGCTAAGGCGGTAGAGGTAAAGTTTGAATATTTCATAATTTTACCGGATTGGCCTTTGTGTACGCGTCACTGAAAATTCATCAGTTCTATTGAATGTCCTTCGCTTCTCGACAAATCAATTCTCCTAGTCCCCAAAGAGAAACAAATAGAATGAGTTAGCAAGAGTGTTTAAACCAGTATGATTCTTACTGTAAAACATAGTATGGGAATAGAGAATAAATTTAATCCTTTCAAAACTGTCACTGTTGGGGCACCTGGGTGGCTCAGTGGATTAAGCCACTGCCTTCAGCTCAGGTCATGATCCCAGGGTCCTGGGATCGAGCCCCGCATCGGGCTCTCTGCTCTGTGGGGAGCCTGCTTCCTCCTCTCTCTCGCCGACTTGTGATCTCTGTCTGTCAAATAAATAAATAAAATATTTCTTTAAAAAAAAAAAAAAAAACAAACTGTCACTGTTAAAATGTTATATTAGAATGACATGTCAAGGAGCGAATTTAAAATTTTATAATTAAAATTAACTTTAAAGATATTAGAAACGTAATGTAAATTAAAATGACATCACTTTTTTCCTTTGTCAAAAGCTAAATTCAGATTCTTGTTTTTAATTATCTCCATGGAAGTTACCCTTGAAGTCATGGTTTTTAAGAACAATATTTAAGTCAGCTATGTATGTAAGTAATGGAATTTCAGATATTGCGGTTCGATTAATTCCAGGTCCCTAAAATAATTCTGAAACCTCAAGAAACCCTTTTGTAGTGTTGGCAAAGCCTTGCAAAGCTTTGTTCTTTCTATGTAGAACTTCAGCTTACTCTCAACCCCATGAAAGATGGACTTGCTTTGGGTAAAAGTAATAATTTTTAATATCACCTTCTATTAGTTCTAGTCTAATGCACAGGAAGGCATAACTCACTTCTGTAACAATAAGAGGGAAATGCGTGTATGGATGGATGTCATCAGTAAATGCCTTTGGCTAAATAAGGCACAATTGATTTGAAGGGCATACATCTGAATGGGCCTTTGAGTGGCCCAAGGATGGAGAGGAATTCATAACTGTCAGTGTTCATCGTAGATGGCCCCCCTCCTTTTCTCCCTCTCCCTCTTTCTCCTTCTCTTCCTCTGTCTTCTGCCTCTCCCTCTCTTTCTCCCTCTTCCCATCCATGTCTACCTTCCCCTCCTTCAGATCCTCCTCTATTCCCCCCCCCACTTCTCTTCTTGAGGTGGATAACTGATAAATGAAAATACATATAGTAATTGGAGAGGAATGAAGTCACACTACACATTAGAAGAAATGTAGGTGGAGGTTCAATTAACTAAATGAGTTAAATGGAATAACTATGTCAAAGCACAGGATGATTAGAGGGCGGGGGAGGGGAAAGAAAATGTTTGAGATAATCATAACAAAGGATAAAAAATTTGACATTTTTGAGGAATTTAAAAGGGAATAGCAAAAATGAATTTTCTTTCTAGTTGCCATGTGCTTAAAGAATTCTAGGATTTCGAGCTCCGAGAGGCAGAGGTTAGCACAGCTTTGTTGGTCAAAGTCAAGTGAGTCAAGGCCAGTACACAATTCTGGTTGGAGCCTTATTTGCAGTCAAGCAGACAGATTTGTGAAGCAGACCCTGGGATGTGGAAAAGTCGGCTATTAAAAGCAGATGCAAATATGGACCATTACAAGTTCCATGAGACGTAGTTTTCCTAAAAACCACAACAGCAGGGCCCCTGGGTGGCTCAGTGGGTTAAAGCCTCTACCTTTGGCTCAGGTCATGATCCCAGGGTCCTGGGATCGAGCCTAGCATCGGGCTCTCTGCTCAGCAGGGAGCCTGCTTCCTCCTCTCTCTCTCCTCTCTCTCTCTCTCTTCCTGCCTCTCTGCCTACTTGTGATCTCTGTCTGTCAAATAAATAAATAAACTCTTAAAAAAAAAACAACCACAATAGCACAAAAGTATAGCAGCTGAAATATCCCCATTGTACCTGCTCTGCTTTAGCTTTTTTTTTTTTTTAATATTATCTATTTATTTATTTGACAGAGAGAGATCACAAGTAGGCAGAGAGAGAGGAGGAAGCAGGCTCCCCGCTGAGCAGAGAGCCGGACGCGGGACTTGATCCCAGGACCCCGAGACCATGACCCGAGCCAAAGGCAGAGGCCCAACCCACCGAGCCACCCAGGTGCCCAGCCCTGCTTTAGCTTTAACAGATCTTTTTGGAGTACAGTCAAAATGCAGTTGTGTCACTGAAAAGGAAAGGACACCAAAACAATGGTTACAAGTTGGTTAAAAGCAGATGTCACCGGGAAGAAGAAAAAAAATGCGTCACAAACTTGAGCCACATAGTATACCATTATCCAGAGAAATGTACATATCTATGAAAAAATACATTTGGAAAAGCATCACATTTTGTAAAAAGCATCAACCTCTCAGGTCTGGAGTTGAAGAATGAGTCACTCTGAAAGCAGGGAAGTGCTTGAGATTTAGCATTTTAACTCTTGGGGAAGGGCTTTTCTCAAAATAGCCCCACAGATTTAGCAAAATTGGCACCTTCTCTTTAGAGGAGCGAAGCTGCAGGATTTCTGGGAAAACTGGGCACGGTTGACACGTATGCTTTAGTCAATGAGTGTTGTGAAAAAAAATCATAGTGATCTTTCAAATTAAAATGACGTCAAGGCTATTAATAATCCTAATGCAGAGATGGTTATGATGTGTAGGTAGAGCCTAGTGGCTAGGCTGGTTCAAGATTGCTAACGTGTGTGGAGAAAGAACATAAAGCACCAGGCGATATGAATGTCCTGTCTTCACTCCTTGACTGCCAGCTCCCTCCCACCCCATCTTCCGCACCCTTAAGTCTGTGTGGAACACTCATTGGTCTTTTTTTCTTTTTTAAAGATTTTCTTTTTAAGTAATCTCTACACCCATTGTGGGGCTCGAACTCACAACCACAAGAGTCGCATGCTAAAGCTCACTAGTCTTGATCTTCCTTATGAGATTAGCCTCATAAAAGCAATGGACTAACAATAATCATGTCACCCAAATCACTGTTCTGCCAGGTACCAGACTCAAAATTTCAGTCTTTTTAAATAACTTCCTCGATCTCATCTCTCATGTCTTGTAAATTGTTGTGCCTTCAGGTTCTTTTCAGAAATATCTGAGCTTTGTCTCTTTGAAGTCTAAAGCCACGCCAGCTGGACACCTAGTTATCTCCTGCCTGGAACGCTAAAATCACTTCCTGGAGGCACTCTGCTATGACAATAAAAGTATGCCCATAAATCGGAAGGGCTTTCATTGTCCTTGATGATAAGTCTGTAAATGCTAACAATTTTTTATGCATTAAATTATCTATAAAATTATTGTGTTAAATTGGTCAAAGGCATATACATATATTCTAAAATTGGATAACTATTAAATATAAAATGCAAAGTCTATTGAAAATGCATCTGCTATTGTGATGAATGGAGCTGGCTTTTACCCCTTTATGAACTTAGAGATGACTGTTATTTATTATTAGAAGGTGATAGAGGTCAACTTCAAGTTTCTCTTTTTTTGGTCGTCTCTCCTCTCCTTCCTTCCCTTCTTCTCCATGCTCTTCCTCCCTTTCCCTTCCTTTTTAAAAAAAATTATTTATTTATTTGAGAGAGAGAGAGAGAGAGAGAGAGAGCTTGTAGGAGCAGGGGGAGGGAGAAGAGGGAGCTTGCGAGCGAGCGAGAGAGAGAGAGAGAGAGAGAGAGAATCTCAAGCAGATTCCCTGCTGACTGCAGAGCCCATCTTGGGGCTGGATCCCACCATGACCCAAGCCAAAATCAAGAGTCCATTGTTCAACAAACTGAATCACTCAAGTACCCCCTTTCTTTCCTTTCTTAAGCAGATGTAGGACTCAGGAAACTTGCTGGCAGAAGGCTGGAATGGAAGGAATTTTGATGTAGGGATATCATTTAGTTATTTGAAGTTCTTTTGAGATGCATGCCAAAAGAATGTAATAATCGATAGTAAAAACTATTTTTTTGATTATTTAGCAGTGGATGACCTCATAGTGACCATTTAATTTGGTAAAAGGCAAGAATTGGAAACCATCTGATTTGCAAAAGGATTTGCTACCCAGCCATTAAAATAATTTAATTTCTCAATATCTGTGAAGTGTATTAAAAAGAGTAATATAATTTATTAGTTATTATTCAATTAGTCTTTAACTTAGAGGTCCCCTGTTTGTGGTGCTAAAATTACATAAAACTGGGGTAAGAAAAAATAACCCTGTATAATTGGACTTTCATGCTTTAGGAATTTACCCATCACTTTTGAACACAGATTTATATATTAATGTAAAGTTTAAGTTCTCAAGGAAGTCACCTCAAAGTCTTTAAAAGTTATAATACTTGAGAATTATTACATATAAATAGATTCTAATTTTATTTCATGACAAAAATGATTTTTTAAACTATATATTTGGTAGAATTGAATCTGTAAAAGAAGAACCAATTCTAATTAAATGATGCTGGCTTTTCTAGAATTTAAGATAATAGATCCCAGGATGCACTTTAGAAACATTTTGTCTCACATCTGCATATAAGAGGACAGTCTATTTTTAAGAAAGCAGGCTTATGTTTTTATAAAAATTGACATTAAAAACTCTATGGCCAGGTGCCTGGGTGGCTCAGTGGGTTAAGCCACTGCCTTCGGCTCAGGTCCTTATCCCAGGGTCCTGGGATCGAGTCCCGCATCAGGCTCTCTGCTCAGCAGGGAACCTGCCTCTCTGCCTACTTGTGATCTCTCTCTGTCAAATAAATAAATAAAATCTTCAAAAAAAAAAAAAAACAAACTCTATGGCCGCTATTAATTCTAGGGCATATAAACGTATTAAATTAAAGATGCATCAGGCTAAGAGATGAATTAATATTACTGCTAAGTATATGAGTTGTGGTAGAAACCCATAAATACTACTTTCACTTCAAGATATACTGTCATTCTACAGAAGTAATCATGGAAATTTTTACTTCTTCTGGAATCATAAAGGTTGCAAAATAAGCAGTGAGACACTCTGGCCTGGGTTCCCTCCCTGAGCAGAGCCTGAGACAAGGTCTTGCAAGCAGGTGGCTTGTTTTAAGACGTGATCTCAAGGAATAGAAGGATAGGAGATAGGGAGGAACAAAGGGGAAGGAGGAAAAGCCAATCCAAGAATGTCATTGGGCTGAGTCACCACTGTGGGCAACTGCAGGTCAGTCCTGCTAAGGACCCTTTGAGGTATCATGTGAAATGCCTGAAAATCATCCAACCAGAAGATGTAGTCACCGTCTGGCTCTTACTCTATTGGTCAAGGGTCATCTTATGGAATATTGACTATCTCCCTTCCCGTTTTGTGCGGCTGTCAGGTATGGTTGTCACTCGTGGCAGCAGTGGAGGAGCTGGGTAGACCGTGAGAGACCGGGGGTACCACTGAGGTGACACCAGTGTGCATAGCGTGTTGGCCAGAGAGCATGGTGGGTCTGGAGGAGGGCAGATGGGGCACGAGAAGTCGGATTGACATCTTGACACCAAATGTGTTTATCACTAGAATGGTGAAAACACAGGCAGGCTGGATTTGCAGCAGATTGGTTTCCCAGCATGCTCTCTGCTTCCCAGATAAGACCTGGGATCTTGCTCTGGTGTTGTCACCCGGGTGGAATAAGGTGGCACTCCATCAGCTTTTACCCACACCCTTTTCTTTGCCTTTCCATGACCCTCCCTCAGAAGTGCTGCAGCCTTTGACACTCATGTAGGGGGCAGAAGAGGTGAGATGGCTAAAAGAACGTCGTCTCCACTCCTGCCTCCCCATTCTACCATATAATTAGTATTATAATCAAAGGAGGCCTCGCTCATAACGATATTTGAAATTTCCCTGTTCTTTGGCATTCTGGACATCTCTACACCATAGTTCAGTTCATAGTGGGTGAGAGGTAGGTCTTTCGTTTCTGAAGTGGGGGCCCTGTCAGGTCTCTGTGAAAGGAGAACCAGGATAATCCTTCTGTAGGTTCTCAGGCAGGTCAGTTTTAGGGAAAAAACACAAATGGAAGTTGAGGATATGGAAATTGAATTCCTTACAACTGTACACATCCGTGTATACCAGGGGAAGTCTGTCTTTTCCAAGGAGTCTCTCATCTTAGTGGATATCTGAGGTATGTGATGTTACTCCCTGCTTTGCTGTTGGATAAAATCCTCTGTCTGATACATAGAGGGATTTATTGCTCTGCCAGCATGAACTTTCATGGGGATCTGGGCTGGGGAGAAGATCTGTGAAGTGTGGAGGTTATTTTCTTGACAAACTTCTGTGTTCTGGGATTGGTGAGAGGATAAACAGACTTCCTTGTCTTCATGCTCAACCGTATGGCATTTGAATGCTTGCTCAGATTCTTTCTTAGAACTTGTTTCTCAAACAATCATAGGAAGTTATTCACCAAAGTCAATGAAACTGAAATGTTCTTTGTCAGCAAGAGAATATAACTAGATGTGCTCTCATTATATCCATTGGAAGCGTTTCCTCTGATCCTCAAAATATATTATTACATTTTGGATGACATTAGAGATAAGTCTTTAGTCACAGAGTTCTAGTAGGAGGGGGAAAAAAGTAGTTTTGGTTATTTTCTTTATTATTGTTGTTAAAATGTGAATCATGCCCTTCAGTTGATGAATTCTCATTGAAGCTTCAATGGAAGGGGAAGATGAAATAACATAAATGATAGCTATAATTAATTTTATACTAAGCTTCCTTGATGAAATTAATATTGTCAGATGGGAATGTAATTTAAGCAAAATATGCTTATATGCTCATGTAAGCCGAGTTACACATTTGGACTTTAAGAAAAAAATCACTCTTGCATTTCATAGAACCGCTTACAAAATGATTTAGCTTAATTGTTTGTACAGATTTCTAGACATTATAGCTCTTTAAAGGAAATAAGGGCACATGAGATGAAGGAGGGAAAGACAAAGGGTCATTTTAAATATGCTTCTATTATTCTGAAAAAGGAAAAAAAAAAACCAACAAAAACAACCCATAAGATGCAGGACACTTCTGATTCCCAAAGAAAGTTTTTTTTTTTTTTTTAAACATGTATGTTAATATAGTGGGGCAGTAGTTTTGTATTTATAAAAAAAGGGAAAATTCTGGCAATTTAAAACAATGTAAATCTAAACTGAAGTAAGTTAAAGTGGCTTGTTAAGTAAATTTCAAAACATATTGACCCAAAAGGTCAGCAAATGTTAGTGAAAATATTCAAGTCAATATCTATTGCATGCCTAAATTCTTTGTCTTTATGTGACATTTCAAGCAATTTTCATAACTGTTCAGGAAAATGTAAAAAACAAGAAACATCAAGACAGCTCACTGATTTCAGATAAAATCTTCCATGTTCTCAAAAAAACTCCCCAAAAACCCATAAGCATCAGAAACCGACATTGATTACTATTCTGAAAAAATTCCCCAACATCTGCAACTTGTTTCTTTCTTTTTTTTTTTTTAAAGATTTTATTTATTTATTTGTCAGAGAGCAAGAGCGAGCACAGGCAGACAGAATGTCAGGCAGAGGCAGAGGGAGAAGCAGGCTCCCTGACGAGCAAGGAGCCCGATGTGGGGCTCGATCCCAGGACGCCGGGATCATGACCTGAGCCGAAGGCAGCTGCTTAACCAACTGAGCCACCCAGGCGTCCCCTGCAACTTGTTTCTTAATACGAAACCAAACATTATGTAACATCATGAAAATTTGAAATATCACTCAGCTGTTAATATTTCTTCCCTGAAGAATCTACTTCCGGTAGACAGTCAATACAATACTTAATAAATTAGCTAATTACAAGAGTGGAGAGCTCATGGGTGGGACTACAAAAACTCCAGTCTGATGTGCCAGAAGACGGGGTGGGTTTATCAGTAGTCAGTGTTCTCTACAGCCACATACAGGAATATACCATAATTCTTTACCTTTTTTCCTTCAGAATAAATCTAATCTGTACAGCTGTGTCAAGAATACAGTGTGTTTATGAGAATGTAAAGGACTGATAGATGAGATTGCTGTGGTCTTTGTGATTAAACGGCTGGGCTATAGCTTTACTCTTTTTTATTTTAATTATTTTTATTAACATATAATGTATTATTTGCCCCAGGGGTACAGGTCTGTGAATCATCAGGCTTACACACTTCACAGCACTCACCATAGCACATACCCTCCCCAATGTCCATCAACCAGCCACCCTCTCCCTATGGCCCTCTCCCTACCCCCCCACCCCCCAGCAACCCTCAGTTTGTTTTGTGAGATTAAGAGTGTCTTCTTGTTTGTCTCCCTCCAGATCCCATTTTGTTTCATTTTTCCCTTCCCTGCCCCCCACAACTGCCCCCCTGCCTCTCAAATTCCTCATATCAGGGAGATCATATGACAATTGTCTTTCTCTGATTGACTTTTTTCGCTCAGCATAATACCCTCTAGTTCCATCCAAGTCGTTGTAAATGGCAAGATTTCATTTCTTTTGATGTGTAGCCTTACTCTCGATTGCTACACTTTCCCCCAGATACAGCAGACAGTAGGGACATCAAGCAGCACTGGGTCCTTATCTTCCTTCCATGGCCATAGAGGTTGGTAGTAAAATCTCAGGCAACAAGAGCCAGTAGGAAGAAGCAAAGGACCCAGCATTTACTTAGGGCCCATCCCAGGGCGGGGACATGCACTATGGCTTTTGTCCACAGGTGGCCTCATACTGTTCTTTCAACCACCTAAGAATGGGGTATTGTTTCCATTTTACACACGAGGAAAATCAAGCTCAGACAGATTACGCAATTAAAATGCAGTACAATTAAGATTTTTAACTCAGGTTTTATGTTATCTCAGTAATTATTTCTTGCATCTGTGATTATTACAAACTCATCTTCTTTTTAGTTACTGATCTTTGTCTTCTGGACTTGCTGGATTTTTCACACCTCCAATTCATGACTTCCCAAACATCATTCCTTACTTTACTTTTCAAACTTGCTCCTCTTTTGCACCCAACCTCCTGAGAAAGATATTTTAACTGCACCTATTCCTGTCCTTCTCGTCCCTGTCCTTCTTGTCCATCCTTCTTCTGTAAATGCTCTTTAGGTCCATCACCCCAAATCAAGTCCCTTCACATTTTGGATCAAGCGTCTAGGTGACATCTGTTCTATAAACTCAGAGCTCTCACCTAGCTAATTAGAGGCCCTGTTACACAGTAGGGGCATCTTTTTTTTTTAAATGTATTTTTTAATTAAAAGATTTTCTTTATTTATTTGACAGACAGAGATCACAAGTAGGCAGAGAGGCCAACAGAGAGAGAGAAAGGGAAGCAGGCTCCCCGCTGAGCAGAGAGCCCGAATGGGGGCTTGATCCCAGGACCCTGGGTTCGTGACCTGAGCTGAAGGCAGAGGCTTAACCCACTGAGCCGCCCAGGTGCCCCTAGTAGGGGCATCTTTGTTGTAAGCCTCTAAGGAGAAGCCTGAGTCTTGAGGTATTTAGGAAAAGACAACCCAATTTTGTTACAGGTGCTATTTAGGTGACCAGAGACAAGCACACGCTTCCTAGAGCATTGCTTCTCAAAATGGAATTTGGCTGAAACACATATCCGTTCATCTCCTGGGCCCCTTCATCAATCCCACTGTTATTACCTAATAAATGCAGGAAACAGAAACCTCTGGAGGCATTTTCAACATGAAGACATTTAATACAGGGAGTTAAGTGCTTACAAATCATTGAGAGAGGAATCCAGTTAAGCTATAGGCTGGGACCCCAGAGTGGTCCAGAATGACCCTCTAGGGGATCTGCTGCCTTTGAGGCTGCTATGGGAGATAGGAATCAACAACTCATTGCTGTAGATGTGACCCCTGTTCAAGAAGTTTCTGCTGCTACCAGGGTCACTTCTGTAAAGGACTCTTGACACCCAGCAAGCTGGAAGGTGGACATGTGTAGCTGTGAGCCATGGATCAGAAAGCCAGAGTCAAGAATCCACGACAGTGGCAGCTGCCCCCACAACTGCATATCAACACCCGGAAGTGGGAATGTGTTTCTACAACCTCGCTTGCCTGCGGAAACAGCTGAGACAGACGGGGAAATTGCACTCCTAAATCTCATATAAGTCCTTCTAATAGGCTGAGCCTCATTCGTAGGCAGAACCCTAGTGGTTTTTGTCTTTCCAACCTCTCCTACCCAAAGGAGTCTGGTCTGCAGTCCCTTTGACACAGTGGTTAACAGTTTCAGAGGTATCCTCATATAGTTTCCCCCACATTATATTGTAGTATATAATTTATATACAAAAGTCTGTTTAAGCATATTGTACTGTGACTTGTGTTGCCAACCCCCCCAAATGTGTTTTAGAGCTCTTTCTTCATCAGTACGTGTGTCTGTAACTCATTATTGTTAAACAGGACCTGGCATGTGCATATAGATTGTTTTTAGTTTTTGTGGAACAAGTATGCAGTGACATACTTGGACCTACATCCTGGTGCTCATGTGTGAGCGATTTTATGGTGTAGATTCCTAGAAATCAAAATTTTGTGAGATATGGTCAAATTGCAAGGATAAAAATATTGTATCAAAGTATTCTCCTATGAATAGTTCGGGAGGTTCTTGTTTTGATCATATTTCTTGTTGATACTGGATATTTATTTTCTGCCAGAAGAATAATATTTCATTGAAAAAATTATCAATTGTGGCCAGAGGGGCCAACCACGAATAACAAGGCCACTCTAATCACTGGAGAATTCTAAGAGTTTAGAGGTTACCTCCCTGGAGCTAGGGCAAAAACCAGATCTCTCTCTCTCAGTAAAGTTTATTCTTTATGACACAGATATTTCATAATTCAAAAACAATTTTAAGCTTCTAATATTTTTGGAATTATATTTTTGTGGCTGATAGAATACATACATTTCAATTTCCCAATGAGTAGCTACTATTTGTCTTAAGATCACTTGAGTGTTATGTCCTTTCCCTTTATTTTGAAATGCCATGTTTATCATATATTAAATATTCATATATATAAGGCTGTGTTTCTGAATCTCTACTCTGGCTTATTTATCTTTTTAATATACCCACTTTATTATCACACTGTATTACTATAACTTCATACTATTTTTGTGTAATAAACTGATAACTAGTAGGTCAAATGCCATTTAATTGTTCTTTTACATTTCACTTCGTTATTCTTTTCCCCAAATATTTTGGCCCTGGTGTATTTTCCTTTCCAGATGAATTTTATAATTTAGTCAGATATCACAAACAGATCTCAATGGGATTTTAGTTGGGATTTTACTGACTTAATTGCCTTAAGGAAATTGGCATCATTAGAATATGAAAAATTTTCACTCAGGATGATGGCATTCTACTCTTTTTGCTCAGTTCCTTTAAAAAATGTCCTCCAGGGGCGCCTGGGTGGCTCAGTGGGTTAAGCCGCTGCCTTCGGCTCAGGTCATGATCTCAGGGTCCGGGGATCGAGTCCCGCATCGGGCTCTCTGCTCAGCAGGGAGCCTGCTTCCCTCTCTCTCTCTCTCTCTCTCTCTCTCTCTCTGCCTGCCTCTCTGTCTACTTGTGATCTCTCTCTGTCAAATAAATAAATAAAATCTTAAAAAAAAAAAAAAAAATGTCCTCCAGTAGGGTATTATTTCCTGTCCATATTTCTTGTATGCTTTAAAGATAATTTATTTCTAGGGATGTTGTTTCTTTGTACGCAATTGTGAATGGCAATTCTTTTTCTATTCCCACTTTTAACTGATTATTGCCTTCATAGAGGAAAGCTATGGATTTATGTCTTAAATCTAGGACATTATTAAATTATATTTATTAGTTCTAATAGTTGCTCACTTAATTATTCTAAGATATTTTTAGATAGGTACTTACATCATCTGCATAATGATTCTATTGTCTCTTTATGAATAAATTTTGGAATATGGAGGTACAGCAAATACTGTGAAATAGAAGTCTTACTAGTATTTTTCAGCTCATAATTTTAATGTGAACCATTCTAATGTTTCACTTTTAAGTAAGGCATTTGTGATGTATATCTATATTATCTCCTTTGTCAATTTTAGTAAGTTTCTCCTATTTCCAGTATTAAATAAGTTTTAATCAGGAATAACAGCCCTAATTTACAAAGTGTTTTGGAATTTAGCAAGATCATTTTATATAATTTAATCTTTTAAAAAGATTTTATTTATTTATTTATTTTAGAGAGAGTGCAAGTGGGGGTGTGGGTGGGGAACAAACAGATTCCGTGCTGAGCATGGAACTTGTCTGGGGCTCAAGCCCATGACCCTGAGATCATGACCTGAGCTGAGATCAAGAGTTGGTTGCCCAACCTACTGAGCCACCCAGGTGCCTGTATGTTATTTCATTTGTAATATATTATAGTGAATTACATGAATGCATTTCCTAATATGAAATTATTTTTCTATACTTTAATTAAACATAGTTGAATCATATATGGTATACTTTAATATACTGTAAAAGTTAACTTGCTAAAGTTTTTATTAGGCTTTTCATAAGTTGTTTTGATCAACAGAATTTTCAGTAATTTCTTCACCTGGAATTGGCATCAGAATTTATTCTGTCCTTAGGATACCTGGGTGGCTCAGTTGGTTAAACATCTGCCTTCAGGGGCACCTGGGTGGCTCAGCTGGTTTGGTGGCTGCCTTCAGCTCGGGTCATGATTTCAGGGTCCTGGGGTTGAGCCCCACGTTGGGCTCCCTGCTTGGTGGGGAGCCTGCTTCTTCCTCTCCCTCTGCCTGCTGCTCTGCTTGCTTGTGCTCTCTCTCTATCTCTCTGTCAAATAAATAAATAAAATCTTTTTAAAAAAATGCATCTGCCTTCAGTTTGGATCATGATCTCAGGGTCCTGGGATTGAGCCCCACATGGTGCTCCCTGCTCTGTGCCCTGTGTCTGCTTCTCCATCTCCCTCTGCCTCTCCCCCCACTTATTCTCTCTCTCTCTCAAATAAATAAATAAATAAATATTTTAAAACAACAACAACAAAAAAAGAATTATGCTGTCCTCAGCAAGTGAGATTAGAAAACTTCCCATAATTTTCTACCCTTTGGAACAATTTAAATACTATGTGGATTATTTTTTTTTAATTGGTAGAAATTACTGTAAAGCCCCTCAAGATTTATGCATCTTTCAGGAAAAGAAATATGACTAATTTGTACATTTCAGATTTGGGGTACTTCCAGTTTTTGTAAATAAAGTTTTATTAGAACACAGCCATGCTCGTTAGTTTATGTATTATTTTGGCTACTTTCACACTGTGTTGGCAAAGTATAATTTGCAATGGAGAGTAATTGCAATGGAGACCATATGACTCCCAGAGCCTAAAGTATTTACTATCTGGCTCTTTATAGAAAAACATATGCTGATTCCTGCACTTAGTTCACATACATCTTACTTCCTCTGAGACTAAAGTGATCATTCTTCTGAACTCCTGTGGTATTATTATTTTTTTTTCCTGATATACTCATCTGACTCTTCTATGCTTTTTTTTTAAGTAGATTCCATGCCCAGTGTGGAGCCCAATGTGGGTCTTGAACTCATGACCCTGAGATCAAGACCTTAGTTGAGATCAAGAGTCAGATGCTAAACTGACTGAACCACCCAGGTGCCCCATGACTTCTCTAATTTCTTGTCATGTGTTGTTATTTTTTTAAGTGAAGGTATCTTGTTTCCAGTTAGGTTAAAACCTCTTCAAAGGCAGAAACTCGGTGCTATTTTTGTTTCCATTACAATGTTATGCATAGACACACACACACACATACAGATGTAAAATAACTATTCCTTAATTTATTTATGTTATATAGTTGCCTATTTCATTACTTACTCTGCCCAGAACTTCTAGAAAACTTGCCCCACCTGGAAAAGTCAAGGCTAAATGCCATGTGATTATTGTCTTAGTCAACAAACATTCAGATTCTTTCTTGAAAGTTTGAACTAAGGCATTGAGTGAATGCTGTTGGTATCTATCAGGGAATTGCTTCAGATAAATAAGAGCTGCCTTTTCTGGGGTCTACACACTAACTTCCCACACATTCGTTCCCTGCCCTTCTCCTGAGAGCATTCCCCCAATAAATCCCTTGAGCAAGAATTTCCCATTTCAGGCTCTGTTTGTGGGGAATCTCGCTGAAGAACTAAGACAAGGGCCTTCAACTCAAACTCAGACTTCGCTTCAGGGAGGTTCATGTGTCAAGCCATTTCCAAGTCTGAATCAAATCTCTAGAATATATCATATCTATCAAGACAACTGCTACTGTGTTGAAGAAGCGGAAATCCGTGCCAGTGTCCTTCTCACTGGACACTGGAGAAGGGAAATCCTCCCAGTAGGCAGTCTTTCTCTTCTATCAAGCTTAAAGTAGCTCATTAGCTTGCTAAGGAAGTATCCATAAGCTGATGTAGTTGTGGTTTGCTGAGCCAGTCCCATTACCTACCTTAATGTGATCATCTCACTTTCAAAGTTGGCAACAGGCCCCAATGCTACAAGATGTGTATACAAGTCTGGGGTGGGTTGGAAAATGGGGCAGTTTTTATTACTCCCCCCGATGTATATGCTTGAAACTGGTGCCATCTTGTAGACATTTTTCATTTCCCCCCCTATGTCCTATCTTTCCTCTTAATATATATTTGGAGGTGGTGACTACCATTTAGTCCATAGGTTGCAAGATTATGAGATGGAGCTAGAGAGGAAGAGACTTTACTTGGAGAAAATACCTCCATGGCATCACCTCAGGATACAGTGGCTAGATATGACTTTGGATTGTTCCTGATGGGTAGAAATAAATGTGATTATGGCTTTAATAGGGTTACTCAGAACATGTAGGTATGCATACACGCTTTTGAGGATTGCATATTCTGGGGCAAGCGAATGTGCCACATATGTGTGATTGATCACCTTGCTTTGGCCATTTCTAGTGAAGCTACTGTGCTCACAGCTGCTCCTTGGAGCACCACCCCTAAAACATGCAACTTACCTCATCCATTCCCCATTGGGGCTAACTAAACCAGGGTTGGGCTTTCAGCCAAGACCTGTTGAGTCAATCCTATGGCTGACCAGTCACCATTCAGCTTTCCTCCTGAGAACTGGAATTAATAAAAAGAGAGACTGTTGGTGGTGGCTGGTTCTGAACCCTGGAGCCTAGAGTTCACCTGGACTCAGGGACTGAGTCCATCCATCCTCAAGGATAGGAAACCAGCTTGGAGAGAGAAGATGAAGATCCTAAAAAAAGACAGAGAGACTATCATGTTGCTAAGAGATGGAAAAGAAGGTGCAGAGATTGGGGCGCCTGGGTGGCTCAGTGGGTTAAGTCGCTGCCTTCGGCTCGGGTCATGATCTCAGGGTTTTGGGATCGAGCCCCGAGTCGGGCTCTCTGCTCAGCAGGGAGCCTGCTTCCTCCTCTCTCTCTGCCTGCCTCTCTGCCTGCTTGTGATCTCTCTCTGTCAAATAAATAAATAAAATCTTTAAAAAAAAAAAAAAAAAAGAAGGTGCAGAGATACTATGGGAGAAAGAGACAGAAATGAGAACAAAAAACAAAAACAGAGAGAAGAAAAGACTTCCCAGTATCACTTTTGTGCTTCCCCATTTCAGTTCCCATCTTCTGTCCCCATGAGACACATTTTCGACTTTGGCACCCACCTCAAATAAATATAATCTCTGCTCTCTAGAAGCTTATAAGATAGAAGAAACAGCACTCAGATGAGTTGTCTTATGGACTCAGTGGAAGACTGAGGCATTAAATGCTCAAGGATAAGTACAGATAAAGCATAATAATACACTGGAAATAATATTCTATTTTACTTGCTGTCCTTAGGGAGTGTGAGATTTCCTCTTCTTAAGCTCTTCTTACTTTCTCGATCCAGCATGAAAGAATTTATGTTCCATGTAACGAAAAGAGCCTTGACTAAAATACATCGACTAATGAGAGGACGCTTTCTAAAGCTTGGCAGAACAGACTCATCAAGATTCTAGATCCTTGGGGAGTAGAATCAGAATCCACAGTGACCCTATTAATTTTGAGGAGAGATTGGAAATGTGGACAATGAAAGGCAGTGTCAATCTGCAGGAGAAATAAAAACAACCTTTTAAAAAACTTCAGGAAGGCAAAAGTCACGCTATGGAAATATGGCAGAATGGGCAGGAGTGGAATGAAGCCTGGATCTGGGCCAGCCGTGTAGCTCGGTGGTTTCAAAATACAGTTAGCTCGGTGCTAAGCGCAAACAGAACATATTGACAGTGGAGAGACTGTTCCTTTTTAACTTAACATTGTCAAATTCAAACCAATAAAATGTAGTCAGTACATATTTGCCTGTGGCACCCTTCTAAAACACACGATATCTGCTTTCCATCGTCTTATAGGCTAGAAGAGACAATGTTCAGATTAGCTTCTACATAAAGAAGAATTGAAACATTTAATGCAGAAGCTTAATTACAAATAAAGCATTGGAATACTTTAGAAAAAATTGTTCCATTAACTTTTAAAAGCACTTTCAACAGCTCCCGTGTTTTTAATGACAAGCCGTGCAGGCTTTGGACACTGAGCTGGATTCAGAATCTGTCGGTGCTGTTCCCCTCCTGAAAGTCCACGGACAAGCCATTTTAGCCATTTGATTCTTCGTTTCTTGATTTGAAAGCTGGGGATGGCACTTACCACCCGACAGGGTTGTCCATTTTAGACCTGGCGTGAGCTTGGCACAGTCATGGCCGCCATGACTCATTGGGCTCACTTTGCTCATGACTGGGAGGCTCTTTGTTCCTTAGGGTTTGCCATCACCTGGGTAATGGTTGTTACCTAGAAGAGAACTTCAGAGTTGATCTGTAATTGAAAAATACATGATGAAATGTTAGAGGAACCAAGGAAATCTGCGGTGCAGTGGTAAGCCTTGATTAGCTCAAGTGTGTGTCCTTGGGCAAGTCACCTCAACTTTGTGGGATTCAGTTCCTTGCTATTTTATTTTATTTATTTATTTATTTATTTATTTTTTAAAGATTTTATTTATTTATTTGACAGACAGAGATCACAGGCAGACAGAGAGGCAGGCAGAGAGAGAGGGGGAAGCAGGCTCCCTGCTGAGCAGAGAGCCCAACGTGGGGCTCGATCCCAGGACCCCGAGATCATGACCTGAGCCGAAGGCAGAGGGTTTAACCCACTGAGCCACCCAGGCGCCCCAGTTCCTTGCTATTTTAATTTGCGGTGTTGGGGAGGGGTTGCGACAATGGGAAGGTCGTTGCTTGAGATGATTCCTAATATTACTTCGAGCTCTACATTTGATGCTTCTCTAAGATCAGGAACAAACTTAATTTTCCTTTGACACTGAGAGCTTTTAAACAAAAGACAATGGCCAGCTTTAAATTATCTTCTGTGACAATAGAATTATAGGAAATAAACTGGAAAAAAAATTCTCTTGATTTAGGTTAGAGATAAGAAAGACATTCCAGACTGTGAGAATTATTTATTGGTGTGAATTAACAAGAGAGAATGGGACATTCTGGCAGGATAGATTTCTCTCTCTCTGGGTGGAGTAGGAGCCTGAAGACCAGGTTTCCAGGGGGTATGGGAGCACTGGGGGAGTGTGGGATGGGGAGAGTTGTGAGGAGATTTTCACTGGCCCAAGGCTCTCTGTGTAACTTGCTGATTTGTTTCTTGTCTCACGGAGTTCATGCACCTAGGAAATGTACAGCAAGCTTGGTGGCTGGCCGGGAGTTACAACTATCAGTGTGCTTTGCATTCGGGCCCAACAGGACGGTTAAGGAAAGCATTAATTAGCACACAGACTAGGACAAGTTTAAGCATCACAATTTCCTTAGTTAGTTAGTTTTTAGCTTGTGGCTGAAAAGCCAGGATAGTTCTAGAAGATGGTAACGTTCTCAAAGTGGTCAAGCTGGGGGCTCATAAAACAAAACAGCCACTGGTCCCCCAACTCCCAAATGAACCAAGCAGAGCATCTGATAGGGTGACTCCACAGAGAAAACCCTGGGCTGACGAGGAGGACTTGGCAAAGCCATGACCCTCTGCATTCCAGGTTGCCCTAGCCCTTTGGGAAGGACCACCATTTCCTCGTTAATGCTGGCAGTCCGGTCAGCGATCCCAAGACCGGATGGCCACTTTGATGGTGTTCTTCTGATCTTTATGTTGTGTTTTATTTAATTTTAATTCCATTTTATTGCCTACTATCTCCATGGTCAGTTTCTCTGTATTCAGCCTCATTGTCTGAGCTTCGGTTATTGTTGCTGTTTCTGTGTTTTCTGTGTGACGGACTCTTTACAGAAAATATTTCATTACATCTCAAGGCATTCTTATTTTCACTTATAAGATGAATAGGTGAAATAGAAAAAAAACAAAAACCAAAACCGTAAAGGTCTTTTATGTCTGCATTTGGTCTCAGCCAATGCAACTTGGAAGTCTTGTAGCCCCACTAGAGGGCCACCAGTGCCCTAGTCTGAGCCGCTGTAGCCTGCTCGCCTGCAGTTCCAGAAAGTTAAGACTGACACACACTTGACAAAAGATGAATGTCGCTGTGACCATCCTGGGCTACAGATCCCTTTGTTCTGTGCTGCAGCCAGTGATAATGGTCAGAAAAAGAGAAGACATAAAAACAAACAAACAAACAAACAAACAGGTTTGCTATTTGAAATGATGCTGGGTACTTGGGAGCATGGTTTTCTTTGAGGTGTGGAGAGGAAATTTCAGGAAAAACCCTATGTCTCAGCAATGTGTGGCCTTGTGAGATGCTTGAGAAAAGTTGGTCAGGGCTTCGAGGGTTGATGTGTAGGAATCTCTCCTGCCTCTGTTCTCTCCTTGTCATTTACCTGTTCCACTCCTGGCATATTAATCTTCCCCAAACCTTTGTAGTCATCCCATTATAACCTAATAGCAGCTCTGCCACATTATCTAGACCCAAACTTCCAATTTTTCAGAGTAATAAAGATTCCTTTTAATGTAAAAAAAAAAAAAAAAAAAAGGAACAGCCATATGGTATTTTTAGAATCATCTCACCACCCTTTCAAATGAATTTGTATTTAAATATTTATGGCAGCATCTATGGGCTTAAAACAATGGTACAAGAGGGAGAAGTTATTAAGTCAGTCAGCTTGCTTAACCCCTGGATTCCTGGACCCTTTGGAATGACCCCAGGCTCTGTGAACCTTGGGCCGGAAGTATTAGCCTATCATTGCCAAGATGTGTCACCAGACAGCCTTCTCCCACTCCTCGGGCTTTCTGAGTGTAGATGGCTGTCTACATGCCTCCTCCTCCTGTCCCATTAGCCTTGGGACATGCCCCAGGCATTCTCCCCCCTCTGTATTTTCCATCATTCCCTTTTCAGCAATATTTTTCTTTGCTGCCCTAAATATGCTCAAGTATCAAGTAATTTAAAATACTGCCCCTCCCCCATCCTTAATATGCTCCCTAATTCCTAGCTGGCCAGTGCTGTTTTCTTCTGTGGACTCACTCATACGTCGTCCTCACTGCCGCTCCTCGTGTCAGTCATACATCGTTTTATTCTTATTGTCTCTAATTATCCAAGATTTAGATCGGTGCCTAAGTAATCCTCATAATATCCTTATAATAGATGTAACACATACGAACTATGTTAATGACTGAAGCTGGAAATAAAGAGTCTTCAACAAACACCAAGAAGTTTTAATGGTGACATCATTTGCAAGAATAAAAAAAATTGAGCTCACTTGGTTTGTGCCTCTTCTCTGTTCTCTACCTGGTATCTGTGGGTAGCCTCGCCTGTGTAGGGTTACTGTACCTTATTTTAATCTGTTTTCCAAATTGCTTTGTTTTCAGCATTCCAAAGATGACCATCTTGGGAGAACTGAAACTGCTTCCTATCTACTAACTATTAAAAAATAGCATTTTCAGTAATCAAAGCATGTTTATTATCATGCCATTTCATTTGGGTCAAAGAAAAACAGCAAAAACATGATTATCGTCATTGTTTTTTACATAGTGAATTCGAAGGTGTCATTATTCCTGGCATATAGTAGATGCTCTATATGTACTTACAGATTGTAGAGTGGCAATTGATTAACGACTGTTCTTTCAATTCCTACCTATTTCTTCATTTGCGCATTTGGATATTCAGGCAATGAATGTTGCGCGCTCACTATGCTATAGCTGTTGTACCAAGCATTTAGGGGGTAGTAATAAACATGGTAAACATGGTTATGACCCTTAGGGATCAACATTCTGGTGGGTGAGACAGATGAGTGGTAGATAATTTTCATACGGTGAGGTGAGCGCTATGAAAGAGGAAGGACAGATGCTGTACACACACTTGGGAAAGTCTCTTAACTGAGATGGGGACAGGAGGGAGCTTAAGGAAAGCTTCCTGGAAGAAGTGATATCTAAGCTCAAACAGGAAAGAGTAGAAAATCCAATTAAGGATGCCTGGGTGGCTCAGTTGGTTAAGCAACTGCTTTCAGTTCAGGTCATGATCCCGGAGTCCTGGGATCGAGTCCTGCATCAGGCTCCCAGCTCCAGGGGGAGTCTGCTTCTCCCTCTGACCTTCTCCCCTCTCATGCCCTCTCTCACTGCCTCGCTTTCAAATAAATAAATAGAATCTTAAAAAAAAAAAAAAAAGAAAGTCCAATTAAACTTAATCTGGAATGGCAGTCTCCAAAGAATTATTTTGGCCTTGAGTCCTAAGACTACCTACGGAAAGCTTTAGGGATGTTGCTAGCTGTAGGACGAAAAGATAGTATTACAAATGCCCCAAGATTACATGTCATGAGGAATACTGATTCTGATACTGGTATTTTGGGAACCCAGGTAAACTTATAAACTGTAATTTTAATTGCTGAGGATACCAAGAAAAAAAATTAACTTTCTTACAAACACACCTGAAAAAAAATTCTTTCTTTTTTCTTTCTTTCTCCTTTATTTATGTAATTTGTGTATTAAAAGAAGTTACATCATTTTAATTTAAAAAGTTCAATAAATCTTTGTTGAATGAACAAGTCTTATCCTTTCTATCTCAATATTTCTCAAGTACTTAAGTCTTGCCTCTATGTCCTGCTTTACAATTTTTCTTCAGAGCACTTGAAAGTCTACAAGGAGACACTGTCAGGTGGTCACGTGTGGGAGGAGCATAAGCAATCATCATGACTGAGCCCCCTGCAGATTTTTGTCTCATTACTCCACGCTTCCATCCTGCATATTTGTGGGGCTCATTCTTGTCTCAGGACCTTGCATCTTCTCCGTCTATAATACCCATTTCCCCCCTCTACCCCAGTCCTCGAAGATCTTTTCTTGCACTGCCCATCTCTTCAAAATGGGTTAGTTTCCATGCCTACAGCTGCCCCACAAAGAACTCCGTGCAATTCCTTCCCTATAGCACTTAATCCACTGCCACAAGCCATTTGTTTCTTTCCCTTATTAGACTGAAAGCCTTTTAAAGTAGGGACTGTGCCTTATTTACATTGATCTCTTGGTGGACAGCATAGTGCCTGGTAGACAGTAGGCACTCAATACTCAATACCTATTTAATGACTGAATAATAATTGCACAACAAGTTAGGTTTTTCATGGGGCTTTCCTTACATATATCACCACACTGGCTTCTCGCTACAACTCTAGGGCCTAAGTGTTGTTATTAGCCCTGTTTCACAGTGGGAAGCTGGACACAAGTAGGTTAAGAGACCTAGTCAGATTGTCATAGTTTAACTGTAGCTTCATGCAGAAGTACATGGTTGTCATGGGTGATTTAGGAAGTGGTTGTTTTTGGCTATCTGGCTGTCTTGATGGTGGCATCTTCCAGAAATCAAGTGTCACCTCTTTTCCTGATTATTCTAAAAATGTCAAAGATACTATGATTTTAATTCTCCTGGGAATACTCTTAAGCTATGTCTACCGTCAAAGGGGGAAGGATAGGAAAATCTTCTAAAGTGAAAGTCTGTCTCTAGAGCCTGTTTAAAACCAAATAGTCCCTGGGCAAGTAAAATAAAATGGTGGCTAGATTTCGCTAGAAGTTGGATATTACCTTATCTGTGTACAACCGGCTATGAGTAATGTGAAAAGATAGAGCAAGTACCCACCTACTTTAGTAAATAAGTGGCCTAAATAGTCGGAAGACAAAAAATCTGAAAAAAAAATTATATATAGCTAGCCAATCTTATATTTGGCCCTTGATATATCTCACTAAACCAGAAAAATTTCACCAGACTGTAGCTAAACATATTTTGTGTCAGAGTTAGATGTGTAGATGATGATTATTTATATAAAGAAAACCGATTTAAAATTTATCTTCAGAATTTGCCTTTTCCCTTCATATTCCCTTTGCTATTCTTTTCACTATCCCCCAACCCTTTTCTAAGGACTAAGGACAATTGATATTCTCAGGTAACTAGGGGATGTCCTATTTCTAAGGATGTTGCTGTGGTATATTTGTTTATTGTGGGTGTAAATGACCCAGTCTTTTTCACTTTTTGAGTTTTTTTTTTAAGATTTTATTTATATATTTATTTGTCAGAGAGAGAGAGTGAGAGAGAGCGAGCACAACTAGGGAGAGCAGCTAGCAGAGCAGGCAAGAGAGAAGTAGGCTCCCGGCTGAGCAAGGAGCCTGATGGGGGACTCCATTCTAGGACCCCAGGATCACAATCAGAGCCAAAGGTAGACACTCAACCAACTGAGCCACTCAAGCATCACTTTTGAGGTATTTTAAGGATGATTGCATAGAAAGGCTAATGCCTAGTTCAGAGGAATAAATCTCACAAAAGTAGAAAGTAGATTTTCAAGCACTTGCTTTGATAGGCAATGATGTTTGGGGTCCTGAAACTTTTTGTTGCTTTTGAATTTATCACATGTAAGTGAGAGTCTATCCTGAGTACACAGAAGACAAACCCTTTCTAGAGATAAACACTTCACCAAAATCAGGGCTAAGCCAAGGTGGGTCATAAACTGCAGAGCTTCCCGAAAGTGGGATTACTTGGGGACTACATAGAATTGACTATATTGAGATTGATTCCAGTTGGCTCAGAAGTTCCTGGATTAAGTTGGTCAAGACAGAATCCTTTAAATGGTCATTGAATATGAGACTCTTTCCAGCAACTCAAATCAGCTTGAATGGGATGGGGTTATTTCCCAGACCTTTCATTCCCGTACCATTGAGCCCCTTTGAGGAGATGGACTTGGGAATACATAAGGTGACGGTCTAATGACAGACTTCTGCAACTGAAATAGTGGTATTTACCCCCAGGAGAGCCCTAAACTATGGAATGCTTTTAGCAGAGTGAACCTGGTTGTCTGGGATTCCTTGTGACAAACCAACTTAGAATCTGTGGATTTGGGGGCATGGTTCCTGGAAAATGTTATGAAAACAATGTAACTAACTGAAGATTACATAGGATTGCTTTATGATCAAAACGACTTCTGGGAGGCGCCTGGCTGGCTCAGTCTGTGCACCACGTGATTCTTGATCTCAGGCTTGTGAGTTCGAGTCCCACAATAGGTGTAGAGAAGCTTAGAGACATCACTTGGTAGATCTGAGCCTAGAGGTCATCCAGTGTGGCAAAAAATATAATCCGGGAAACTGAACTGATGCGCTGAACATTTCTCTGCTTCATCTGAGTCTCACTTATGTCCTTAAGATTATTAGAAAAGTTTGATATTGTAGGTTAAATATATTTCCTACATGTGAGCCTGATTTAATAACCTGAGTTTTTTGTGTTATCTCACCTTGTCGCTTTTGTGGGTATGTTGCCTGTTGGTGACTTTTGGATTAATTTTAGCTCCATTAACTGATTAAGCTTGTTATATCAATTTGGAATACAACTTAAACTGTCTCAGTTTCTCTTTGTGTGAAGTGGGATTGATAAATATCTGTACTGGATTCCTCTGTCTTCCTCGGGAAAAATCTGTGAAAATTGATTGAATAATTATTCCAACAGTGTTGTTTTGAGGTGGATCTTTGAAAGGAAGCAGTAATATAAAATGAATTGAGTCATATTTTAGTAGTGTCTAAGATATCCCCAAGAGGAAGTTGTGCCCTGAGAATTCAATCTGACTCCATTTCATCTTTAATCTTCTATGCCATAGCTCCATTTTGGGAAATTCATAAAAGCTGCTTCTTCTAGAATAATTTATTTCTAAGAAACAGATGTCTTTTAACATTCTGTATACCATTTTCCTAGAAAAGTAGGACAATAGAATTCAAGAAGTTTAATGGTACAACGGTAATAGAGGTAGTTCGATGTAGTTTGATACTCATCCTTTCTTGATGTTGGAGCTAAAATTCTGGAAGGTTCTGGCACCTTCCCAAGCTTACACAGCTACTAAAGTTACAGCCTGATGTTGAACCCTCTTTCTGTTTATAGAACTCACCAACCTTTTTCTTGTGGGAATTACCCACTTCCCATTCTCACTTCATGTTGTTCTGATGGATTCCAAAGGTGGGTATATGGCCAAAATCTAGCTTGTCTGGGTATTATGTCCTCCTAACAGCTGCCTGACCAATGAGAGGCAGATTTGGCTTCTTCTGGAGCTAGTGGGGAAGAGGAGTTCTCTGTATGCTGGGGCTATTTGATGGACTAAGCATAAGCCTGGAGGTCCCTGATGCCAGCCCATGGGGAAGATGGGTTTAACTGTGAATAAAGAGCGAGCCACTTAGGGAGGAAAGAGAGAGAGATGTTGACCTTGTTAAGGCAAGCTGAACGCTTCAGTTTTTCAGTTACATAAGGCAATGGATCCTCTTTTTGATTTGAATTTGATTTGAGTTTCTTTTCCATGTAAAAGAAGAGTTCCAACTTACACATCATGTATATGATCTCAAGTTCTTTTATAAACATTTCTACCCTTTCTACTGGTGTGAAAATATTTCAGTTTTGCAAGAAGACCCAGTGCAATGGCACATGGTTAGCTGTGGATTCAGATATAACTTTGGAAGAACAAAATAGCTTCAGTTTTTCCAGCTGGTCCTGGCAAGTCAAAGATTCTTCTCTTCTCCATTCTTAAATAGCTTTCTATTGTAGGAATTATGTGATTGATTTCCTCTGTTCACGTATCCTCCTCACATTAGACAATAAGCTTCCTGAGGACAGGGGCTGTATATTTTTATCTCATATCTCTAGCAACCAGTAAAAACAATATTGATAGAGCCTAACACTTGTTGAGTGCTTACTGTGTGTGCCAGGTACAGATTCATGTTTGACTCACTTAATCCTCACAGCAAACTTAGGAGGTGGGTACCATTTTACAGATGGAGAAATGTACTCAAGTTCATAACATGTAAGTGGAGGAGTTGGGATTCAAACCTATACAATCTGTCTCTTACCCAGTGCCCTGCCCTACTTCTCCAGATTTATAATTGTACTCAGCAAATTAAGTGAAGGCAAGTTAAGTGAAAGAATACATAGCTGTGACATTGGGATGGAAAACTTTCATGATGCCCACTTTACATTTGGAGAAGCTGAGTCAGTATTGAGAAGAACTAGAGTCTACAACTCTTGACTCCTCCTGGGGCACGCTCTCCATCGTCCAGTGCTTACTTATGGATCAAAAAGATAGGCAAGCACTTTAATTGGGAAGCTCCAGGTAAAAATTTGGGTCTTTTAGCATAACTTCTATTTTCACAAAAGACTATCTTTTACATTAAAGCACTTAAAAGAATGATCTTCTTATTTAATAAATAATACAGCAATAATAATGAGAAAGTCAACTAAAATACAAACAATTTCTGAGCATTTTCCCAAAGAATGAAGGAAAAAATTAATGTGGTTGAGGGGCGATCAGTTCTCCATAAATATAGCAGGTGGCATTACTTGTGTTGTTATATATCATGTTAATAACCTGAAGATAAGCTAAACTGAATATAAACTATTTTTTTATTTGTAATTTTGAAAGCCTAGAATAAAGGGCTCTAAGACAAAGATAGGCCATGTTCTCCATGAAAGATTCCTGGAAACTGAAAAATAAGGTCTTTTAACATTTTGTGATATAACTGTTTTTCTTGGCTTAAGCGTAGGCTTTAAAAAATGGTGCTCATTGTTTTGCTTCTAGTTCTTTTATGCATGGACAACCGTGCTGATGATGCATTCAGTTTAGGAGAATTTTCCAATTGAAAAAGTGCTCTGGAGAAGTTTAAGCGCCATGAATCACCCAAACCTCATCTAAGTCTCGTGAAGGCAAAGGCTGTGAAAGGCAGTCACAGAGAGAAGACATATTGTAGTTGTGCTGCCTGATTCAACTAAATAGAAAAATATTTTGTAAAGACATGAGAATTTCAGGCATCTGACAGAGTGGTAAGGATAAATGTCACATTCTGTCAGAAAGGCAAAACCGAGTGACCTGGTGCTCACCCTCCCACCTCTCCTTTCCCCCCTCATGAGGGGGAGACCTGGAATCCCAGTCTCATTCCTACGTGACATACTAAACTGAAGTCTCTTGGTTTCATTAAGGAAAGCATTGTAAATGCAGTGGGGCATTTCCCCCTAATTATTTCCTAATGGCTTTCGGACATCCAAAATTTTTTTTTTTTTTTAAGATTTTATTTATTTATTTGAGAGAGAGAGAAAATGAGAGCATGGATGAGTGGGGAGAGGGGCAGAGAGACAGGGAGAATCCGACTCCCCACTGAGCAGGGAGGCCCGATGTGAGGCTTGATTCCAGGACTCCGGGATCATGACCTGAGCCCAGGGCAGTTGCCTAACCAACTGAGCCACCCAGGTGCCCCTCTTTCAGACATTCAAAATGATCTTGATCAAGTGAGTAAATTAATACATTTCCAGTGTGCAGGAAGTAGATTGCTCATAATAATAATAATTGCAGCAACAGCAAACATCTTCTGTTTAGAGAAATTGGCTTCTCTCTCCTCATTTGCCCAGGTAGGATTAGGAGCAGAGGGGCAGAGCTCTCTTACTGGCCTGCCTTTTAAACTGGCATTGAATTCTGAACAGAATACATACCTTACTATTTCCAAATTATTAAAACAGTAAAAATGCCCGATGTCCTCTTCTTTCCAACTTTACTAGCACCTAATTTTTTCTTAGAAATTTCTCCTTCAGGGCTTAGAAGACTTTCTCTTCTCATGCCTCTGAGTCCTAGCTCCATTGGATGGAAATTTTTAGCCAATAAAAATACCTACATGCTGTGGGTGCACTGAGATGGTCTCTTGAGTCTGCTACTCTCAGTGGGGAATTATGTAGTAAAGGGCTTCACGTTTTGCCCAACTTTCCTGTTTAAAGAAGGAAAATATGGACAATGTGATGTTATGACAGATTTGGGATTTTTTTTCTTTTATTTTTCTTTTACATTTTTCTTAGACATTGCATCCCCTGCCCCAGCAGGCAAAAAAATGTAACCTGGGGGATACTTGCCCAAAGTGTGCAGTGCCTTCTGCAGAATTTGAAATGTGCTGTTTTGAAGGGGTATGTGTACTACAGGGCCATTCCGAGCAGCAAATTGCTGGGTAGGCTGACCTCAGGGCTTTTTAAATCCCCATGTCCAGTAAAGCCTTATCTCTTTAAAGCCACCTCATTTGGGGCTGTTTTTGTCTTTGTTTATTCCACAGGGGCTCTCTTGTTTGTTATTAATAGCTATTTTCGTATTATCATCTCTTAATTCACAGCAAGCAATTTGATGGTTTCACAAAGGACAAATAAAAATGGGGTTGCTTTAAAGGCTCAAGTAGGGACTGCAAGTTCAAATGCAAGTTTGACTGGCTGTAGGCAATCATTGGTCAGGTAAATGTGGTCTTGTGTCTCCTCAAGGTACCTTGGTCCCCTTGACCTACTGAGGTACCCCACTAGAACAGTTCTGAGGCCTCCTGAAATCTCGAAATGTCAGCCAATAGAACCCTGGTTGAGTAGTGATTGTAGGTTGTGGTCACAGGCGACAGAAATGATATGGGGGCTAGTTCTCCAGAAGGTCTCTGTGGATTCTTTTACCCCTCCCATTTTCTGGAGCCCATTTCAGCACTATATGGTGCTCTGGCTGCACCGTGTGTTGAGGCGCCCATGAACTCCAAACTGCAAGCTTGCTTTTCCTTTGTCAACAAACAAATCACTGCTGTCTCCAGATTGCATGACCAGGATGCCCTAAGTAAAATGACTGAAGTTGTGATGGTTTGTTTGCACACCAAAGTCACTAATGTCAGTGTTTTATGTATGTTCATTTTGTTTTCCCTGATAAACAAAATTTTCTCAACTTTCCTACCCACATTGTCTGGAGTTGGGCTTACAACCTGCCCTTAATAGTTGCACATTGAACAACAGCGTGTTCGTAAGTTGCTGTGTGTGCGACTAAGACACACACATTTTAGGTTTAGGGCTTGGTTTTTTAACAGGGGTTTGGCTTAATGGATTACGAAATTGAGGGTCAAGAATGATGCACTAATAATGGGGAAAAGCAAACAGAGGTAGGAGAAGCACAGCTTGCCTGGAAAGCTGTTAGCAAGAGCAAGCTACATCCATGGGTCTGGTTCAGATCCCCGTTGTGCCATGGATAAGCTGAGAAGCCTGATTGATCTGCTTCTGCTCAGAGGCTCTCAGTTCCTCATCAGGAATAGGAATAATCCCACCCCTTACCTCATAGTGTCTCTGTAAGTGCAAAGGAAATGAAATAATGCCCGTGGATGTAGTTCATAAAATGTAAAGTGCATCACAAGTGAGGTGGTTGTTAAGACGATTATTACTGGAATTCTCTTAATTCTTCCTGACTCTCATCGTGCCCTGAGAGCAATACTCTATATTCCTAATAAGAACTTGGAAAAATTCAAAGGTGATTTAGAACCATGATTTCCTCCCAATCTGCCTCACTAATACCTATTCCTTTCCCCTTTTATCACATTTCTAGAAAAGTGAAACCCACATGAGCCATTTTCTCTGATAACAGGTGAACTATGCCCCAGCATGAAGGACAGTTAATTCCCATTATTCACAAGAGATATGTTCTGTAAAGTTACCAAGAACAATGAATTAATGAATACTGAACCATTGCTCCTGGGGGGAAATATAGGGTTAGGCTTCTAGGAGCTTCTGGTCAAAACATATTTATTAACCAAGCAACACATAACCTCATTTTATGTGTGTTTTTGTTAGACACCATTTAAAATACATCTTGTTGGTTTATTAACATTGAACTCATGGCCAGTAGTGCTTTAACTCATTCGTGAACAAAGCTTCTCTAACACACATGTTTTCTCTGTAAGTCATATGACAGCCATCTTGCACTCAGACAGCAGTCTGCTCAGGGGCCATTTTAAGCAGTGAAACCACCAACAAAAAGCACATACAAATGTAAAATGTGGCATTAATAGATGGCAAAAGGGACGTTTGTATGTAATGTGACAACTGCAACAAGAAGGCGAAGTGTCCCTTTGTTTGACCTCAGTTGGGAGGGTTCCTCAAAATTTTCACCCTTCTGCACATGCCTGCAAATGACCACAAAAGTGTTGGGAGTCCTGATTGTGGGGATACAGAAAAATTTGAGCTTGTAGGTGAACTTGCAAATATGAATCCTCAAATCATAAGGATCTGCTTTACCTCTGGGGCAGAGTTAGGATCGACGGGTGGAAATGATAGAAGAGTTTTCAGATCACTTTCAAAACAGATTTCTTGGTAATTATAATCATCTAGCAAGAGAACAGACTTGCCAACGAGCATCCATCATTGAAAGTTCTAAAGGAAGACCATGATTTAGACTGACCTGGGAAAAGAATACAGGTCCTGAGGGGAGGTCACTGTGCTGGGGTGAGCAATGACGGATGAAAGAATAGGAAAAAAAGCCAAACACAGTTACCATCATTATTGATCATTCCCTAAAATCAATCTCCATTCTCTCATACCCAAAATGGGATTTCAATCAGGCCAATATCTAGTGCTTTAGATGAAGTAAAAAGCAATTCTTGATCTCAGGGTTGTGAGTCCAAGCCCCATAATGGGTAGGGAGCCTACGTAAAAAAAAAAAAAAAAAGAAAAAAAGAAAGGAAAGGAAAAAAAAAGGAAAGAAGAAGTAAAAAGCAGTGCTGTATTTGGGATTCCTGGGTGGCTCAGTTGGTTAAGCATCTGCCTTCAACTCAGGTCATGATCCCAGGGTCTTGGGATCGAGTCCCACCCACATCAGAGTCCTTTTTCAGTGGGGAGCCTGCTTCTCCTTCTGCTCTCCCTGCTTGTGCTTTCTCTCTCTTTGACAAATAAACAAATACAATCTTTTTTTTTTTTAAAGCAGTGCTGTTTTAAATGGGTATGTGTGCATCAGTGTCCTTTATCCTTGCAAGCTGTCACGTGTTAGATGCCACAAGCAGCCCTTAGTAGATTATAGAACAGTGAGGAAGAAAGTGCTAAGAGATAAGGAAAGATCATGGAACTGGAAGGAAACATTCTTCAGTAAATCATCAGAACATAAAAGACAGGTCTCAGGGAAGAAGTCACTTTCAGAAACGCCTAACCGAGGTAGGAAGAGAGGGTGCATCTCCATAAAGGACTGAAAGATCCAGAGAATAGGATCTTTATTAGAAAGCAAACTGCATCCCTTTGCTTGTAAATGAAAACAAAATGACATTGCCCCTTCTAAGTAAAGATGATTATTTAGTAATCAGGAACACTGGGACCATGCAGAAATATTTGATGCTTGTTGGTATTTTCAGAGGCTGGGTGAGGGAGGAGAGGCCACAGCGACCTTCACTTGGTGTCTTCTCCCCTCTAGTTCCTGCAAAGAGGCAAGGGAAATTCTAGAACATTCTACTGGGAGCTGAGAGTTCTGTGTTTTTGTTTTTGTTTTTTTTTTTTAAAGCAGAGCCCAATAAAGTAATAATAAATTCCCTCGTTTCTGCCTTGGTCTGGTTTGTATTGTTGCATCGGTGGTGAAGGTGCTCTTGTGGGACTCATTCCCATTCACTTTTGCTGGGATTTTATAAATTCTGGACTAGTGGGGACGTGGCTCCTATCCACTCAGGGGGCTGGGCGGGGTTTCAGATTTCTTCCCCTCTTTTCCCACTCCCATCTCTAGACAGATAGCTAGCTGGCAGCCATATAGATTCTGAGAGGGTGAAGTACTTTTTTTTCTTTTTTTTAATTTAAAAAATTTCCACCTTCCGGGGTCCTGGAAGCTCAGCCTGGCTGCTCTCTTCACAGGAGTGGGGACCTCATTCCCTTCAGCCTCCAACATCTATTCCTGGTTTGGATGCTCTTGGGCTGTTATTCAGTTCAGCTTCCAGTCAATAATTTGCCTTTCACTTCTGTTCATTTCTGGAACTTGAGCTTCCTTTTTCTTCCTTTCAAGCCTAGCCATGTATCAAGGAAAAAACATTCATCCAAAATTTTTGTATATTTAGAATAGGGACTGGAAGGGCTCCCTGCTCCTGCTCCATTTGCCATAATGAACAAAAGTCAGCAAATGGTATTTCTCAACCCAAGTTGTTAATTTTGAAAAATATCAAACTTTCAAAATAGTTGAACAAATTGGTCGAGTGACTACCCATCTACCCTTCACCTATATTCGCCAATTACTAGCATGTTGGCCACATTTCTTCTCTGTCTATATTTGTATTTTGCTGAGCTATTTGAAAGTAAGTTGTAGGGGCGCCTGGGTGGTTCAGTGGGTTAAAGCCTCTGCCTTCGGCTCAGGTCATGATCTCAGGGTCCTGGGATCGAGTCCCACATCGGGCTCTCTGCTCAGCAGGGAGCCTGCTTCCTTCTCTCTCTCTGCCTGCCTCTCTGCCTACTTGTGATCTCTGTCTGTCAAATAAATAAATAAAATCTTTAAAAAATATTAAAAAAAAGAAAGTTGTAGAGAGCACATCACAATTCATAAATACTTCAGCATTTATCTACTTGATAACCACAACATTATTACCACAAACTTGACAATAATTCTATGTATTCTTTTTTTTTTTTTAAAGATTTTATTTATTTATTTGACAGAGATCACAAGTAGACAGAGAGGCAGGCAGAGAGAGAGAGGGAAGCAGGCTCCCCGCTGAGCAGAGAGCCCGATGTGGGACTCGATCCCAGGACCCTGAGATCATGACCTGAGCCGAAGGCAGCGGCTTAACCCACTGAGCCACCCAGGCGCCCTCTATGTATTCTTATATACAACCGATCTAATGTCCCCAATTATCACCGAAATGTACTTTATAGCTTTCTTAAAAAGAAATTTATGATTCAGTTAAATTATTCACACTTGGTGCAACTGATCTAGCTAAGTCTGTACAACCTCCCCTCTATCTTTTTGTATTTTTCATGACCCTGCTTTTTTTGAATGGTCTAGGCCCTCTATGTTGTAAAATATCCCACATTCTGAAATTTCCTGGCTAGATTTTCATGATGAGATTTTTAAAATCATCCTAGAATATGCATATAAGATAAAAGTTATCATTTTAACCACTCACGAGTTTACCACTGTGACTTTAGAGCATTAACCACGTCTGCATCGCTGTGCAACCATCATCACTTTCTCCAGAACTTTCTCCTCATTTTAATGGAAACTGTGTATTCCTTAAACAGTAACTCCTCATTCTGCCCCAGTGCAGGCCTTGCTAACCACCATTTTACTTTGTGTTTCTATGAATGTGATTATTCTAGCCATGTCGTGTAAGTGGAAACACACAATATTTGCCCTTTGGTGTCTGATTTATTTCACGCAGATAATGGCTTCAAGATTCATACATGTTGACGCAATGTGTCAGAATCTCATTCTTTTAAAAGGTAAAATAATATTCCATTGTGTGTATGTGCTGCATTCTGTTTATCCCTTCTTCCACTGATGGACATTTGGGCTGTTTTTATCCTTTGGTTATTTTGAATATGCTGCCATGAACTTTGGTCTACAAATATCTGGTTGAGTGCCTGCTTTCAATTTTCATGATTTGATTGATTGATTGATTGACTTTTGTCACAGTAGTGCATAGGTGAGGTTCCATACTTCTTACTGTATCACATTCTGTTAGGAGGCACATATTGTCAGTGTTCCTTTATAGCAATGCTAACTTCGACTGTGTGGTGAAGGTGGTGACAATCAAGTTGTTCCACTGTAAAAACACCTTTGTCTTTTTTGTAATTAGTTAGGAATTTATGGGGTAATATTATGAGATGTGTATATACTGTTAACTCATTAATTTTATCATTAATGATGCTTACCAGAATTAATTGTTATATTGGTGTTTGCAAAATGGTGATTTTAAAAAATTCAGTCATTCATTTTACATTTATTATTGGCATTTTTTGGTAGGGGAAATAATTTGAACAAGTGTCCTTCTCCTCTAAATTTATGGAGGTCAGGAAAAAAAGTGACATTTTCAAGTGCTGAAAGAAAAGATCTGTCAACCTAGATGAAAGGAAAGTAAGAGAATTTATCACCAACAGATCTATCTTAAAAGAATGGCTTAAAGGAAATTCTCTAAGCAAAAGGAAATAATAAAAGAAGCTTGAAGCATCAGAAAGTAGAAAAAAAAAACTGAATGAAAAAAAAGGGGTGCTGTAAAATAAGCCTCAACAAGTTTAAAATAACTGAAATCATACAGATGATCAATTCTCCAATAATAATGGAACCAGACTGGAAATCATTAACAGAAAGATAAAAGGAAATGTTCCAAACACTTGAAAACTAAGCAAGTCACTTCTAAATAATCCATGAGTCAAGGAGGACGTCTGTAGGGAAATAAAAAATTAATTTAACTGAGTGAAAATGAAAATAGAACATACCAAACTTTGTGGAACATAGATTCCAGAAAGGAATGCTAAAATGGAAATTAAATGCATTGAATGCATGCCTTGGGAAAAAGGAAAAGATTCAAACAGATAACCTAGGTCCCAGTTTAAGAATTTAGAAAAGGAGAGCAGACTAATCACAAAGCAAATAGAAAGAAGGAAGTAATACAGATAGAAGTTTAAAGAAAAAAATCCGTGAAATTGAAAACAGAAAGTGTTAGAGAAAATCAATGGAACAAAATTCTGGTTTTCTGAAAGATCAATAAAATAAAAAATCTGCAACAAAGTTGACCAAAAGACAAAACCAAAACCAACCAAGAGAGAAGACACTCATTATTAATATCAGGAAGAAAAGAGTGGATACCATTACAGACCCAGAAGATATTGAAAGAATAATAGGGTAATATCACAAATAGCACAACACACCTAAACTTACCAACTTAAAGGAAATGGACTAGTTCCTTGAAAGCACGAACTATCACAACTCACCCAATAATGAAATAGATAATTTGAGTCACCCTATAACTATCGAATCAATTGAATTTATGATTTGAAAATTCCTGAAAAAGAAATCTATAGGCCCAGATGGTTTCACTGGAGAATTTTATAAAATATTTGAAGAAGAATTAACACCAATTCTCAACAATCTCTCTCTATACAATCTTCTTTTCATTTTAAGAAGCTAGTATAACTTGAAGCCAGTTAAAGATAATAAAAAAAAAATAGAGAACAATATCCCTCATCAATATAGACACAAAAATCCTTAAAATATCGGCCAATTCCATAGTGTAAATAGATTATACACTATAAACAAATGGGGGTTATTTCAAGGACACCAGCTTGGTTTAATATTCAAAAATCAATCAGTGTAGTACACTCTATTAGTAAGCTAAAGAGTAAAAACCACACAAACATACATGGATGCAGAAAAAGCACTTGACAAAATTCAATGCCCATTCATGATAAAAACTCTTAGAAAAATAGGAATAATGGAACTTCTACATAAAGAGCATCTACAAAAAACCCTATAGGGACTATATAACTTAATGGTGAAAAACTGAATGTATTCTCTTTAACTTTGGAACAAAGCAAGGATGTTTGCTTTTACCACCCTTACTCAACATAACACTGGACATTCTCTTTAATTCAGTAAATTGAGAAAAGGAAATAAAAGACATTTAGGTCAGAAAGGAAGAAATACAACTGGCTTTATTTGCACATGACATGATTGTATCAGTAGAAAATCCCAAGGAATCTAAAAAATAGCTATAAATGGGTCATGGGACACAAGATAAACACATGAAAGTCAGTTGTACTTCTAAATATTAGCAATGGACATATGGACATGTAAATTAAAAATATAGTACCATTTGCAATCACTCAAAAAAACCATCCATGAAATACTTGGGTGTAGCTCTTTTTTTTTTTTTTTAAGATTTTATTTATTTATTTGAGAGAGAGAGATCGCAAGTAGGCAGAGAGGCAGGCAGAGAGAGAGGAAGGGAAGCAGGCTCCCTGCTGAGCAGAGAGCCCGATGCGGGACTCGATCCCAGGACCCTGAGATCATGACCTGAGCCAAAGGCAGCGGCCCAACCCACTGAGCCACCCAGGCGCCTGGGTGTAGCTCTTTTAAAACATGCAAATGATTTGTTTCCTGAAAACTGCAAAATGCTAATAAAAATATCAAAGTAGATCCAAATAAATGGAGAAATAGAGTTGAACTCAACAGAGTAAAGAGGTCAGTTCTTCCTAAACTGTTATACATGTTTGATGTACTTTGTATTAAAAATCCAGCAAGATTTTTTTTGGGAGATATAAACAAGATTATTCTAATTTTTTACATGGAAAGCTAAAACAATTTTGAAAAAGAAGAATGAAGTGGGAGGATTCATTCTATACAATTTCAAGACTTACTATAGGGCTATAGGAATAAAGACTATATTGGTAGAGGGAAAGACACATAGACCAATGGAACAGAATAGAGGATTCAGAAATAGACCCACACAAATACTCTCATCTGGGTTTTGACAAAGGTACAAAAGCGATTCCATGGTGCTGATGCAGCTGTACATCTGTAGGCAAAATAAATAAATAAATAAATAAATTTTGGCATAAATCTCACACCTTATCTAAGAACTAACTTACTGTGTATAACTGACTTAAATGTAAAACATAAAATCTTAAAGCTTTTGGAACAAGCTTTAGAAGAATATTTTCAGCATCTTTGGGAAAAGAGTTGTTAGACTTGACGTTAAAAGCAGAACCCAGAAGAGAAAAAATTGATAAACTGGACTTTACCCAAACTAGAACCCTTTGCTCTGCAAAAGACAGCACCAAGAGAAGGAAAAAGAAAGATATAGACTGGGAGAAGGTATTTGCAAACCACATTTCTGACAAAGAGCTAGTATCTGGAGTATATGAAGAACTCTCAAAACTCAACAATTAAGTGAAAAATGATTTTTTAAAAATCCCAATATCATAAAATGGGAAAATACATGAAGAAACCTTTCACCAAAGGGGATATACAGATGGTAAGAAAGTATATGAAAAGATATTCGACATCATTAGCTGTTAAGGATACACAGATTAAAACCACAAGGACAGCTTACTACCCACCCATCAGTAGGGTGTTGTCATTAAAAAATAGTCACTGTTTTTTAGTGCTCTCAGGGTGTGGAGAAACTGGATCACATACATTGTTGGTGGGAACGTAAATATAGCCCCTCTGGAAACAGTTCCACCATTTTTTTTTTTAATATTTTATTTATTTATTTGACAGAGAGAGAGAGATCACAAGCAGGCAGAGAGGCAGGCAGAGAGAGAGGGGGAAGCAGGCTCCCCGCTGAGCAGAGAGCCTGATGCGGGGCTCAATCCCAGGACCCTGAGATCATGACCTGAGCCGAAGGCAGAGGCTTTAACCCACTGAGCCACCCAGGCGCCCCCACCATTTTTTTTTAAACTAAATATGTAACATTCATAGGACCCCAAAATTGCACTCTTGGGCATTTATCCTAAGAAATGACAACGTATGTCTGCCCAATACTGTATGAATTTGTTTATATAACATTCTCGAAGTGACAAAATTATAGAACAGACTAGGAGTTGCCAGGGGTAGAGGTAGGGATGAGGGGAAGAGGACAGGAGGGAAGTGGGTGTGGCCATGAGAAATCCTGGAAATGATATAAATATTCTGTATTTTGACTGAATCAGTGTCAATGTCCTGGTAGTGACAATGTACTATAGCTTTGATAGATGTTACCATTGGTAAAGCATACATGGGATTTCTGTTATTCCTTAAAACTGCATGTAGAATATACAATTATCTCAATATAGAAAGTTTAATAAAAAATTTGTATTTCTAGATCCTGCATTCAGAGATTCTGCTTAAGTAAGTCTGTCAAGGAGCCTAAGAAACTAGATTACCAAAAAAATACCATTTATGATTCTGACTCAGGGAGACCACAGAGCTCACTCTGAAACAGTATTCTAGACCATTTCAGGGGAAGTAAGTTAGAAATACCCTTCTGAAATCTCTAGTTTAAATTTAACCCACAGAATCATATTCTTTATCATCTTTTATTTCATATTTGTACAGTAAAACTCTGTATTTCTTATTAATGGATTTCCTTATTTGTTTTATCTTACAATATACATAAAACAATTAGAAGATTATAATACTAATACTATTCTATATCCACAAGTAAAGCATAAGGTTATTTTGCACTTCTTTGTCTTTACAGTATATCGCACAAAAATTTGTGGTCAGAATACTATGTTCAAAAGTTATTTGAGGGGCACCTCCGTGGCTCAGTCAGTTAAGCATCTGACTTTAGCTCAGGTTATGATCTCAGGTTCTTGGGATCGAGCCCTGCATCAGGTTCTCTGCTCAGTGGGGAGCCTGCTTCTCCCTGTCCCACTCCCCTGTGCTCTCTCTCTCAAATAAATAAATAAAATCTTAAAAAAGAAGTTACTTGAATTGATTCTCTTCTTTGTGAGTTTATTATTTAATCAATTTGATAAACATTTAGTTTCTTTGTTTTTGCTTATATTCCAATTTAGCATGTATTTTTTCGTCCTTTTTTATTTAAGTTTTTGAATATGTAAAATACTTATATAATTGAAAATTCAAAATAATGTAAAAAGGTTTACTCAGTGAAGGCTCATTCCAATCCCTTCCTCTCACACATCCTATCCCTCATCCTTATTAGAGGTCATAAAATTTATTAGTTTCTGTTTTTTAATTTCTATGTTTTTGGCAAAAAAATTATATATTCTTATTTTCTCTTTTTTAATAACACAAAAGGTAACATACTATATACATTCTTTTGTGTCTTGTCTTTTAAACTTAAAAATATATCCTGAAAAATCATTCTGTATCAACTCATAGAAAAGATATATATATATATATTTTCTTTTCTTTTTTTTTTTTTTAAGATGTATGCTTGGGGTGTCTGGGTGGCTCAGTCAGTTACATGTCTGCCTTTAGCTCAGGTCATGATCCTGGGGTCCTAGGATTGAGCCCAAATTAGGCTCCCTGCTCGGTGGGGAGTCTGTTTCTCCCTCTTCTTTTGCCTGCTTTTCCTCTGCTTGTGTTCTCTCTCTTGCTCACTGTCTCTCTCAAATAAAGAAATAAAATATTTTTAAAGAGAGAGAGAAAATATATATAAATATATATTTTTAAAGATTTTATTTATTTTTTAATTTATTTGAGAGAGAGAGAGCATGCTGGAGAGGGGGTTTGGGGAGTGGGAGGTGGAAGGGGCAGAGAGGGAGGGAGAGGAAGAGGAAAATAATCCCCCAAGCAGACTCCAAGCTGAGCACAGAGTGTGGTGTGGGGCTCTATCTCAGGATCCTGAGATCACAACCTGAACTGAAACCAAGAGTCGGACGATTGACTGAGCCACCCAGGCGCCCCTGAAAAGATACATTCTTAATAAATATTTGATGATTGAAATCTGATTGAATATTATCACTCAGGGACTTAAGTCAATAATAGTAATAATACAGAACGATGAAATCTAAACATCCTTCATTGGAACTCTGAGGTACACGGCTTATTCTCTGCTCTATTTCATGAATATTTTAAGGCAGTTACCACTATGGGATAAATTTTAAGAAAAAGGTAGTGTCTCCTACACTATGGAGCATCCTTGGCTGATAAAACTTTCATTTTAAGGCGAATGAGTTGTACACAATTTGGGTTTCATCATTGTCAAAGATACTAGGTTTTTCTTTTTCCTTTTTTTTTTCCCCCCAAAAGGTTCAGGCAAATTCATGAAAATAGCTTTCAGCCTGTTATGGATAGTTTTTAGCTTGTGTTTAACTTGCATCTTTGGGAGTGAAATCTTCCCTTTCATTGCAATATCCAGGCTGATCTCAAAACACTTCTTACGGCTGGCTTTCCTGATCTGGGGACTCTGCAGGGCGAATTGCTTCACAAAAACCTCTCGATGTAGCGGATCTGCTGGGAAAACTGGATACCACTCACAGTTGGAGTGGTTAAAAAAGTCGTGGGTATAACTTGAATAGAATCTGTATCGGATGTGCTTGTTTTTCTTCAGGTTTTAAAACATAAGAACCAGATCTTACCAGTTATCCAACTGATCAAGTATGCGTCAATTAATAGTGTACTAATAGATCATGGTTGCTTTCAAAAACCCTTGTACAAAACAAGAAAATGTACCCAAAGTTCTAAGATTACATCTTTAATTAAATTTAGCCAGATAAACACAAACCTTTTAAAAAGATAGTAAAGGGGCACCTGGGTGGCTCAGTGGGTTGAAGCCTCTGCCTTCGGCTCATCGTCATCTCAGAGTTGTGGGATCAATCGAGCCCCGCATCAGGATCTCTGCTCAGCGGGGAGCCTGCTTCCCCCCTCTCTCTCTGCTGCCTCTCTGCTTCCTTGTGATCTCTTTCTGTCAAATACATAAATAAAATCTTTAAAAATAAATAAATAAATAAATAAATAAAAAGATAGTAAAAATCAGGAATGTTTTTCTATCTTGAACATCACTTGGTCAGTCACCAAACCTTGCCATTTCTGTAACGTGAGGATTCCATTTTGCTCATGTAGTCCAAACACAATGCTGGAAACTTCCGTTGAGTGGATGTTCAGGAACAAATACATGTAGTGGTTTAATAATTGCAAGCCGGAACAATTTTGCCCCTTGTTATTTTAGATTGATGGTCAATACAAACTTCTATTTATTTCATGTGTTTTTTTCCTAGGATTTTACACTTTGATCCCTAACTTTGCTAGTAGAGTTTGGTTTTGCATACATTTTGTAGCTAAAATCCATAGTACTACATTTAAGTTGTGCAAATTTCTCCGATTGCAGTCAGAATAAAGATATTTATTTGATAGGCATTTAAGTCAACCTATAAAGCAGTGGGGTATGTGTGTGTGTGTGTGTGTGTATTTAGCCAAGAGCATAGAGGTTAGTAATAATAAAGTCAACATTTATTAAACTCTGCATTAAGTGCTTTATAATCATCTTATATAATCACAGATTTATCCTTAGATGAGCAAAGAGGCTCAGAGAGGGGAGATGACTTGTGCAAGAAGTTGAATACGTGGGGTGCCTGGGTGGCTCAGTGGGTTAAAGCCTCTGCCTTCAGCTCAGGTCATGGTCCCGGGGTCCTGGGATCGAGCCCCGCATCGGCCTCTCTGCTCTGCGGGGACCCTGCTTCCTCCTCTCTCTCTGCCTGCCTCTCTGCCTACTTGTGATCTCTGTATGTCAAATAAATAAATAAAATCTTAAAAAAAAAAAAGAAGTTGAACACATATTAACACAGCTCATAAGAGGCTGTACTGAGATTTTAAATGCCTGCAGACAACTCCCTGAGAGTCCCAGACAGGTGAAACTGACATATTCTTTAGAAAGGCCATTCTCTACTATGCATGTTCATTACCATTATGGAGTTCAAAGGAAAATTGTTTCTCAAAAATGTCTTAATGTAAAGATAGCTGGTTCCAAGAAGCAAGCTGTGGAAGACCTGATCTCAGTCAATATGTCATTTAACTCAATTCGCTGACCAAGGATGGGAGAAGAGGCCAGTAAAATGACCAAGTTTATGAAAAAGCCCATAGACAAAAAGCAGAGGTGACTCTCTTCCATCTTTTTCTAACTAGAAAACTTTTCCAAAGTGAACAAGCGAATATATTCTAGGCAGGATGGAGTCAATTCCCGCATTACCCTCACACTTCTTCCTATTACAGTCACATTATGATGACTACCACTGATTATTCTCAGAGTTGTTTAAGTCATCTCTCTCTCTTTTATATTGTGACATTATGTGCTGTGAATAATGAATGGAGAGAAAACAGCACTTAGTACAATGTCTGAGACACACACCTAAAAAGACGTCTTCATCAGGCTAGAGCTTGTGCTTAGGGAATGGAAAAATGGATTCAGTAGTTGAGAGCAGGAAATCCAGGCAGGTGATACAGTTATTCAAGGAATTTAATGGGCATCATGTACCAGTTCTAGAAGTTGGTATCTGTAAAGGGGTCATAAGTAAGCTGAAGAGAGCATGATGTCCACGAGTTCCAAAACAGGAGGCATCAGACCTAGAATCATTTATTTACTCATTCATTAAGCATTAATTTAGTGCCTTCTATGGGATAACACTATACTATGTGTTATGAATATAAATGAATAAAACATGGCCTCTTCCTCACAATCCCATGATGGAAGCAAAAAATCTGAACAATTACAATATAATGGGCTGTCTTAAGAATATAGGTAAAGGAAAGGTTTTATAAATCCAGCAGGGGAAAAAAAAAGACCAAATCATATCAGGAAACCTTCACAAGTAAGGTAAATGAGGTAAAAGTTGCCTGTTCCTTGAAAGGTTAAGACCAGGTCAAGAAGAAGGCAAAACATTACAGATATAGGAACAGCTTGTAAAAAAGTATTGAGGGATGAAAGGCCATCTTGTGTTTAGAGAATGGCAACACTTTTAAGGGACTGGAATGCAGGATATGTCAGGGAAAGTGAAGAGATAATACAACTGTAGTGATAACCAGATAGGTATTTACAAAATACTTTGAATACCATCCCTTAGCTGGTGGGGAGTCAGCCACTGAATGGTTTCATCATAGGACTGGCATTTGCTGGACATGTATTTACCATGAAAGTAATGATGTTAAATTTTCAGAGCTCCTCATCTTCATGGACCTTTCCAAGACCCTTGGAAGATCCTGAGCAATGTGCCCAAGTCCATTTGTTTTTGCCACGTTTGAAAAAGAAATACTTTATTTTATGGAGAGCACTCTAAATTGGATAATCTTCAGCCTTCACAAAACTTGGATCTTCCCTGGCATGACCTATGACTTATGACTCTGACAATGAGATGGTGGATGGGAGGGAGGGGAAGAGGCTGGTAGGAGTCATTGAGAACTGAACTAAGGCAGTGGTGCAGATGATCAAAAGAAGGGGCAGGCCCTTAGGAGGTAAAATCAACAGGATTTGTGCCAGGTTAATATGGGGATGGAGTGGATGGAAAGAATTTTTGGAAGACTCAGATTTTTAATGGATGCCTAAGAGGATGGTATTACTATAATTGTAAAATGAAATATATATTTGGGAGCTGGAAAGACAGTGGATTATCTTTGTCAGGAAAGAGGATCACGAAAGAAGGGTGTTCAGTAATGTTAGATACTGAAAAAAAGATGGGAGGAAATGAGAACTAAGGATTATTTATTGAGTTTGGTAATTAGGAAGTCACCGGTTACCTTAGGAGAAAACAAAGAATGGGACCACTGGATGGTGTGGTGAACTCAGAAGGCAGCAGCAAGCAGATTATAGCCCTCCCTGCACCTCTCGTGACTTTTATGAGTTCAAGGTAGAACAGCAGTGGCTTTTGGGGAGTGGGTGGGAGAGGTGAGCTATGGAATGATAAACAATCCCAGTCAAGAGGGACTGGGAGGAGGTGGTCAGGCTGTGAGGAAAGGGATTCAGACACAGAACCAAACAGACTCTAGCAGAGTGTGGGATTTTTGGAATCAGAAGCCGAGTTACTGGGGTACAAGGTGCTGGGAAGACTGGGAGTTAGGCTGCATTAATGCTGAAGAATTTCTGTATTGTCATAAAATGCCCCAGATCCCCAGAATGAAGATAAGGTGGTATCCAGAGTCCAGGGCATATCTGAACCAGCAAACATTGGACAAGAGAGCTCAGTGATACAGTGGGCAAGATGCGGGGGATCTGGGAATCAGGAAGAGCATAACCAGAAGGAAAAATTTATGGTTGGGTAAGGGATGCAAGGCAGCTCCTCTTGCCTCCAGGCTCTGGAATCTGAAGTCAGCACTTCTAAAATCAGAGGGGAGATTCAGGCCCATTGCCCTTTGTATTTCTAACAATAGCGCTATAGTCTTTTGAGTTTATCATGTGATCACTCTGAAGTTTCAGAGAGGAAAAACTGGAGATTTTGCTCTAAAGATTCCTAAGGGGAATCAAGAAAGACATAGTATAGGTCTGGGACTGTTCACTAAAGTACTCCTAGCAGCAAAAACCAAAAGAAACACAGCTGAAATCATTTTATGAATTGCAGGGAAATTGTAAGATTGAATTCAGTCAAGATAATTGGTTTTTAAGTATGTCCTTTTCCCTCTCTCCTATTTGATATTATTAACATGAAGACTTTTTAAATGTCAATAATTTAAATGTAATTTAATTTCTTTAATGAAATTGTTTAATAATTGGAGAATATAAGAATAGCTTTGGAGCAGCAGCAGCAGGGGAGGGTGCTGAGGGCAAGGGGGAGCACTCAGCCTTAGAGGGGAAGGAAGGTGCCTTCCGTTTCTCCAGGGTGACTGGTTGATGCCACTGGAATCCCTTTGGAAGGCCTTCTGTTTCAAGCTCCCCCAGCTGAATGCAAGGGCCCTGCGTGCCAAATGCCACCTAGGAAATGTAAAGTGCATCAAAATAGGCAGAGATCCAATAGTATTAGATATGGTTCCTCTGCACACAGAATTCTAGGATTTAAGCAAAGTTGGCATCTGGATAACAGATTGGACTGTCACAGCGCCATAGCCTGGTATTTAAAGACCTCCACAATTTACTTTTTGCACAAACACTGAATCATATTCAACTTTGAGTCATATTCTACTTTTTTTTTTTTTTTGGAACACATGTCTGAGTTTATCTATCCTGTAATTTGTAGTTAGGCTTTTGGAACCTGGAACCAAGTAGAGGACTTTATAGTCATCTCTATTTAATGTTATCTTGTGATTTTGAAATAGGCCATATTTCCAAAGCTGTTCGGAGTTCTTGAATACTGTTTTAACCATCCCATATTACCTGTTTCTCCCAGCTTTGTGCCACTGACACTTTCATCCACATAATTGATTGGAAATGTGGAGAAGACAGGGTTGAAGACAAAGCTCTTGAGCCTTGAAGCATTTCCTGTGGGTTGACATGGATCACTTAATGGAGGAAATAGAAGGAACATCTACCAGGTGCCTGCCATTACAAATGATTCTTTGCATATATTACCGCATTCAACCTTTCATAATGGTAACACAGCTAGCAAGTGCTGGACCTGATTTTAGATGCTACATCTAACTCCATGCTCTTACCAGTAATTAAATTGCCTCTAATTACTTGAAGTTCTTTATTGAATGGTCACTTCCCACAAATTTACCGACCTGCCTTTGCTTCTAGCCCAGATATCTTTCTAGACCAGATTTCTGCATCTTGTCTAAGGACACCAGGACAGGCCCTACTAAATGTTTGGCTGAAATTCAAACACACTACCTGAATTTCTCTCAGTCTTATTAGGACTAAGATAGTTTTAGGTGTGCTGGCAAAGGAGGAGGAAGAGGATAGTCTGAAGTGATAGGGTTTGATTTTTCACAAGATGGCACTTGTTTTTTGTTGGTTCCTTTTTTTTTTTTTAAATATTTTATTTGTTGATTTGACAGAGAGAGAGATCACAAGTAGGCAGAGAGGCAGGCAGAGAGAGAAAGAAGGAAACAGGCTCCCTGCTGAGCAGAGAGCCTGATGCAGGACTTGATCCCAGGACCCTGAGATCATGACCTGAGCCGAAGGCAGAGGCTTTAACCCACTGAGCCACCCAGGTTCACCAGCCACTGAACCATCCTGTTGGTTCCTTTTTGATAAGAAATATATATGACCCTTAAACATTACAATAAGTAGAAATGTGGTTTTTAAAAAAGATTTTATTTTTATTTATTCATTATTGTTCTTATTTTATTTATTCTTATTTATTAATATTTATTTATTACTTAATTATTTGTTTTATTTATTCAAATAAATATTATTTGTTTATTTGAGGGTGGGAAGGGGTAGAGGGAGAGGGAAAGAAGATCCCAAGGAGATTCCCTGCTGAGCGTGGAGCCCAGTGCAGGGCATGATTTCACCACCTGAGCTGAAATCAACAGCTGAACACTTAGTGGACTGAGCCACCCAGACACCCCAAGAAAAGTGTTTTTTCATAATTCATGTAGTATTACGTATCATAGTTTCTATACTTTCATTTTCTTTAGGGTTTGGAAAATTTAGGGGCCTGCTATCATGGCGAATTCTGTGACATCTGAGGATATTCCCCTCAATACTCCTGGCCATGGTAATAACAGAAATGTAATAACCACATTTAAATGCTTACTCTAAATCAGGCATTGTATAAAAGGCTTTACGTGTATTCGGTATTATCTCACTTATTTTGTACAGCAACCCTCTGAAAGGCTTCCTATCATTATCTCTATTTTAGGGTTGAAGAAACAGGTGAAAAAGTAAGTGATGTACTTATGAGCTGAGGTTTGAACCCCGAAAGACTGTCTCTTCCACTGCCTGTGGCTCTCGCCATGATTGGGAGAGACTCCTCCAAGGATCTCTCGCCTTTCCCTTCATCTTGTGAGCAGAGCGGCTGACTGCCTGGTTCTGAAGTATTTTTTCCAGAAGTTTATATAGTGAATAACCTTAGGTATGGTGTATCTCTGTTAGATGGCAAATAAAATGTATAAATGAGAATTTGACTCTCCGTGGACAGTCTAGAAACAGAGTTCTGGTTAAGAATATCTTGAAGCAGGGCTTCTAATTTAAGTTTGCGAAATAGAAGGGCATATGGCTGGGTTACCTTGCTTGGTGCCCTTAAGGGATGTAGACTCATTTTAGTGGCTAAAATAAACATAGGGGAAGCTCTCTCAGTCTGGGTTTGCCCTTAATTTAGAGCTTGACATGTACCCATCAACAGCAGAATCTACCTAACGTCCCATCAACAGCAGAATCTATCTAATGTCAAGAGGTACAGGATTTTGGGGCACCTGGGTGGCTCAGTGGGTTAAAGCCTCTGTCTTCGGCTCAGGACATGATCCTAGGGTCCTGGGATCGAGCCCCACATCGGGCTCTCTGCTCAGCAGGGAGCCTGCTTCCTCCTTTCTCTCTCTCTGCCTGTTTCTCTGCCTACTTGTCATCTCTGTCAAATAAATAAAATATTAAAAAAAATAAAAAGAGGTACAGGATTTTAGAAGAAGAGTTATTCTGGAATAAATGACACTTGCTTGGGAAAATCTTAGAAGCTTATTGGAGAAACTATGCTTTTTAGTTTATTCAGATAAAGTGATGATTAGAGAATGGTAATAATTTTAATTAAATGAAATGATTCTGGTTACTATGCATTTTCAGAGTTTGGAGAGAAAGAGTTTGGGTCTTCCAGAAGGAGATTTTAGGAATGTTTACCTAAATTGCATGCAAGAGGCATGTCCTTGAAAGGGTGAACCCAAAGGTTTTATTCAAACTATTTAAAATTTCAGGCACATATCTCATCTCTCCCTAAATTTTCTGCTTAGCAGCTCAGGCACAGGGCTTACTCAGGACACTATGTGAAAAAGTAGCCAAAATATGCAGGCTCCCAGGCAGGGTCTAGTCAGTGGCTCATTAGAGCACAGATTTCAAATATGGGCGCCTGGATTTCCTTCTTTTTAATTTTGCAATTGGATTAATGGTTAATGGATGCAGAGAACAAGGTAGCTGGTTTCAAATAAGAGCAATCCTGGCCGGGGCAGTCCCGGTGAATTTACTACAGATTTCCATAGACTAGTGGTTCTCAGACTTTGGTGAACATCTGAACCCCGTGCGGGGCTAGCTCTCTCAGTTCCAGGAGTGCTGGGGACAGTGTCAGATTCATTTGGTCTGGGGTGGGACTGAGGATCTGCATTTCTAAGAAGTTTCCAAATAACGCTGATACTGCCGGTCAGACCACCAGACTTCAAGATTCACCACCATAGATCCATTCTGTGGGATTTTAAACAGGGCCTCTGGGCTGGGAGGGAGAGCTTGTTAGAGAGGTAAATATTAAGGCTATTTTCCGTCTTGGCCTTAGGAAGAGAACAACTTTTCTTTCCCAGGGTACCCTCCTTCCAATTCCTTCTGATTTTTGTTTTTTACTGTATTCCTATTTTACACCAGTTAAAGTGTGGCCCTGCCTTAGCTGGTAGTGAACTCAGGTGCAGGCCTTCCTCCCTGTTACTCTTGCATCATTTCTTTTTCCTTCAAATGTGAAGCAACACCCACTAAGTTTTAGGCAATTTTCCTGGACAAAATAGTGTATGTTACGCAGACCTCCTCTGGAGTGGGAAGGAACCAGTTTCCTTTGGCTCTTAGATTTTACCTATTGAATTTCTGAGTGTTGTACATCAACAAATTGCATAAACTTTAAGGCCAAGACCCTAAGACAGGGAAACTGAAGGTATCCCCATGAGAGAAAAAGCTGTTTTTTGTTTTGTTTTGTTTTGTTTTGTTTTTTCCTTTGCCTCATACCTGGCTTCTATTCTTGCTAGGACATGCATCCCCAACCCACTCTACTCATCCTTCAGAATGCAAACAGTGTATGTCCTCCTTTTACGGGACAGAGAGAGCTAATGATTTCTCTAGAATAGATAGTATCTAAGGAAGGACCAGAAATTCCCCTGGGAAACAAAAGTATTTGAAGATGGATGAGGGGATGACCATTTTATGTGCAATAAGTGAATCAGGGCCAAATGCTAAGTATTATACGAAGGGGAATTACACTAAATTCAGGGAAGAACCTTCTAAGAAGCAAATCTCGGGGAGCAACCTAATCGGTTTTTCTGTGAGGCAGTGAGCTGCCTAACCCAGAAAGTATTCAAATGATTCCCACTTTATATGGGAGGTTGGAGTCTATGATACCAGGATTTCCTCAAATTCAGTTATACTGTGAATTCGCCCCAGTGACTTTTGGAAAATCATCCTCTCTGTTCCTTTTGACGTTATTCCCAGTGATGACCCATATTCCAAAGGATTTAGATTTCCATAAGGACTCACGGGATTTAAGAGATTACCATGAGGAAAAACTATCACTCCCAGTGTTTAAGAACCAACAAACAAAATGAAAGGACAGCAGATAACCACTTCTTTTCTTTGTATTAACCAGAGTCATAGGTGCTTTCCTTACCCAAGGGCTCAAGCACTGAATATACCCATTTAAACAGTCGAAGGTTGACACTGCTAACAAGAGGACATTCTGAAAAAGCACATCAGGACATGGCAATTGAGTCCAGCAGCCCCAGGAAGAAGCACATTGCTGTGGCTGGATGTTTCTGGTACAGTGATCAGCAGTGAAATGATTAACAGTGTTGGCATTTAAGTGATCATAATTAGGTTTCAAAGTTAACAGCCCATTGAGATAAATAGTGGAAGTTCACACCTCTCTCAGGGCTATTGTTTATCAGACTGTCAAGCTGCAGACTCAGGAAGACAACATTAATGTGGCTTTGGACACTAATTGCCCAGAGCCAAGTTACATCCACCTGGGAGGGTCCTGTGGGTATTTGTTCAACTAAAATGTCAGAGAATATGCAGTGCTGGGATTCTGCGTTGCCTAACAGCACACAACATTGCCCTGATATTTCAAAGCATAGAAGGCAAATGATACAGGGCGATGTTGTCACAGTGGGTACACAGCTCCTGGCTGATAGTCCATGTGCCTCAGTTTATCCTCTCACATGGTGAGGAAACTGCTCACTTGGGCAAAATGGCTTCTGACAGGGCTAAAAAATGAAACGATTTCAACACAACAACCAAGAACTCTTTGCTCCTCTGGCTTAGATTTCGTAACTCCTGTTATTATCCTAAAGGACTTAGATGCACATTCTATCCATGCAAGAACATTGAGAGCGTAATTAAATTAATTTTAATAGAATTCTGAATTATTTGTTCACAATTAAGTTTACACGCATGATCGCATGCTGCCTGATGCTCAATAAGGTTGGAGACTGTACAGTTTCAGTTTGCAAATTATTGATTTTTTTCAAAGGCAATCAATAATTAAAGGAGGCAAAAATGGAGAAAAAGAACTGAGCTTTAAAAAAGAATATGCTGCAACATTGGAGGAGGGGTTGTCTTTTCATGAAGTTTCTTAAAAGAATGAAGACATCGGGGCACCGCCTGGGTGGCTCAGTGGGTTAAAACCTCTGCCTTCAGCTTGGGTCATGATCCCAGGGTCCTGGGATCGAGTCCCGCGTTGGGCTTTCTGCTCAGCGGGGAGCCTGCTATTCCCCTCTCTCTGGCTGCTTCCCTGCCTACTTGTGATTTCTCTCTCTGTCAAATAAATAAATAAAATCTTAAAAAAAAAAAGAATGAAGACATTGGAGGTCTGTTATTACAATCACATGAATTATTATGGAACATCCCTAAAAACTGACACCATCAAACAACTGAAGGGAAACTGAATTTTAAGACTTCCCGTGTCTTGAACAGTTTTTCTTTGTTTTGCTTTTTTTTTTTCATCCCATGACCCTTTGGGTTAGAGAATGACTGTGGCATTTTCTTTAACAAGGAGTGTGACCTGGGGGCTTAGCATTGGCCACAGGAAGATAGTGGCCCCAAGGCATGAAAGGGCAGGAGAAGAGGAAAAGAGAGGCATCTGAGGGCAAAGAAAGACAGGAGCAAGCACATGGGGGGAGGAATGAAAAGTAGCTGAGGAGATAAATAGGTAGGTATCCTCAGTTCCCTCAGGTGCCAGGACCATTGTTTTCTTATATCTCAGTGAGAAACAGATATCTAGCTTCTGCTTCTTTGAAGGCGTTCTGACTTGGGAAGCTTTTCATGAAAAGAAAAGCTTGGGTGCCTGGGTGGCTCAGCTGGTTTAGCATCTGCCTTTGGCTCAGGTCATGATCCCAGTATCCTAGGATGGAGTCCCACGTCGGGCTCCAGGCTCAGCGGGAGGCCTGACTCTCCCTCTGCTTGTGTTCTCTCTCTCTCTCTGACAAATAAATAAATAAGATATTAAAAAAATTATAGAGGTGCCTGGGTGGCTCAGTAGGTTAAGCCTCTGCCTTCGGCTCAGGTCATGATCTCAGAGTCCTGGGATCGAGCCCCGCATCAGGCTCTCTGCTCAGTAGGGAGCCTGCCTCCCTCTCTCTCTGCCTGCCTCTCTGCCTACTTGTGATCTCTGTCTGTCAAATAAATAAATAAAATCTTAAAAAAAAATTATACCAGGAAGAAATGGCTGTAATCTTTCTGAAAGGGTAGGAGGTGTTTCCATCTCTTACTGTTAAATTTTCCAACTGGCATAGCCTGATGCCTAAGGTTCTGAAACCGAGGACTAGAGGCTACTTCACAGATCTGAACCTGGATGGACTGGAGGGCAGACCCAGTCAGCGGAGTCCAGCCTCTAGTGACTGGGGGAAAAAATTAAATAAAAAATTTTTAAAAAAAAATTGTGTTTTATTGTTAGGTAAATAGAAATAAACTCCCTGAGGCCTAGCCTTGTGCCTTATTGCTTTTAATATCATCAATATAAGCTCTAAACCTGGTACAGAGACTTTTTGTTTTTCTTGAGAGAAAGAGTGCACAAGCAGGGAGGGGCAGTGGGAGAAGGAGAGAATCTCCGTGGAGATCAGCACGGAGCCCAGTGTGGGGCTGGATCTCACGACCCTGAGATCATGATCTGAGCCCAAATCGAGAGTTGGACTCTCAACTGACTGAGCCCCCCAGGCACCCCCACAGACTTTTTTTAAAGGGTAAACGCAGAATTTATGGTGAACATTTTAAAACACATTAATTCACATCTTTTGTCAGGTGATATTAAAAGCCACTGGGTAATTATACTAATAATTCTCATATCACACACTAAAATTTTTCATATTTTTCAAAATGCTTCCATAGTACTTTCAGGTTCTGTCGAACACTATAGTCCTTTTGTGTCTGGTTTATTTCATTCAGCATAAAGTTTTGAAGTTCATCCACATTGTAGCACTTACCAGCCCTTCATTCCCTTTCATGGCTGAATACTGTTCCATCATGTGGCTACAGAATGTTGTGTCTGCCCAGTCATCTGGGGATGGACACAGGTTGTCCCCATCTCATCGCTATTGCACATAACGCAACAATGGACATCGGCATACAGCTCTCTGCCTGACTCCCTCCTTTCAGTTCCTTTGGGTATATACATAGGAATGAAATTGCTGGGTCATATGGTCAGTAGAGCAGGTGTATTCTATCGGTTTTCCTTCTCTGGTAGGACCCTGGCTGAGGCAAAGGCACGGGACAGGAAAAAAAAAAAAGAACCCGACCCACCTGCAGATCTGAAAGTAAGCTCTGGTGTATGGGTGCTATCTTTGCTCCAGTTAAAATATTCTACTTTATTTTATTTATTTTATTATTTTTAAAAAATATTTTATTTATTTATTTGACAGAGAGAGATCACAAGTAGGCAGAGAGGCAGGCAGAGAGAGAGAGAGGAGGAAGCAGGCTCCCTGCCGAGCAGAGAGCCCGATGCGGGACTCGATCCCAGGACCCTGAGATCATGACCTGAGCTGAAGGCAGAGGCTTAACCACTGAGCCACCCAGGAGCCCCAAAACATTCTATTTTAGATACAGAATTATTGACACAGTTGAAGCTCTTACAATCCCACTCTCCCATTCCCTCCCCCTCCTCCCGTAGGGTAAGGAACATTCTACAGCTGGCGCATACCATTCTGATCCATGTGTACATATTTTCAACATAGGTAAATGAGCAAACTGCTGAGCGTTGTATTCTGAGTCTTAGAAATTTACATAAATGGCATAATACTTCATCTTTTTTGTAACTTACGTTTTTCACTACTATAATGTATCAAACATCTGTACAAATTTATACATGTAAATCTGGTTCATTTATTTTAACTTCTGAATAGTATTCCATTGTAAAAATGTATCATTATATTTCATACACTTCCTATTGATTTTAGTTTTTCACTATTTCAAACAGTGTAGCAATGGATCCTAGGCAGGATATGTTTCCTTATAAAAATGTGCAAAAATTTAGGAGGTAATTAGAAGCTATCTGTGTCTAATCTGATGTTTATGATATCCCTTGGGTTTGAATTCCAAAGACTACTGTTTTTGAGAAGTTTTACTGGCTAAAAACTGCTTTGACTCTTGGGTACTTTGAATCTGTTTTTAATTCTTCAAAGTTGCTGTTTTAAGTTTCCCCTGTTGAGTAAGGGAAAACCTGATAAATTTGCATGGCACACAATCCACACAGTTATGCCTCCTCAGTATTTAGCTAGCTTTCCCTTTCTTTCTCCCCACTGCCCTGGAGCAAAGGCTGAATTTTAATTTTGTGATGTTATATCTAAATTTTAGCTTTAGCCCGTTCATAGTTATGAATATATAAATCCCCTCTGCCCACCCCCAAAAAAGAAACTTCAAAGCTCCAAACAAGCTTTATGTAAATTTGCTTTCTCAACTTCATGCACCTGAGTTAAATGAGGCTCATAAGAATGGTTGCAATTTGGTTAATGTTTTCCTCCTGATGCAGAATTTTAATTTGGAATTGTATTTCTGGAAAGGTGGTACAATTTAGGAGGCTGACAATTTAGGAGGCCATTTAAAATGATGCCTTCTCTTTTAGGGAGAGTAGCAGGTCTCCTTCTGGGTTATTAACTATGCCAAAAGTTCCCCAAGGTCAGGGAGCAACAAATGTCCTTGACACTGAAAAGTTCTGTTTGGAAATCTGAGAAGTATCCAGAGCCCTAGTTGTTGTTTTTAATGCTGTTAATGGGTGACAGAATGCTAATTAGTCAGATTAACTAAGTGGCTGAGTCATACAGTAACCCTTCTCAAAAAAGAAGTGCCCATTTTGAGATGCTAAATGAGGCCATAAAGGCAGCCAACCGTACCATTCTTGAAAGATAAGAGAGTACCAATGAGATTGTTAACATAGCAAGTGAATTAAGTCCCTGGCATGTTGTGTGTGCTTTTGCATCTATATCTATACACCTGTGTACATTAATGTACATATGAATGGGGGGGGCCAGTTTTCTTAGGTAACAAGCATTGAAATAAATCTGGCGATAAGCCTAGGTTTCAAAGATATTTAATCAGATCAATTTATTCTTTAAGGAAAGCATATTCACAATTTTTATTTTAACTAGAAATTCTAAAACTTAACAATTGAACGATTTTCCTAGAAAATTGTGGGTTTGGGATTTTCAGCAGAGGGACCAGAACGATGGAAGCAGGTTCTGATGCAGGGCTGGGTCTCAGATACAGGAATTTTAGGGCTTGGCCACACTTTCTTGGGAAGGTCCTGTTAGCAAGGATTTCCTAGACCATCTTCAGGAGAATCCAAACTATGTAATCCTGTTTTTAAAGCTCTCCCCCAACTTCTCTCGGGTGCTTCAGTGGTTACTCAAACAAAAGGTCTCCGGCTAGAATTCCTTTTGGAGGTGTTTGATGGGCAACCCAGATGTAGTTAGTGTTCGTTCTCCACAGCCAGGACTCCGTTTCAGTTTCTCCTACTCCCCACGAGGTGGGAGCATTAACAGGATCACCAATGCAGAGTTGCTGATGCCTCCTTATTGGAAAAAAGAGGTACACAGGAGAACTTGTGAGAGTAGAGCTTTGAAAGGACAACCAAGCGAGCGAGTGTTCTAAATCCTCCCTGTGTACTGACAAGCAACAATGTTTTTGCTGGGGGTGACCTCCGTATCTCTAGAACCCTCTTGGGAAAGGAAACGCTTGCATTTTATCAAAAGCAAGTTAAGAAAAAAACCATGGAGCAGGGATGTGCTCATTTTGATGAGAGCAAGATAGCAGCGTGAGCTGCAGGAGGGCATCTTACAGAAGGTGAACCCAGGAGACAGAGCGTGGTCGGTGAGTGTCACTTCCCTGACCTCCTGATAGGACCTGGTGTGGCAACCGCAAGACGGAGCATCCACAAGTTTGCTCTGATAGAAGGAAGACGAAGGCCTGGAGAGACGATGCACATGCACCCCACCAGAATGCAGTTGGGGCTGAAAACAAAACAAAACAAGACAAATTTGGCTGCCGTACTATGTATTTCCTTGTGCCATGTTAAGCCATTTGGATTTTGCCGTTGAGTTCACTAGGGTTTGAAGCCAACATTATTTTGAATACGGGAGTGATATACTCTGATTTTAGAAAGATCATTCTAGCAACCAGCAGAGTAATAAAGCCGCAGCAAGGAGCACGGCGGAGGTGGGGGAGGGGGGGACCTGTGGGGGAGGGAGTCAATGTCATATGGGTCAGGGGTCTCTGCCCCACGCCTGCCTATACCCAAAGGGTGAAGGCCGCCCCAGCAGCCGAGCTGTTCCTGGGCCCTGCCTGGTCTATGGTATCCGAATCTCTGGGGATGGGGTCCAGGAGACTTCTCACGTGCCCGCCAGTAGGTTCTCACGCACATTCCAGTGTGTGGACGGGGTTGTAAGATGCTCCTGGGGGAGCTGCCGCGTTCTTCTCTGGCCGCCTGCGCGGGCGCCCGTGCCCGCCCCTGCGCTCCTGCTCCAGAGACGCAAACTCTTCAGGTTTAACGTTCCTTCCTAACGCCAGGAGGGAATGCTTTTCGTCGATCAGGGTTCCACTTGGAAAACCACAACTTCCAGGGAATAAATCAGGCCACCTGGGAATAGTTTAGTCTCTTTACTTGAGAGGAGTGTTTCATCAGCTTTGATTCATCAGAGGATCTGGCCTGCACAGTAATAATCATCATTTCGATGACAACCGCATTTGTTTAAGGGGGGATGGATGATGGCAGGCTATCGATGTCTGAAGTGTTGAGCAGCAATAACTCCTCTCTCTTTGTCTTTGTGGGCTAGGATAATACCAATCATTCTCTTCTTCCTTCCCCTCGGGACTCTGCCTCGGCAGTAAAAGAGCAGACAGCAGCGTGGTGGTGATGATTTCAAGGGTACCACAAAGACCTCCAGGAAGGCCTAAAAGGCCTTCTGTCTGCTAGTGCTCCTCAGGTACCGGTCACTGTGAAATTCTAGTGATTTCTTTTATTATTGAAACCGTAGTTATTTAAAATGTGCATTTCCTCTGAGGGGGTTGTAATTTTAGAGTGCCTCTAAGTGAATTTGTAGAAGGCCCCCAAATATGTATGTCTTTACCTTAAAATATACGTATACTATAGTACCAACATTATATGTTATGCTAACACACAAATAACAATGAAGCCATAAATGTATATAAATTATACACCTTTAAGCAAAATAATCCAGCTTCAGAGATTCCTGCTCTAAAACTGGGAAAATCCTATGGATGGGCTCCAAAAAAGGTCGGTCAGTGCCCTGAAATTGTATGCAAAGTTGATAAGCACTTTCTGGGAGGGGGGTTTTCAACTCAAAAGATATTACATAATCACAGGGAAGGGAAAGAAGATCTACAAATAGGATTTTGCATGGGGTTGGAGAGAAAGACACGGATGAAAGAAATGAAGTTGTTTCATGAGCAGATACTGTAAATTAGATACTTGTCTCTGAGACTCTGACTTATCTTCTCTCACTTGACTCCTGTGAGTCTCGCTGAGGGAGGCATTACTATCTCTGCTTTATAAATAGGCAAACTGTGACTCAGGGAAGTTAGATGATTTTCTGAGGTTTAGTCCTCAGGGTTGGGGTATGTCTGGGATTCAGAGAGAAAGAGCAGTGGGCACCTGGAGCTAACAGGCTTTGAACAGAGGGAACTGGGACATCCCAGAGACTCTTCCTTCTGGGTCTCCAAGAAGGAGGGAGCTCTGCCCTGATTCAAAGCTAACCCCTCCGGTTTTGCCACTGATTCTGCTTCCTCCTGCCTCTTCTGGGACCGGCTCTCCCAAGCATTCCCTCTCACTTTTATGTCTTCAGTCTTTCATGCTGCACAGTGTCCCCAATGCAGTTCACTCTCAACATGGAGGGTCAGAGAGGAGCACGAGATGTGTCATTAAAGCAAAGTCAAACCTTCTCTAGGTGATTCTACCATCCCTGCTGCTTCTCCCCTCCCCAGCCATGAATGATTCTCAACCCTCTGCATGCATTCTCTACCCTCTTGCCTGTGAGCAACGTTAGCATTCCCTACTATAAACAGTGACAACAAAACATTGTCTTGAAACTGACATGTTTCTTTTTTTCCTCTCAGTCTCCCTCCCTTGGATTGGATTCCTAATACTTCTAAAGCACAATCCTATCCCTCTAACTCTGGTACAGAAACACCATTAAAGTGCAAAGCGTATAATAAGATACTGTGTTGTCTGCCTGTCTTTCTCCTTCAGTAGACGGTGAGGATCTGGAGTGGTGTGTTGTTTTGTCTCCCTGGGCCTGACGGAGGGCTGAGAAGGGAGCCTGGTAACACAGGGCCAGTGAAGGAATGGCTGGGTTCTGTTGTCTACAATAGCAAACCAAACTCCATACTTTATAAGATGAACAACTATCCTGGTGTGCCCAGAGCGATGGGGTTTCTCAGGCTATGGAACTGTTAGTGCTAAAACTGGGCCATGTTGGTCACCCTATGCCTTAACCTGATATTCCAGACCGAGTGTGTCCTGAACCCTGTTTTCCAAGATCCATTTGCATCACTTCCTCTTAGACATCCTTCTGTTTTGGAAAAGAGAAGAAAACAAAACATGTCCTTGTAGTTCCCTGAAGGTGGATCATTTGCTAAGCCCGTGGTAAGAACGTAGGGCCTCTGCTGAGTAGCATGGGAAGATGGGGACGCTGTTTTGAAGGTGTTTGGTTCTGTTTTGCCGATGGAGGTCATTTAAGTGGAGCTGACCTAGATTGTACAGAGACAGGTATATTTGGATGAGGCTGGGGGAGTGTGGGATGGTGAAAAAGCAAGAAAGGAGTCTGGTGTAGTACCAGGGTTCTCCAAGTGTGGTTCTTGAACCCACAACATCAGCGTCACCTGGAAAGTTGTTAGACATGAAGATTCTTGGGCCTGATCCCGGCCCCACTGAATCAGGCATTCAGGGGGTGCACCTAGAAATCTGTGGGGTTGGTTGGTTTGTTTTTGGAGAGGGGGAGGGGGGGTGGGGGCAGAGGCAGAGGGAGAGAGAGAATTTTAAGTAGGCTCCACGCCCAGCATGGAGCTCAGTTTCAAAACCCTGAGATCATGACCTGAGCTGAAATCCAAAGTCAGCTGCTTAATGGATGGAACCTCCAGGAGCCTCAGGATATGTGTTTTAATCAGGGATTGTGATGTAGGCACAAGTGTGAGGGCCACCTCTGGTGACAGGGACAGCTTACTAAGACTCCAACAACCTGGGTTGTCGTGAGGGCTGTCATGGATTATCAGTGAGACCGTGGGGTCTCTGCTTCTCTTTTAACTGAGGGGTTGGAAGGGCTCATCTCTGAAGTGTTCTCGTCTTTATGCAATCGTTTTCATCATGAGTACCCACTGATACGTTAATGAAACGTTCTTCATGAAATGAAGGTCTTCATGAAGATGTGAAGGCCAGAGTCTAATTCCATGGTGCCACATCTGGGCAGGGCTGTTCCTTATTATGGCTCCAAAAAACCTCTTGGAGGAGAAAGTGGCTGTTCTGTCTCATGTTTGAGGGAATGGAAGTAACCTCCTCCCAAAAATCTCTAACTTGCTCTTATTAGCCTATATGCAACTATAATCCTTTGTCTTACCTTGTGCCAAAGCCCTAATTTAATTAATGATTTGACAGTCTCCCTGCTGCATGCCTGTTGTTGTGCTGGGCGCTATGCTGGAGAGGTGCTGTGAGCTGACTTATGCCAATATGATCATCCCCAGTAAGCCTCTTGGGGACGATAGTGTAGCCTTCGACAGCAGAAAGTTGGGAGGGTTAAGATCTCTTAAATTGTGACAACCAGAACATCAGGTTTTTTGTTTTTTTTTTAAAGATTTTTTTTAAATTTATTTATTTGACAGAGAGATCACAAGTAGGCAGAGAGGCAGGCAGAGAGAGAGAGAGGAGGAAGCAGGCTCCCTGCCGAGCAGAGAGCCCGATGCGGGACTCGATCCCAGGACCCTGAGATCATGACCCGAGCCGAAGGCAGTGGCTTAATCCACTGAGCCACCCGGGCACCCCAGAACATCAGGTTTTAATGACTGCAGGGCTCAGATCGAATTATACTGCACATACAAACTTTTTTTTTTTTTCTTTTAGCCAGGAGACACGAAAAAGAGTCATATAACCTGTACTCCGAGCTTGATAAAGTCCCAGCTCTAGGTCCCTCTGAGTGCGGCAACGGCTCCTCGCATGGATGGCTCACTAGGGGCGAAGAGGCGGTAATTCAGCAGCCGGCTTCAGCTAACATTCCAGCCAGATTCAGACAAGGAGAATCCTCTGAGTCAGCAGCTAGACCCAGGACAATTTCCGAATTGAGCCTCAGGCGCCGCTCCTAATTGCACAGGCTATTGGGCTCGCTGGATTCTCATGCCCCGTTCACCCATGAGTGGGAATGCCTGTACAATATTTCGGTCGATACACACATCTTGATCACCACTCATTTTCACCAATGAGAAATCATTTCTCATATCCATTACTCTAACAAAGAAAGTCTCTGGAGCTGATCAGCCTAGAGCCTCATGTGGAAGGTGAAGTTTCCATTAGAGTCTTTCAAATTCCGGCCACCACCAGTATTCTCAATCAGGGCCCTGGCCTCCCTCCTTGCAGCTAGATAGAGAACACCCAATAAACCTGTTTATGGGAAAATATTTTAAAGTAAAAGTAAATCGCAGGTAGCATAACTGGGAAATACAAAGATAGATAAGAGTACAAATTTAATAATGTATGAAAATGATGTATTGTTAGGTCAGAAATTTCTGGTTGAAGGTTGGTAATCTCATATAATTCATCTCCTTGTTTTTTTTTTTTTCCCTCCACTTTTGCTGAGATCTTGAACTCCCCACCCACATCTCTCCATAGACACTGACCTTTGTTCTCTGCCTGAGATGGTTCTGTCTCAATCCTTTCCCCGCTAATTGCTAGTCATCCTGCTAATTCTATCTATGAAATCTGAGATATCATCCTATTGTTACAGGGAGATCTGGGCTTCCCAGATATCCCAGGTTTCCTCCTAGGGCTTTTTCACACCCTCTGCTAACTGCCTTCTGAACGCCATTATTTGTAATTCCTCTGTTAACTCCTTTGTCTGGGGCCCTAGCTTGGGACCTCCCTGAGAGTCAGGGCTGGACCTTCTTAAAGGACAGGACAGAGCAGAAGGCAGCAGGCAGCATCCTGTGCTCGGCAATGTGTGACCTTGAGAAGTTTTCTTGGGAGGACGATAAGGTTAACCTACGAGAGAATAATGTCCCCAGTGGACAACACAGGCACATTACAGTTAGATGCTCTGTTTTGAGATAGTCTGTACGTGTCATGAACAGTTAGGAACAGAAAAATGATGACGGTGAGGCTGATAGAAAGCCAATGAAAGACATTTTAGAGATGGGGATCCGAGCCCCTGTCCTGAGTCTCCCAGTCCTAAGAGATTGGGATTCACCCACTGGGCTCCTGGGGACCAGTCCATGTGGGATTGTGGGGTTCTGACTGACCTCCGAGAGAGCTCCGGGCCTCCACAGATCTGTGCAAGGGCGACAAACAGAGGGCTGAGGGAGGAATGACAACAGCAGTTACACCAATTAAAATAGAAATGATATCAGCTGCGATCACTCAACCAATTAGCATACAATTTAGTGTAATAAGAAATCAGAGAGAGGGAGAAAGAGAGAGAATGAGAGCAAGAACACTGGTGCCTACCAAGAATAAGAGAGGAAGCAAAAGACCGAAACTTCTGGGTTTCAACGTTGGGGAGCTCTCCCTCGTTTGCCAGCGAGAATGGCACCCAAGAAGGAAGATAACTGCTTCTCTGCCATTTTGGAGCCCAGCATATTATCTTTGGGCGATTTTGACATCTTACTTAGGTCTGTGCCAGTCTGATTTTAGGAAGAGTGTACATTATTTACATGAAAACAAATATAAGCATTAGGAGGCATTTTCCCCCGGCGTGCAATTCCTGCTAAAGAATTTACATTCTTCTAATTTGCTGCTTTACTGCACCACTTAGTACCCGCCTGAGATGAGCACAATGTCCTCAGTTAGGAAGGTGCTGAGGAAATTTACCCTTTTTGCACCGAATCGCTTGCTCTCCTCCTTGAAGCCACCAAACTCTTACTCGCTTGAAATTCCCCTCTAAGCATCTCTTTTGTTTTGTAGCGATCAACTGATCCCCAAGTCACAATGCAGGCTTGGGTAGACCTGTGATTTTGACGTGGTGCTCTCCGTGTGTTGTTGCAGTGTTTCTCTGATTGACCGTGGCCTTTGCAGGAACAAATGCAGAGGCATGTGCTTTATTTATGGTGCAGCTGATGAATTCTTCGTTAAGATGGGGATTCTGGATGTATTTTAGCGATGCACAAACATGAATACCATATGGCGAGTCGCTTCCTGTGGAGTTCGGATAAACATCATGAATAGCATTAATGTAAACCACATGTATTAGCGGTACCCTCCCTCCCAGCTCAGTGCACTTCCAGACCCAAACTGAACCAGGAAAGTGGCTAAGGAAAGCAAGCCGTGAACTTCTCCGGGGTCAGGAGACTGTGGCGTGTTTTCCTCTAGGAGAGGGAAGACAAATTTAGAGTCTTGCTTTAAGCACACAGGAATGCTCCCGTTGTGCCTTTTGCTTGTTGCGTCTAGAGTTTGAGGACTCAGAAGGCTCCAGGAGGCAAACTGTGGAGGAAGATTTGGTGCAACTGTGGACTTCACTCACAGGTTCTGTTAGAATTGAGAGAAATACAGAAAACCATTGAAGCTTTTTGAGGCACCAAAGGCCTGTGCATGGGCAGCTGTTCCTATCACATTGACCCTAAAAGAGTAACTCGCTGGCTCAGGGAGAGTTTTTGTGCTTCTTGAGGATGCATTGTAGAGGTGACACTGATCTTCATCAGGACAGAGCTGAGGGCGATGGAGAGTCAGCTGAGTCTCCCGTTCATGGAGACAGATCTTTGTTGCCGAGCTTTATTTTCAAGTATCAGCAGGGAACGAACGTCTCTGCTGTGTTGTTTTTGCTCAACATTTTATGGCTTTAATGTGGCTTGGCCAGATTATCATAATCTATGGGGGCTGTATCCATTCCCGCAACCTAGATTTTCTGAAAGTTTGAAGTTTTTCCATTGGGTTTGTTCTTTCCCCATGTCCATCTCCTGCCGAGTAAATCCCCCACAGATACAGGGAGATGGGATAGGCCATCCCCTGCCCCCCGCTTGTCTGTTCCTCTCGGCCTTCTTATTTATCCAGTCTCTACGAACCACCAGATGTTGTGCTGCCTGCTTCCCATTGTTCCTGCATTAGCCCCGTTCTTGCTTCGAATTTCACCTCTTCTGTTGAGTTGCCACAGTTGCCCATGGGGAGGAGGACTTCCCATCCTTTCTCTGTTCCTGCCACCTGCTTCCGCTTTCCTTTCTCTCCACCACAACCTCCCAATGTCTTGGTGACATTAAAATCCATGTTGACCAGACTAACTGTGAGTTAACTAACTGTTGGTGCTAGATTAAGGGTATATTGGGGCTTATTATACCATTTTTCTACTTTTACATAAGCTGGAGATTTTTCATAAGAAAAAGTTAAGATAACCCATGTTGATGACCCTTCGGTCTTACAGTTCCTGAATATGATCTTTATTTCCACATCACCACCATGGGCAAGACCACGTGTTGGACTGACTATTTCTTCCTCAAGCTTTCAGATCATGAAATTTCCTTATCTGAATTCACTTTCCACCTTCTCTTCTCCCGCTCCATTCACTGACTGAATTCATTACTGACCAACATCCAGATCTCACATTCCTTTCACACACTCGGTTCTCAAAATCTATTTATTTTCATTTTGGCTTTAGTTAAGTTCCTGCCTGGCCTAGGTCCCTTGGATTGGCCCATGGAATGATTCTTGTATCAGCACATTTAATTCCCTACCCACCTGTCTTTATAGGGTACCTGCTCTTCCAATCTTCATCCCATGGAAGCCCCACTACACATTTTTTCCCCCTGTTTACTTTCATAGCAAATAGACCCCAGGGCACACTTCCTGGGTATAGTCCATATGCCAGAAGATAACAAACATTCCTTCAGAGAATAGCTTACAAACTGTCATCATTCCTTTATTTTAACTCACATCCTAGCCATCTAGAGCAGTCCACTAGAACTTTCTGTGGTGATTGAAATGTTCTGTGAATCTCTACTGTTCAAAACTAGTGAGCCTGAGAAACTGAACTTCAATCTTATTACATTTTCATTACAATTTTAGTGCTATTTCATTTGAATTTAAATAGCCACGTGTGGCTGGTGGGTCCGGAGCTAGACAGTGTAGCATTAGAACTTTGGGCCGTTGCCCTAATTGCATCATTGTTGTTACTACCTGGAGAGTCTTCCTGCCAAAGTGTCCTCTCCATGGGGCCAGCCCTTCTGTATCGTGAGTAGTTTCTCTCTTTGTCATCCTTTTGTTGTTGTCTTAGTGGTGGACTGACTTGACGCTGGGCACAAAGATGGAAGAGTCTGGGATGTTTGCCCTCACTTAAGCCTCTTCTTCTGCCAGGCCATCTTTGATGCTTTATTTCAGCCCCACATGCCTGGAATTCCATCATTTCTTTTCCGAACCTCCGCAGTGGCCTCTGGCCAGTTTCCTTGCTGCCATTTTTGCCCCCCTACAGCCCATTCTTCACCCAGCAGATAGAACAGATGCATTAAAATGCAATTCAGAATTCCTCTTCTCCTCTCTTGCCATTTTAGGGACATTACAAGTGCTTTAGCCCAGGATGTTCCCCTTCTGCTGTTTGCAGAGCTATCTTCTTATCCTTCAAGTCTCAGCTTAAATGATACCTTCTTAGAGAGGTCTTCTCTAACCAGGCTAAGGAACATCCTCATTTCACTGTCTCTGGTTTTTTGTTTTTGTTTATTTTGTTGTTTTATCTGCCCTGTTTTTTTTTTCTCCTTTGTAGCATTTGTTATTCTTTTATGTGTTTGTTTAATTGTCCTTGCCTAGAGAATGCCCAAGATATCAGGTTTTCCCTCCTTCTTCATTGGATTTCTAGTATTTAGCCTGTAATAGACACTCATAAAGAATTGTTGGATGAATTATTGAACCATTGACATTTTCTCTCTCAGAGCATGATAGGCTAGCCTCCTTCTTCGCAAAGTCTGGTCGATGGACCAGTAGCATGGTGTCACTTGGAATTTTGTTAGGAAGACAAAATTTTGCCCTGATTTAGCAGACTGGCTGAGAGAAAGAATGGGCACCTCTGGAGCACACTCTGTGTTTTCCCTGGTAATGGTTGTCTCTCTAAGCAAGGGGAATGAGAATTTCTCTCCAACAACAGAAATGCACAGTCTACTGACCATTCCCTGGAAATGGGGCTACAGTTGTCATGTCTAACTGTGTTTGCCAGCTACATGGGCTCATCTGAGCCGGGACTGCTGGAGTGCTGACGAGGGAATCATGGGTTCAAGTCCTGACTTATTTACTGGCTGTAATTGTTCTTGGGCACATTACTACCTCTCCGTGTCTGTTTTACAGGGCCATTACAAATATAGCCAGGTGGCACATCTAGGCTGCGGAATATTATTCAGCACTGAAAAGAAACAAGCTATCGATCCATGAAAAAACATGGAGGAAACGTACATGCACATTACTAAGTGAAAGAGGCCAATCTGGAAAGGCTGAATATTGTATGATTCCAACTATATGACATTCTGGAAAAGGCAAAACTATGGAGCCAGTAAAAATATCCATGGTTATTAGGGTTGGGGTGACCCGAGGAAAGAATAGGTAGAGCAGAGAGGATTTTTAGGGCAATTAAAATACTCTGTATGATGCCATGATGGGTCCATGTCATTTGTCCAGGCTCACAGACTATACGACACTAAGGGGGAACCATAACAAAGCTATGGACTTTGAGTGATGATGATGTGTCAATGTGGGTTCATCAGTTGTAACAAATGTACTGCTCTGGTAAGGGGCATTGGTAATGGGAGGGGCTCTGTGCATTTGTTAAGGGGGGGTAGGGTGAGGGTAGGGGATATATGGGAAATTTCTGTGCCTTCCCCTGAATTTTCCTGTGAATCTAAAACTGCTCTAAAAAATAAACTTTGAATAAAAGACAAACAAACATAGCCAGCATTTATGGAGTGCTTACAATGAAACAGGCACTACATGAAATGCTTTACTTGAATTTGTACTTCATACTCACAGAGCCCTCTTAGATACCTTTTTGTGATCCTGACATTGTAGACAGAAATTTGGGATTTACAGAAGCTGAGAACTTTGCACAGGGTCACATACTCGGTGAATGGCTAAGCTGGAATGCTAACCTAGGACTACCTGTCTGGTCCCCTGGTGCTCTGCGGCTCTTGGATGATAGCACTTGGAGTTCTTATGGTAGCCCAGTGAAATAAAACAGTGTTGATAAATGATCAAGCTTTGTGTAAATGCTAGTGAACATAATTTGGAGCGGGACGAACAGCAAATCCCGCAGCCCATGACCATCTTGTACATATGGTCCCAGACAGGGAGCAGCTCCCCATCTGCTGGTATCCACAGACCTCAGCCCATCCCAGGCAGGTGCAGTGCAATGACTGCGGGGGTGGTAGCTCTCTCCCTGTGCTAGGGAGAAGATCTAGGGGAGAAGCAATGGGAGAAGTGCTCTCCTCCGGGTCCTGCACACAAGCTCGAGACTGGACCTGTGCAGGCTTCTGGCTTCTCTCCCAATCTGCCCCTTATAAATGGGAGGAGAGAAACCCGTGTTAGCAACCGAAGTCCTCAGGCCCCTACAACCAAGGTCTCAAATGCTCGCTGTGTATCTATTCTACGTACTTCTGTCATCTCTGCAAATAGCACAGGATCAAAAATGTATCCCCTTTCCATACCTGGGGACACAGAAGTAGAAAGAGGTAAAATTGTTTGCCTGAGGTCATGGACTTCATCATTGCTAAGAGCAAGGACCAAGCATTGAAACATTTCTTTACTCCAAATTCAGAATTTTATCTAGTAGATGTTTCTGCAAAAGGAAAAAAAAAAAGCTGGTGTTTCAGTTCTTTTATGCTAAGCTCCATTTCAGTGTTTCTTCTGATGTATGGCCCAAATTCTGCTTCAGTGGGTCTTGTTCAAAACTCATTTCTTTGGTGAACCAGCCTCTAATCTCATATGACCACAGGCTCTCCTTAGACGGAAGCTCCCGGACATGGTCTTTGAAAAATGACATCATAATCCTAAAAAGAAATGAAGGAAATTGAAACCAATCTTTGCGACACACTATTTTTATTTGGTTGCTTGTGTTATTTAGATGAAAAGGGTACTGGATAGGGACTATATCTTTTCCATGTTTTATACCATGCTTAATAAGTTCTCCGAATGTAATAAATGTCTCACAGGCCAATGAAAAATTCCAAAGCACATAACCTACTGGGAGGTTATAAAATTATTCATGGCTGACACTGATGAGAACATCAGAGTTTTTACCCTACAGGGAGAAGACACTGTGACGCCCAGAGACACTGGGAGTTATTCTTGGGAAAACCAGATGTATAGAGTATTTCCGTGCAAACTGTTTTCAGAAGGAACGTTAACGAGCATATACAACTGGACGTAATAACAATGTGCTAATTTATGGGATCCTATGATCAAAATATAGTGGGTACTGGTTATTTATCCTGTGATGCACTGATTTTCGTATGGATTTTAAAAGAGGACCTTTAAAATGCTATATTGCTGATTAAATGGAATAATATACATAGAGGATAGCATATGTGTATTAACTATTCTATAAATCTAAATTATTATTCCTAATGATGGAATTATTTCAGCTGTCTGAATAAGTGAATGAGCTTTGTGAGGTTATTGGGAAATAAATGTGGGAAGCTGTTGGACAAACACAGTTTGAAATGGAGCCATCCACACCGTGTGACGGTTCTATGGGGTGTTGGAGATAAGGTTACCTGGAGCAAGAGGTAGGAGAAAAGGTTGTCTGGAATAAAAGGGAGGAGAAAGCACTTTAGTAATGTACATGGGTGTTGAGAGCCACCATTTTTTGGAATATTTTCTTCCTTAATTTATCTGTTGTAATGTCCTGGTATCGATATTCACTGCAAATGAAACCTTTTACTAATGTGTGTGTGTGTGTGTGTTACGGGAAGGCTTAGTATTTATGCACACTGAAACAGTTTAAGCACAACTCTGGTAGGAAGCCAATATACAGAAGTCTTGAGATCAGTGAAGGAGTGGGCACCTGGAAACACTGGGAGGCAGAGGCGATGAGGCACGCAAGTCCATGTCAGTGGTCAAGGCTGGTTGAGCCGTCTGGCAGCAGAGTGACCCGGAGTAGGAGTGCCTCAAATAAGAATGGGGCAGGAGCATGGGATCTCCAAGTCTTGTGAATGAGACTGCTACATAAATGAGTAAGTGGGAAGTGCTTGGCGCTGGGATGCTGATGGTGATGTGTTTTGAGTATCTACCACATCTCAAGGATATGCTTTACATATAATTACAGGCACCAAACATCTTATCTTTTTTTTTTTAAAGATTTATTTATTTGTTTTAGAGAGAGAGAGAGAGCGAGAGAGAGCGAGCACGAGTGGGAGGGGTAGCGGGAGAGGGCACGAGCATCTTCTGCAGACACTGTATTGAGCAGGGAGGACTACTCAGGTCTCAATCTCACAACCCAAGATCATGCCCTCAGCCGAAACCAAGAGGCAGATGCTTAACTGAGTAAGCCAACCAGGTGACCCCTTATTTTTCTTTTTAAAGCGAATGTTTCCATTACATTGCTAGACCTTACAATCTGCATTATGTAAAATATGCATTAATACAGTCCACTGCAGGGGCACCTCGGTAGCTCAGTTGGTTAAGCAGCTGCGTTTGGCTCAGGTCATGATTTTGGGGTCCTGGGATGGAGCCCATGTTGGGCTCCTGCTCAGTGGCAAGACTGCTTCTCCTTTTCCCTCAGCCTCTCCCTGCTTCATGCTTTCTCTCTCTCTCTCTCAAATAAATAAATAGAATCTTTTTTTTTAAAATTTAATTTTATTTATTTATTTATTTGACAGATTACAAGTAGGCAGAGAGGCAGGCAGAGAGAGACAGGAGGAGGCAGGCTCCCCGCTGAGCAGAGAGCCCGATTCGGGACTCGATCCCAGGACCCTGAGATCATGACCTGAGCCGAAGGCAGAGGCTTTAACCACTGAGCCACCCAGGCGTCCCAATAAATAGAATCTTAAAAAAAAAAAAACCACACACACAATTCACTAGAGATGGAAATTCAGTGTTAGACCTTTTGGATGGTAAAAGGTTGGACCCAAACTTGCAGATTTGCATCAGTTTATTGCTTAGAATCTACTGTCAGTTTATTTTCCCAAAGTAATCACATGCTAAGGAAAAGCAGTTAATAAAAATTCAGATTCATGGGGCGCCTGGGTGGCTCAGTGGGTTAAAGCCTCTGCCTGCGGCTCAGGTCATAATCCCAGGGTCCTGGAATCAAGTCCCGCATCGGGCTCTCTGCTCAGCAGGGAACCTGCTTCTTCCTCTCTCTCTGCCTGCCTCTCTGCCTACTTGCGATCTCTGACTGTCAAATAAATAAATAGAATCTTTAAAAAAAAATTCAGATTTATCTACATCATCAGTAGACTGGATGACAAAAACGAAAGTCTGACCCAAAACATGAGCAAAAATTTCCAATGAGATTCTGTTTATTATGTAATTTACAAAGACTAAGAGGAGCAGATTCTTTCTGGGGTGTTTTTGTTTGGAGACCTGGAGAAGGAGAATAGAAGATTGTTAATATTTTTCCTGTAGAAGAGCTCCTGTCCCACCAAACACAGAAAAGATTGGTCATTAAGCAACTCTTTCTTTCTCCTTCCTTCCTTCCTCCCTTCCTTCCTTCATTTCTTGCACATGTGTTGTAAGTAAGCACAATGCTGTGCTCTACAGGAAACAGAGGAAGTTAATGTTGAAATTACCTAATGCTGAAGAAATTGGTTTTATCTCATAGTCATGATGACTGAAAGAATGCTCTTTTTTTTTTTTTTAAAGATTTTATTTATTTATTTGACAGAGAGAGATCATGAGTAGGCAGAGAGGCAGACAGAGAGAGAGGGGGAAGCAGGCTCCCTGCTGAGCAGAGAGCCCGAGGCCGGACTTGATCCCAGGACCCTGGGATAATGACCTGAGCTGAAGGCTGAGGCTTAACCCACTGAGCCACCCAGGCGCCCTGAAAGAATGCTCTTTGTTCTGATTCTGCTTACACTTTGTTCTTTCCGGTTCTGTCTGTTTTCTGCACTTAGTACTCCTTGTTTCTCTCCTGCCCTTCCCTCCTTTTTCCTCCTGATGTAGCTCTACCTGACATCCACTTTCATGCTCTCTAAACCTCTTAGCTTCTTAGGGGAGGTAGGATGAGAGGTTTTAAACTTCTCTTGGCAGAAAGAAGCATGCTTTCTGAGCAACGTTTCCCACACTTTGACTTAGCAGATTGTTGGAGGCTTGTTTTAATATTTTTCACAACCATTGTCATGCAAGTTACACCGTTGCATTGCTTCACCAAGTTGGGCTCTGAAGAGATATATTTTATATTTTATAAGAGATATATTTTAAAGAGCTATATTTTAAAAATGGGTGTGATAAGACCTACCCCAGCAAAACAGTTTAGCACCAGACTAGTTTATGTAACACGTACCTTACTGCTATATAAAAGGTCTAAATTACATGTAAGATAATTAGAGATTAAAAATTGTGACTTCAAGATAATATGTGCAAAATAAAGTGGAGGAGTAAAGAGCGATTCACTTGAGAGCAGAATCACATCATTACCAGAAAAATTAAATTCTAAACCTTGAGATTCCGTTTTCCCTGGTGGGGTTCATCCTGAGTGCACTTGTTTCTCTTTCAGTCAATTTCTCCTCTTTCCTGTTGGGCGTCCTTTGAGAAATCACTGTCTTCAGGTAGTTTGCTTGCAGGGCCATTGGTGCTTGAAGCAGGAAATCAAAGTCAAGCGTAGAAATTGGATTGTCAAAGATGGAGCTTGTGGGTGGTCTCCCAAATTCTCCTCCTGTGTTTTTTCCAGTACATCATGTGGTCTATAATGTATACTCAATGTATAATCAAAAGCTTTAGGCTTCTCCGCAGGTGCAAGGATGCACCCACACATGGACGACAATCTTTTGTATACAGATGCACATAGTCCATTACTTTAAGCTATACACATGTTTGCCTTTCTGATTTCTTCATACACACACACACACACACACACACACACACACACATACACACACACACACATCTGTTACCAGGCTTCTCTGTATAGCTTGACTGAATTAGGCAAGGAAGGACAAAGGTCCCAGGTGATCCTAAACACTACTTTCAAAACATGGGCAACCCATTACTATTACACAGGAGTGACTGCAATTATTCAACTATTAGGCTAACTCCCCAAGTGAAAATACCTTGTATGTTTTCACCTTTGCAGATTAGTTATTTCATTAATGAGTTCTTTCTATCAGCTTAATAATGCAGCAACGTAACAGAGCCAATTCTCCCAGACCACTTACATTCAGGTTTAGAATGTAACACCTATAATGCATATTTCCTATTCTAGTCATACTTTATTTTTGTGGGTGTGAAAATTAGTTTCTATTTCCTGAGACTGGAGGAAGGTGGTCCAAGATGTAGTGAGTGTAATGGAAAAATGGATTGGATACAAAACTTGTCTGTGACAGAAATTTCCTCTTTTTGTGATGGTGGGAAGGGTACGGGGGAAGGCTATGGGAACATTGATAACTTTTTTTTTATTACAAAACATGAACTTATTTATCTGATTTTTAAATTATAGGAATGTTAACTTATTTTTCAACAAATTATCTTTTATTACAAAAGCAGCACATACCATATAGAAAAGAAATACAAATAAGCACATCTAAAAATTCACCTCAGTTAAAAATACATTGGAATTAGATCTTCAGTGAAGGGTTTGTACCACGTATTAAGAGTAGTTATCCCAGTGGAGGGATTGTTAGTATGGTAATTTCATTTTTATGGTTTCTTTGGAGAGAACCAGAAAGTTGCTTTGAAAAAGTGTTGAATCGGACCCATGTGGGAGATAACCAGAAAATACCTTTAAAAGAAGAAAAAAACAAAACAAAAAACTATGAAAAACCTAGAATTGGAGCACGTGGATTGTGTCCCAAATTCTTTAAACTTTTTTTGCTTTAAAGAAGTGATTTAGCAATGGTGATCAGCGCAGCCACACCGGGAGCTCTGCCCAGGCTTCACACTCAAAGAACAGACTGTGGCACTAGGACAACAGGTTATCAAATAAACGGGCATGCGTATATTTTAAGTCACGATAGAATCTTTAAGGTGTTTTTGTATTTTTCTTTCTTTTTTTAAGCTTCAGTTGACTTTTGCAACTACTCATCTGAAACTTTCCACTTTTTATTCTATCACATGGTCCAAAAAAAAAGCAATCTAATAAACTCCAGGCTGACCTGGCACCCTGGTGTTCTTGCACTTTCAGATTCTTGTCAGTTACATGTTTTAGGGAGAGATCATTGTAGACTTATGTGGAGTTGTAAGAAATAATGCGAGAGATCCCCCTGTACCCTTTCCCCAGTTTGCCACCAACGGTGACACCTGGCAAGTAGGGAACAATATCACAACTGGGATAGTGACAATGATAGAGTCAGGATGCAGAATGTTTCTCAACGCAAGGACCTCTCACAGTGTCTGGTGTCCCCTTCCCTCTTACCCCCACCTCTTTCTTAACCCCTGATAACCGTTCATCTATTCTCTATTCTTTGTCATTTAAGAATGTTGTGTAAAAAGTCCCCCCAGCAGGTGATCTTTTGAGATTCCCCAGCCTCATCCAGTGGAGATTTACTGAGGTCGTCCCACGTATCAGTAGATCCTTCTCTTGATTCCATGTCATGGATATACGGCTGTTTCTTTAACGTTACCTCCTGTGAGACATTTTGGCTATTTCTACAACTGGGTTATTATACGTAAAGGTGCTGTAAAGATCAAATTTCAATAAACAAAAGCAACAACAAATGTTAACTTTCACTGAATGCCTAATATATTCTAGGCAGTGCTTTAGGAGCTTAACAAGGAGCTGACCCAATGTCATGGTTTGCTTGCTATGCTTGCAGTGGTAAAACTGTAAAGATCCCAGGGCAACCGGGACGGTTGGTCACCCTGTCACGTCATTAACTCCAAGCAATCTGTACAGTAATTTACAGCCATTAAATAATAAAACACTGGGACCCTTGAAAATATTGTCCTCAAATAGTAAGAGTACTGAAAGAAGTTCCTGAGCTGTCCTAAGTAGCTCTGAGTCCCCAGGTGTTCAATAAATACCTTTTAGGGCAGCAAGTTCTTTAAAGGTACTATTTAAATGACAAAACCTGTGTTTTCTCAAACTGTACAATCGGCCAGGATTACAGAGCACTAAATTTACTTCTTTGCTTGGGAACAGAGTTGCTTTTTGTGGAGGTTTCTCAGGCTATCACATACATTATCTCATTTAATTCTGACAACAAACTTTTGGAGTAGAAATTACAATTCTCTTATAGATGAAGAAATTGAGGCTCAAGAGAGTAAAATAATGTACTTCAAGTCGAAATAAGTGACGAGGCAATGAACTGTGCAGTTGCATTGCCTTTGCCCCCTCTGAGGCTATATAAAGCTGTCTCTCAAATAACAGAGAGATCTGATGTGAAGAGGATGTGCCTAATACATACATGCCAGGAGCTCTCCAAGAATCCCACCTTCAGGCTTCGCCAGGGTTAAGGGAAGATATTGATTACTCTGTGGTCCCTAACTCAATGATCTCCCAAGGATGCTCCTGCTTTCCGCTCTGGAAGCAGTGTTTTATAGTAGGAATGGTAGCTTGGGGGAGGAGGTAGGGATCTCAGTTTCTACTCAATCAGATGACTCCAATTCCCATGAATGTCTGAGGGGAGATGAAACGTCTCAGCACCCTCTTGCCTACAAATTCCCTTTGAAGATCTCCCTCTAATTAATTTACAGTCTTTGCTTTCAGAAGTGTTGGAAGGTTATAGTCACTGGATCAGTAAGCCTCCTTCTGAGCAAGTCCTCTGGGGATATGGCAGTCACATATAGAAAATGTGATGCAGCGGCCATAAAAATGAGCCACTCAGAGCCTCGGCTGTAGGGAACATACTTGACTGACAGTCCCAGCTGCTGTGCTCAGAATCTGTCACTGCGTTTATGCCAAAGCCACACTTCCCACAGATTGCTTCCAGCCAGTGACTGAGTATGTCAGGGATGCTAAGACAGGCTTGTTCCTACCAAATGGAGAATTCTTCTGAAGAGTGATTTTTGCCTCCAGAGCTTCTAATTGGCCTTCTGCAAACCTTAGATCTTTGCTGTAGGCTGAGAATCTCCCTGCCCAACTTTCTTTTCTTCCCTCTCTCCTTCACTGGGTTCAGACCTGAATAGCATTCTCAAGATTCCTGTCTCTATTGGTATCTCCTCTTTTTCCTCATGGGCATTTTCCTCAATACGTCTCTCTCATGTTTACACGTCTTGGTGTTTGATTCTTAGAAAAACTAAACTAACACATACTTGCCCTTAATACCCACTGTCTTCAGTTCTGAGGACTTAGCCCAAACTTTCATTTGAAACAACAGAAAAAAGTCCATTTCATATCGTGTTACACATGCCATGGGTTCAAACTTTAAAATATTTGATTTAATGCCAGGTATCTGAAACTCAAACCTTTTTTTTTTGGGGGGGGGTAGATTGGAATCAACAGAATATTTGAAGAAAAATCACTTTAGTATAGATTCCTGGGATAATTCCCCAGGTTTCTAGCTCAGTTTGCTTGTATGAATGGAAACTCAACCATAAAGGAAACAGAACAGAAATAGAAGAGGATTGATTTGGGACTCTGAGGCCAGTTTTGTGACTCTTAAATTTCTCTTTTTCTTAACTAATGATGGTCCTGAATACAACCCTTCATCTTTCTGTATTATCCTTCCTTCATCTGAAGATGTAAAATTAGTTCATTACACCCAAGAAAAAAGTATTTTTATTCCCATTTTGTAGATGATAAAACTAAGGCTGGGAGACAAGAATTTAATTTGCCCATGTTAACCTAGCTAGGAAACAACAGAATCAAGATTTGGGTAGGAGGGTCAGTGGCTACAGCCTTTGCTCTTTTCATCTAGTTAAAATTGTATCCAGTGATCTTTAAGGTATTTCCAATTATTAACTTTATGGATTTGTACACTTGAAATGAAAAGATAACACTTTGTCTAAATTCCTATTTTAACTGTGCATGGATTTCATGTTAGCGAACAGCACTACCTTATTGGGTGATTTTGGTTTATTTTTCATTGGCTGCTTTACTGAGCCTCATCAAATGTATTTGCTTTGCAGAGCTGCAGTGGATTAATTCTGAATAAGTAATTTGGAAATGTTTTTATTCATTTCTGTGGAAACCATCTATTTGGATTTTCATATATCAAGATCATAGAGATTTGTCCCAGTCCAATTGCAATCTTAGTTACAGCAGTGCCGGCTTACATATTAAGGGAGTAGTTTTGCTCTGATGGTCCTTCAGAAATCTGTAATTGGTGTGGAACACTGACACTAACAGAATGTGTCTTATGAGGTCCTATGAGCTAGGCTTCTGCAGATTAACGGAATCTTTCTTGATGGAACAAGCCCTTTGGAATTTATTAACACTATCTGCCTCTTCCATTAACTACTCACTTTTCACACAATTCATTTGGTCTGCCTCTTCTGGCATTTTGGAGTCAAACCTCAATTTAAGAATCTAACTGATAACTGAGGTAATATATATCAGACATATTCCTTGACAATTTACCCCCAAACAGAGCTTTTTATGATTTTGTTTTGTTTTCATCTGGGGATGAATAATACTTCTTTATATATTTCTTTCCTACAAAACAAGATTCTTTTTATTCTCAGAATATGTCATCCTGCCTTTATCATTATTTTATGCCCTCCATCTCTACTCCCAGTTTTAGGTTTTTGGGGCGACATAGTATCTTTTTTCTCCTGAACATTACTGAGATGGCTGTGTTTGCATGTGGGTACATGTTGGGGAACACGCAGTGGAGACCTCCTGGAGACTAGGAACCATGTTTAAAGAAACAATACTGTGAGGACGGCCTGAAGATCTAAGAGTCATGTTAGAAATTTGAGCCACAAATATAAATTCTGGGAGACCTTGTAATAAATATCCAAGATCACCTTACACACACACACACTCTCTCTCTATTTATCTATCATCTATTTTTTCTGTCTCTTTCTTTCTTTCCTTTTTCTTTCATATTAAATATTTTTTGTACAAAATCATTTCTTAAAACACCGATTAGTTAAAACTGATTCGTAATATGTAAAACACCATCTAATATGCCAAATATCACCAACACAGGGGTGCTAAGCTTGCCCATTTTGAACTTTTAAAATTCTACTTATGTTTATATTATACCTAGTGGTATTACAGCTACATCAGTTTTCTTTTGGCATATTCTACATTTAAATTTTGTCTCCTGTAAACATCACATAATGAGTTTTTAAAAACCAGTCTGACAATCTTATTCTTTTACTTAGAATATTTAGTCCATTTATCTTTAATGAAATTACTGATCTATTTGGTTTTATATCTCCCATCTTATTATTTGCTTTTTATTTAATCTGCTTTGTATCCTCTTTTATCTCCTTTCTTCTTTTTTCTTGATCTAATTATTTTCATTATACCATTTTTCTCCTATTCATTTCTTAATTTTGCATTTTTAATTATTCTTTTGATGGTTAACTCAGAGACCACAACATGTCTCCTTCACTTATTGCAAATTATTATTTTACTTCTTCCCTAATACTGCTAGAAACTTAGAACATTTGAACTCTATTTATCACTCCTTCTTGTCTTTTGAATTATTCTCATTATAGAATTTAGTTATCTACATATTTTAAATTTCACAACTATTTGCAGTTATTTTATATGGTCATTATTCATTTATAGTTTCCTATAAATATACTTCCTATAGTATAGTATTTATCCTTTCATATATATATAATACACACACACACACACACACACACACACATATATATATATATATATATATATATATACTTTTTTCTATTCTTTTTTTCTCTCTGTGCTTCATTTGGATATTTTCTATTAATCTTTCTTTCAGTTTACCAATCTTGTGTTCTGCTGTATCTAATTTGCTGTTAACTCCATTGACTTGATTTAAGATATGTATTTTTTTCTTTTTAGTTTTAGAATAGCTATTTGATTCTTTTAAAATTCAGATTCTAATTCTTCAGAGAATTTTCCATCCTTTCATTTATTTTGTCTACTTTTCTTACATTTTATTTAATATATTGATCATAGGTATTTGCTAACTCAAAAATCTGGATCAGTCATGAGTTTATTTGTTTTCTCTTTTTCTTCCATTGATTATAGGTCACATGGTCTTGTATTTTTTTCTCCTGTCTAGTCATTTTCGACTGAATGTGTGGTTTTGTGTATAAAAGAACTGTAGTGACTCAATATAGTTTTATCTTCCATTAGGGAAAGTTTCCTCCTAACTCTATTATTCAGATAGAGTGAGGAGGTACTATCTCAATTTGAGCTTTGCTGGGGCTCATTTCAGGATTTGTTAGTCTACTGTTGGTTCTATTCTTAGGGCAGTCTCTCCCAGGCTCTTGGCTGAGAGTCTGGTCTTTGTATCTTCAGCCTGAAGTCTAAAAGAAGATCCAGCTCTTCTCTCCAGTGGTTTTCAGCTTAATTTTTTTTATCTTCCTAACTTGTATAACTTTAAAATTCACAAATGTCTTAAGGGAATGAGGAATCATATATTTCAAACAGTTCTCTTCACCTGGCAAATCTTTAACTCCTGAGCACTGTGAGATTGTGGGAATTTTTTTCTGCCTTCTAGAAGTTTTTGGTCTAGTTCCCCATTCTCCTGACCAACACCAGAATTCCAAATGTTTCCCTTCAGGGAAAACTGGTTGTGTGTTTAGGATTCCTCAAGTTTTCATTTTGTCACTCCAGTTCTGTATGAAAGCTAAAAGTTTGCTGGTTTTTCTTTCCCACAGCACAGATTCTCTGCCTGGGCCAAGGCTGATCAACTTGTGGCCGGACTTGAAAATGTCCCCAGAGAAAAAAAATTACCGGCCATCATTGGCTCACTTCAGAACACTGTTCCATTCTTTGGAACTTTGGTTCATTTAGTCCCAATTGTTTTCAGTTCTCACTGATGCCTTGCAAAATATTTTAAAAAATTAATTTATTCTCTTTTTGTTATTTGCCATGGCAACTATCTTGGCCAGCTGTGGATTATTTCATTCAATCTAAACATGAAAAGTTCTTGTCTTTACACTTCTTCATTTTCATCATCATTTATACCACCATTCTATACTCTGCTCTGGAGATGATTATAGTATCTTTTATCTAGCAGCTTTCCATATGAAACTTAGTTACAGTATTTTCAAGAATTACCTTACAAACATTAACTGAAGAGAAAAAATTCTATTTATTTTCCACCTGTTCTTTAAGATTGACTTTCTTTATTCCATCTGCCCTAGACTTCCCTGATACCACTGGTTGGACATAAACTTTTCCTTCTAGAAACTCCCACATCATCTTATTCATATATCTTTATTGCACATATACCTTGCATTATAGTTACCTACATTTATATTCTTTATCAGGCACATCATAGAGCTTTGTCCATAATGAAAGGAATAAATGAGCAAAAAATTGACAGCATAATATTGGAGATACTCTTTGGGATGCCAAAAGAGTTATTACCTATTCATCATTATTTGTGAAGAGATCCCCTTGAGAAGCAATATTTGTGAATGTTTTCAGAGCTAGAGTCCAGAATTATACCAGTACTATCTCATTTGGGTACTGGGGCAAAGACTTCCATGATAGTAAGGTTTTAATACAACCGAACAAAGGTTTTTGCATTAAAATTTGGCTTTCACAGTCATTAAATAGAGGAAACATGGTTAATATGACAAAGACAATTAGCTTGCCCACACTTACAGACAGAGGCTATTGTAGAGTTTGTCATATTCATAGCAGTCAGAATTGTTTTTGGGAAAATCCATGTTCAGCCTGCATTTTCAAGATTATGAGCATAAAATTTCTCAGTCAGAAATGACTTTGCTACTTCACAGATTTTAACACCTCAAAAATCAAATTTCTAATTTCTTCTCATTTATTAAACACAACTATGGGCAAGGCACTGTGGGAAAACACATTTCAGGCATTATACCATCTACACCAAAGGGATGAGTTAAAACAAGTAATAAGTATGTCATATAATGCTATCAATATAATAAAATATATTATTAATGTTATATAACCAGTATAGGTAGTAAATATTTTAAGGATTTAAAGGAAATGATGACTACCCTAAGTATGGTCTAGTCAGAGATTTGAATGATATTTTCTTATCAGACATGTAGCCTAAAAGGCCTTTGATTTTAAAGTTTTCTTTTCCTCCCTTTCTTTCTTTTTTCTTTCCTGTGAGTTGGATTAACATGGCCAATCATGTTGGAAAACAAATGAATATGTTTACTATGGTGTCCTATCCTAGCTGGTTTTAATAGTCTGGATTGCTTTTAAGAAAAACTTGTAGACAAGTAAAGAACTTCCTGCCAAACTATATAAATGCCATCTGGCCTGAAGTGGGGTGTTGGTGGTCTAAGTCCATTCACAAGGAGTGTACAAGTTACCACAACTATTCAGGAAGAGCCTGGAGGTGGGGGGAGCTGTAGCATTTCTCATCAGAAATGTTAAGTGACGAAAAGGACTGGAGATGAACTGAATGAGCAATATCTCTGGAGAACCAGAGCTTTTATGTATTTCAAAGTGTTTTTTATAGTGAAGCAATATTAGCAGTGGGTGGAACATGAACTGTAAAGTGAGATCGGTGGGAGGGAATCCGAAAGAACACATACAAATGCCATTTGAGGACTCTGTGACACCAGTACATAAATCAAAATTTGCCAATGCTTGAGTGTTCATTCAGCACACTATGAAATTATTAAAAATTACTATAAAGACCAACTAGTCACACGGAAACATGCTTGTGAAATGCAAAAAATTTAAGACGTCAAGATATAAATTCAGTTGTGTAGAATGCAAAATGTCAAATGAAAAAGACGGGTAAGATCAGACCCTAAAGAGAAAAGTTACTGTGCTAACGGTGGACCAAAAGTATTTTTCTTTTTCCCCCTGTATTTCCTCATGTGCCCATAATTTGATTATATTTTATTGATAATTAAAAAAATAGTACTTTTATTCAATGAATATTTTATGGCCTTTGTTTTTCTTTCAAAGGCACATTGTATATTCTCTCTACCCTCAAGGAACCCTGAATCTAGTAAAAGGGTAAGACATAAAATCTCACAAACAGTATGGAATAGATAAAGTTAGAAAGCCATAGTAAGTCAGATGAAAAATATCACACAAGACTGTTGTGATCATGAAGGCTTAATGAAAGCAGTGGAGTTTGAACGGGACCTTGAAGGACATGATTTTAATAGATAGTGTTGAGCATGAAATGGCATTCTCTGTGGAGAAAATGCACAAGCAAAAGGGCAAAGATGGAAAAGCATAGCCATGTTTGTGGAAAAGCAAGGATTCACCTTGCTCAGTGAACACAGTAGTAAAGAAAACTGAACCAGAAGTGAGGCAGAAGCCAGGTTTTCATGTATCTTGCGTCCCAAGGGAAAAGTTAGACTGTGTCACTGTGTCCCAATAGCTGATTTGCATATTTCACTTTTGAGTTTACCAGCTGCAAGGAGTTTTCAGATTCTTTTTTTTTTTTTATTTTTTCTTTTTTTTATTATTTATTTGTCAGAGAGAGAGAGAGAGAGAGAGTGTGAGCACAGGCAGATAGAGTGGCAGGCAGAGGCAGAGGGAGAAGCAGGCTCCCTGCTGAGCAAGGAGCCCCATGTGGGACTCGATCCCAGGACTCTGGGATCATGACCTGAGCTGAAGGCAGCCGCTTAACCAACTGAGCCACCCAGGCGTCCCAGTTTTCAGACTCTTGTGATTTTCATGACAATGTTCTGCATGAGAGATTATCACTCCATATACAGATGGCAAAACTCAAGTTGGAGAAGCTCAATGACCGCCCAGGGTCACAGAACAAGTTCCTTTTGCCCAGTCTTGCACTTCCCTGTAGTTAATTTACACCAGCCATAGATAGCATTTGCCATGATGCGTCGTCATTAATTTTTCACTCTCCCTTCCAGCACATCTTCTTCATCTAGGACAAATTCATCAAGAGTTCCTACATGACTTCAAATGGTTGACTTAGGAAGTCTCTTTGTTGGAAGAAGATGGTGGTCAGAGGATGACTTAAGTTTAAAGTCTTGGTTCCATTCCTAGCTCTACAACGTATCAGCTCTTTAACCTTATCACACAGTTTACCCTTTTTGAGCCAAATTGTCCTGACCTCTAATCTATGAATAATATCTACCTTATGGAACTCTTCAGAGGAGTAAATGAGAAAACGTGTATAAAATGCCAGCATAATACCTAATTCATAATAAACATTCAATCAGTGGAAGTGTTATGTTATTATAATATTGTTGACATAATAACTTTGAATTAACAACCAAACCCTATTTCTCTTACTCCTTTTTTCCTAATTTAGTTCAATTTTCAAATGTTCCTTTTTAAAGATTTTATTTATTTATCTGAAAGAGCAGGCAAGAGGACTGCTCTTGAATGGGGGAGGAGAGGGACACAGGGAGAGGGAGAAGCAGGCTGCCCTATATGGGGTTCCATCCCAAGACCCATGTGATCATGACCTGAGCTGAAGAAAGACACTTAACCAACTGTGCCCCCAGGTCCCCCCCTCAAATGTCCTGGATCTGAGTGACTTGTCTGGAAGCAAGAAGCCCTCCATCTCTCTAAATGTAGGATGACTTCATCCTGCAGCTCAATGTTTACCTCCCCAGCCCATGCGTCATTTTGTTTTACATGGGGGATTTGAAAGGCCACAGAGGAAGAGTTAACCTAATAAATAAAGAACAGAAGGGGAGGTTAGAATCAAGAATCTCATTATCTGAAGTTATATATTTTTTAGCCTGAGGAGTCAACAGTTCTATATGTTAACTCACTTCAATCATCCTGTTTTTAGCATCAGTAGTGAGCTAGATTACCTATTACTACTAGGGTTAATATTAATCATGCTAATGTTAAGAACTGACATTTACTGAGTCCTTAATATATGCCAGACAATAACCTAGAGTAGAATAAGCCACTCAAACTTCAATTTGTAGACTTTTTTCTTATTCTTACACCATTGTGTTGCATTCTTGAAGGGTATTTTTCATACTCATCTGTAGAACTGAACATTTTGCTACTGCGCCAAGCCGTAAACTCAACATGTAGAATATCTCCATTAAGAACCCCATCCACTACTTGGCCTGTATTTACTGTACTAACCAGAGTAGCTGTATACAGTGCAACCACACAAAAAAGACATACTACTTAGATATCTTTTTATATTGACCTTTCTGCTTCTTCTCATTGCTATTTTCTTTTTTTAAAGATTTATTTATTTTAGAGAGAGAGAGAGCATGAGTGTGAGTGGAGGGAGGGGTAGAGGGAGAGACTCTCAAGCAGACTCCACGCTGAGCATGAAGCCCTACACAGGGCTCAATCTCATGACGATGAGATCATGACCTGGGCTGAAATCAAGAGTCTGATGCTTAACTGACCGTGCCACTCAGGTGCCCTGCCATTTTATTTCCTATCACAGTTTCAACATCCTCTAGGTCAGGTGCTTCTTGGAAGTCAGGCTGGATCAGTCTTGATCTTCCCGCTACCTCATCTATAGGAGATCAGTCTTTCACGTTACTTGCCCGTGTGTTTTAATTGGCTTTGGGATGCTTTACCAACCTTATTTTAGCTCATTTTCTATTTCATTAAAAAAATACTTTGACCCAGAGAACCAAGTTTAATGAGAACTCTGGCATTTATAGTGATGCCTTTTGGGTTATGTTCAATAAATAGGTACTTGATATTTTTGGGGAACCTGGGTGGCTCAGTGGGTTAAAGCCTCTGCCTTTGGCTCGGGTCATGGTCTCAGGGTCCTGGGATCAAGCCCCACGTTGGGCTCTCTGCTCAGCAGGGAGCCTGCTTCCTCCTCTCTCCCTGCCTGCCTCTCTGACTGCTTGTAATCTCTGTCTATTGAGTAAATAAATAGAATCTTAGAAAAAAAAATAATAAATACTTGATACTTTTAATGTCGATAATGATGACAATTTGTTAGGTGATGTAAGTATCAAGCAGTTGGGAAAAATATAAATTTGGCCCTAATGGAGAGCACTAACACAGGTACTAATTTTAAACCTACAAACACAGCTTAATTAATTAAAAAACCTGGTCCCCATGCTCACTCTCCCAGTTTTTGCCAGTCTAGTTACAGACTTAAAATAGGTGGTTCCTTGGGATTAGGAAAAAGAGATGTTTTTGCTTAACTGCCCATGGTATCTGGTCAGTACTAGAGCTTTTGGGGATACAGGGCATTTGGAAGAAGCCCTGCAACAACTAGTCAGTTGGCTCAGGAGAAGATGGTACCAGAGGCCACCACAGAGAGCAAGCTTTGAAAGCTGGAGAGCCAGCAGAAGAACAGAGAAACCCCATTACTCTTGCTTTCATGGAATACCAGGAGGGATCAAATGATCCTTTAATTGTGAGTTTAGTTATCAATAAAGGTCCATTTAGCTGGGAAAAATTAAAGTAAATTTTTTCTTGCGGGCTTCAGGAAATTGTTTCCAACCCTTTATAGCTCTTTGCCTAGAAGGTTGCCCAACTTCTATCTGCAGCTACATACCTCAGTTTCCCCTACTGTCTCCCACAGCTCTTTCTTCCCCTGCACTTCCTTTTCAGATTTTTTTAAAAAGAAAATACATTTAAGTACTATGTTTTAAGATAATTGATCTAATTTAGTGCGTGATTCACTTATTCTTTAGAAAGTGTGCAAGTACTGTTTTTTTTTTTTTTTGCAAGTACTGTTTAATACATATGGTGCTTCTTATAATCCACATAAGTATTTAATTATTAGATCTTCGGTCACTTATGTCTCATCACAGCACTCTTGCAGTGGATAAATCAGATGCTACTCATGATTTTTAAAAAACTCATTTTTTTAAGTCAGCTCTTCACCCATCGTGGGGCTTGAACTCACGTCCCCAAGATCAGTAGTCACATGCTATACTGACTGAGCCAGCCAGGCACCCCTCTAGTCATAATTTTGAACTCACAACATTTTTTTCCAGAAGCATTTCACCATTTTTTGCATCGTCCATACCATATACATTTACATGTTGCCAGGAAGCTAAATAAACTTGCAAAGCATATCAGCAGAATAACAATATTTAGGCACTTCCATATTGTAAACCTTTAAACAATTCACCATAGAGATTTATACGTATGCCTTATAGGTAGGAATATGAGACAGAGATTTATACGTATGCCTTATAGGTAGGAATATGAGACAGTTGAGTTAGTACATAAAGTTTTTATTTAAAGTTTTCCCCTTCCAAGCAAGCTTCATTTACACATTCTAATACTGTACAAAATTTACAATCTCTGTGACGTAAGTACTCACTTTTCACTTCTAATAGTTTGTGCCTTTCTGAAATACAGAAAGCTTTACTTACAGTTCTCATAAATGCTCTTATTTATTTTGGCTAGAAATAAAAAATAAGTGAAGAACAAGTCTAAGGAAGGCGGATATCCTCGTATAAACTGTGACTTTCAGAAGAAATGGTAGCGGTTGACAATCAAAGTTTCTGAAGCCGACCTTGTTCTCTTCAGCACGCCAGCTACGATCTTCCCCGCAAAGTACTGTAACTTTTCTTTCCTTCTCTGTATTGTATGTTTTCAAGGAAAAAGAAATGCAAGTTGATTGCACTGGAGATATATATATATATATATATATATATATTTATATATATATTTTTACAACGGATCCTTTGGATCTGAACATACAAATAAATACAAAAACAACAAAGATTGCACTTTACTGCAGAAAAGGCATTAGATGCCAGTACGCCCATCTATCTTGACATGCTCCACGGTGAAAGTTTATCACCAAAGCATTTTTAATCTGTGGCTTCCCCACGTTGTTGTTTCGAATGACACATTTGTTAAGGGATTCAACAATACCCCTGGGTGATGAGGAAATATTTTAGGCTAGTATTTACTCTTAACTGTTTTTGTTCCAGCTCCGAAGGGCTTGAAAATCAAATTTATGTTCTTTCCAGTCTTGCTCTGTTGACTGGCCGCACCGAAAACCATCTCATGCTCTCCTGACCTTCTGCTCCTAATTTCCTCTTGCTCCTAAAGACAACTAGCAATTGCTCACCTAACTGAGCTCAGGCATCTTTGGTGATAACAAAGGAGTATGATGAGTTGGAGAACAATCAGGGCGAGTCATGTGCTTTTCTAGAGTCAAATCTAGAGCCATTTCTAGAGCCAAAGGTGAGGAAGAGGGAGAAATATTTGTTAAGAGGGATGATTCACTCTCATGGCTCTTTTAAGTTGTGTGTCTTCAGGACAAAGAGACAACCGGGATTGTACTTAAAAGAAATTATTATTTTTTCTATCCCTGAATTCCTGAAAGGCATCTCCCAGTTTCATTATGGGTTCAGTTTGGGTCAGATGTGTTAACCAATAAGAATCTCTTCAATATTGGACAAGCAATTTTTTCAGTCCTACTTTTTGGAGGAAATGACAGGTGTGTTCACTACTTTTTTATATACTGTAAAAAATGAGAAAAACCTGAGCCTTTTTGGAATGAACAGTGACATAATATATTTTGCTTTAATCTTTCATATAAAATTGAGGACACAGATTATGACTGGCTGGCCTAGAACCTACAGGGCAGGAAGCAATTGCTACAAGAACCAACATCTTTCTCTTCTCTGATCCCATGGGGTGCTGTGAGGGGCAGAAGGTAAATGAAATGAAGATCTATAGAAACAAACATGTTCCTCTTCAATCTCATATGATTTTCTACAATTGTGTTGCCTATGGAGTCTGTGAAGTAGCCACAGGTTAGGAATATAAAATCAAGTGGCAATTCCTGTGATGCAGTAAATATTTTAGTGGGTCAAATTCTGAATCATTCATGAACACAATATCCCCAAAACTTCAACATAGATCACATGCAGGTAGACTACAATGCACAATACTGATCTTAGGTCTCTCTGGGGGCACTCTTCCAAATTTTATCTTTCTCCTTTTGAAAGTTAAAATCCATGTGAGGAGTTTTTGGAAAGCTGGGACGAATTAAAACCAGTCTGAAATGGAAGCATCTGTCACCACAGCACGTTTGGTGTGATCCGAGTTCCAGACACGGTTATCTGTTCAAGAACAGGTCATTTTCTTTTGTAGTTACTTGGAAATATTGTTAGAAACCAAGGGTGGATTCCGGCAGTTATACCATTAGAATGCACTGTTCCTAGTATGATCGCGATGTCACCTGTCACTGTCTCCTAGAATGTGATATTGTCCATTCCAGGGCTTGCTGGTGTTATTTGTTGTAAGGGACGCAGGCAGGCAGGATAACCGTTGCACAGGCTGGGCCTGCCAGTGGTTCTGCTACATCTCCTTCCAGTTCTGTCCAGGTGCCTTTTTCCGGACAATAGCATATTGTAGATGACTTGTAGGCCCCCTGTAATGGCAGAGCAGGGGGCATTTAGGGAAGAATGTTCAGAGAAGTGTGACAACAATCTTATTTATCACATTTACATTGGAAAGAAAACATCAATTCTCTGCTCTTGCTGAAAAGTTCCAAATGAAAGCAGTGGATTTTATTTTTTTTTAAATTTTTAAAAAAATTTAAAATTTTAAAAATAAACATATAATGTTTTTTTAGCCCCAGGGGTACAGGTCTGTGAATCGCCAGGTTTACACACTTCACAGCACTCACCATAGCACGTACCCTCCCCAATGTCCATAACCCCACCACCCTCTCCCTGAAAGCAGTGGATTTTAAACTGTTTTATTCGAAGAGGAAATTTGAGAGTCAAGAGATTCCAAAATCTGTGTGTGTGTGTGTGTGTGTGTTATTAATAATAACAGTCAAGTGCCTACAACACCTAAATGAACAGCAAATCCTTTAAAATAATTGACCAAAAACTTGAATTTGTCCAGCTGGTTTAAGTTAAAAACAAACAAACAAACAAACAAACTCGTCTTTAAAGATTTTATTTATTTATTTGACAGATAGAGATCACAAGTAGGCAGAGAGGCAGGCAGAGAGAGAGGAGGAAGCAGGCTCCCTGCTGAGCAGAAAGCCCGATGCAGGGCTCGATCCCAGGATTCTGGGATCATGACCTGAGCCGAAGGCAGAGGCTTTAACCCACTGAGCCACCCAGGCACCCCACAAACCCATCTTTAATTTTTCAAATAGTTTCAGTACAATGGATTTGAGATAGTTGCCTCACTCTTCCATTTTCATTTTACTACCATAGAGAATCAGAGTTGGCATTCAAAACTAGCTTAAAATAAACTGGAAAAGTGGGCTTGCCAACTTCTTTGCACATTGATTGATTGATTGACTGATTGATTTTCAAGTGGCCACATGAGAAATAAAAAATGTCTTTAATCTTGTTTCCTTTGTTAACGTCTCGGGGTAGTGCTTGTGTAACGTTTCCCTTCTATCACCAGACCTGTATTTTTTTTTTTTTTTTACCCATTTGGTTTTTATCATAGGCAAAACCCAAAAATTCTAAACAGCCTAGTCATCAGTTTTTGAAAGTGGACTGCTGGTGTCTGGTTCCAAATGCGTACGCTTTTGGAGCTTACTCATGTGTCCCAGCGATCAAGCACAGGTCTGAATATCTAGTTACTGTATATCAATATATATTTGCCTCCATATAACTAATATCCACTGAAAACTCCCCCAAAACTTTATCTAACAGGGGCGCCTGGGTGGCTCAGTGGATTAAAGCCTCTGCCTTCGGCTCAGGTCATGATCCCAGGGTCCTGGAATCGAGCCCCGGGTCAGGCTGTCTGCTCAGTGGGGATCCTGCTTCCCCCCCTCTCTCTGCCTGCCTCTCTGCCTACTTGTGATATCTGTCTGTCAAATAAGTAAATAAAATCTTAAAAAAACCCAACTTTATCTAACAACCTTGTTTGATCCAAAACAAATAAACCCCCATTTAATCTTGTAACGCCAATCTATAACTAAGAAAATATGAACACGGTCATCATTTAAAAAATGAATATGTTGACCACAGGGCCCTATAAGGCTCTCATGTGATATAATTCCAACTACGTGGCCACCTCCTCAGGTATTGTTGGCAAAAAAAGAAAAAAAAAAGAACAGAAGAAATTTTAAACAGAAAAAAGCTGATCTTAATTATTAAGTCCTTATGCCTAAGTGTCTGTTTTATAGTCCATACAGAGACAGAGACTGTTTTAAATGACCTCGCAAGGTCATCATTCGCCCATTCAGAACACCAGCTCTTCTCAATGATAACTGACCCTGGTTTTTGTTTTGTTTTCTCTACAAGTTAATGTATGGAAGAAGAAGTGGAGTGGGGTAATTTTCCAGATTGCAAGAGATGGATGAGATATAATAACCAAATACAAGTGAGACTATAGGATCCTGACTTGAACATATCAACTTGGAATATATATTTCTATAGGAAACATTTGAATATAGATTAGATATGAAGGAATTATTGTTAATTTTGTTGGGTGTGTTGATGGTATGTTTAAACACATGAATGATTTTTTAAAAAGATAAGTACTGAATCATTTAGGGTGAAATAATATGATGTCTAGAATTTGCTTCAGATTTCTTTAGTCAAAATGTTTAAAAGGGAGGACAGATAAAGTAGAGCAAAATCTTGACAGATGTTGAAGCCGGAGGCTGGGTTTACGAGAGTCCACTGTACTCTCGTTTTTTTGTGTGTGTGAGCTTGGAAATTTTCATGATAAAGACAGGCCAAAGTCAAAAGCAATGGCAAATTATATATCCTAAAGAGACAATTTCTAGTTTTTATATCTCCCTGGTCAGAAACTTTCTGGACAATTCAAACAATTCAACCAACTCTGCAAACAATTTCAACAGAAAGTTTGTAAAACCACTTCCGTCTCACTTTCAGTTGGAAAGCCAGAATCACAAAGGCATGCGCACAGGATAGAGGCGGAGAACCAACCACATTTCGGGAAACAGTGGATGAGAGAGCAAGTCAGTTCGACAACAATTCACTGATTGTTTTTTATTACTTGAAGTAACTTATAGCTTGCATACAAGCATGATACTCACACTTTTTTCTTTAGATTTAATTAAATTAATTTATTTGAGAGAGAGAGTGAGAGCACAAGCAGATGGGGGAGCAGCAGAGGGGAGTGAGAAGCAGGCTCCCTGCTGAGCAGGGACCCGGATGAGGGACTCAATCCCAGGACCCCAAGATCACAACCCAAGCTAAAGGCAGACAGATGCTTAATCAACTGATCCACCCAGGTGCCCCAAAACACGATACTCTTCAAAGGTTTCTGCGTGGATGGTAACACACATGGAGGGAAACACAAAGCAAGAACAAGACAGAGAGGAGGAGGGTGAGGTAAATGTGGACACATACCATACTCCAGCTGTAGCCTCCCACAAGGTAGATGCTGTCATCGAGCACTGCACAGCCAGGACCACTTCGACCCTCCAAAATGGGAGTTTGGAGAATATTCCACTGGTCACCTTTTGGGTCATAGCATTCCACGAGCATTACATCAAGGTGGGAGAAACCTATGGGACATAGCAAAATGGAAGCACGTAAGAATGAATTCTCAGGGTCCTGATTTAAGGCTAGGGCTTCTTTTTAAAATAGCGCCAGAGCCAAGAAATAGCTAATTGTGTCTCTAAAGAGACAAAAGTATAAATTTACTAGTGAAATCGGGAGACATGTTACAAAGACCTAAAACAAACAAACAAACAAACAAACTCTGGGTATTTCCAATTAATCCAAAGCAAGAATGTCTGACTCGATGTCATTGGTAAACATTGATTATATGGGGGTAGATCTTATTTTAAAATGTTTATTAAAACCTTGGATTAAAAAGGTTTAAAATAATTAAAAGCAAACATTTTATAAAGTGCTTATAATAAGCTAGTTGTCTGCTAAGTGCTTTATGTAGATGAATTCACTTAATTCCCCTCATCCCATCTCTGAGATAGTTAAACATTACGTTACAGATGAGAAAACTGAGGGATAGAGAGAGGTAGTGACTTGAATAAGTCACACAGCCAGCAAGTAGACAGGCTGAGGTTTAAACTCAGGCAAAGGGGCTTCGGAGCTCATATGCTTACAGACTAAACTGTATCATTTTTCCTAAACAAATATTTAACTCTCTCCAAATGTTTTAATTAACTAAAAACATGATGTTTAGCAACTTTTACCTTTTTAACAGTTTATTTATTTATTTACTTATTTATTTTTAAAATTTTTACTTATTTATTTGACAGGGAGAGACACAGCGAGAGAGGTAACACAATTAGGGGGAGTGGCAGAGGGAGAAATGGGCTTCCTGCAGAGCGTGGAGCCCAATGTGGGGCTCAAAGCAGGGCTCGATGCAGTGCTCAATCCCAGAACTCTGGGATCATGACCTGAGCCAAAGGCAGACGCTTAACGACTGAGCCACCCAGCTGCCCCAATAGTTTATGTTTATAAATAATTACAATGGTATGAGTGATTTCCAATATCTACTAAGGATTAAGGTAGAGTCAGGGGCTACTTCTGCTGAGGGCTTCTTCTCTTACTTTGATGAAGTTTCTCAGTGACTGGTCAGTAAGCAGGTGGCAGAGAACAACTTAAGATCTTGGGACTCTACTGGGGCCCTGCTTTTTAATTTAGGAAGTCAAAAATCTGTAGAGGGAGGGCTTCATGGTCATTGAGCAGACCAAATCCTAAGTAAAATATTCCTCTATTTAAATGCATGCAATGGATATTTGCTAGCTGGCAATTACAATGCATACACTAAATTAATCAACTTACTGACTCTTCAAAGTAATTGAGAAGATAGACCAAAAAGTAGAGTAATTTTCATTTTGGAAGAGGTGGACAAATTATTTCAGGCCACTGAACTTCTTACGTAACTTCTTATGTAAAATAAATCAGATAGGGAACGGTAGAACAAAGGGCTTACTGGAATTCTGTGGTGTATTTCTCTCCTTTACCATTAAGATTATTGATGATAATATATGTGACTGAAGATTGGAGCAAATTCCCAGGCTGAAGTTCTAGTGGTATCACAGAAGGCACTGTGCCCAGTACATGTATTACATATGTTGACTGTAAGCCTCACACAAAAACTACCAAGGAAAGGATAATTATCCCTCTTTTATAGATGTGAGGTTGAGTGTCTTGAATAAGACCACACAACTCCAAGTGCATAACTGGGACACAAACCCACACCTTTCCCTCTAAGCCGTAATGACTCCTTGAGTCAACCTAATTTTTTTTTTAAGATTTTATTTATTTATTTGACACAAAGACCGAGAGATCACAAGTAGTCAGGCAGAGAGAGAGAGAAGCATGTTCCCTGCTGAGCAGATGCCCGATGTGGAGCTTGATCCCAGGACCCTGAAATCATGACCTGAGCCAAGGGCAGAGGCTTAACCCACTGAGCCACCCAGGTGCCCCTGAGCCAACCTAATTTGATGTGTGTGTGTTATTTCTCATTTAGGTTGTCATTCCCCAAATCTTTCTGTTCAAGTTTAACCTCAAAATTCAAGAGTTCCTAGAATGTTTCGTCATTATTATGCAAAAGAAATTAGCGGAATTCACATTTTAATATAGAAAGCCACAAAGGTAATACTATATACAAGTATTCTGATGTAAAGGAATGGTGTTTGGATTGAAATGAAGGAGCAGCAGTGAGAGACAAAAGAACAAAAAAGTAAGAGTTATAGCAGCAAAGATAATCTCACACTGAGCACAAAGATGAGCAGCAGGGACCAGGATATTGACATTGAGGATTGAGTAGGAACTTGGAAATATTTACATAAACATTAAGCCTGTGTGGTCTTTAATTACACTAGGGGTACATATGTATTAGGAAATCCAGAAGGAATGTCTACATCTAACCCATTTTTTGAGATGGGTGTACTATGGAAAAATAAATCCTCAGCTACCACACGTGGATGACCTGTTTCTCGTTTGGGTCAGTTTCAAGGATCATGGCAGGTCAGAGCTGGAGGAGATTTTAGAGATCAGCTAGACCAGTTTCTTCATTTTCAGGTGAGGAGACCAGTAGTTCAGGGACTCTTCTCAACACCAGAGCTCTCTCAGCTTCCCTGTTGTGCCCAGTGTGCTGTGCACGTGCGTAACATCACACACACACAAACTACAGAAAGTTGTCGTCATACACATGTACGGAGAAGGAAAGGAGCTCAGACGAAACTCTAAAAATACCACGTTTTAAATTTTTTTTATTAATAAAACAAAGAATTTGAGAGTCATAGAATGTTTGGAATCCAACTCTTCAAAGAAATAATTCTAAATTTAGACATGAAATTCTACGAAATGTTTTCTTTAAGAAAAATCACGTATTAGCTTCTTTGAGCATCTATGACTGAAGTTCTTTATGATTACTACAAAAAACAATTTTCTGGAAAAAATTTATTACTATAACTTTGGTGATAAGGAATAATTTATTTTACTGAATTCATTGTTACAACAAATTGTTTGTGCTTTTCAGTTATTAATGCTCTCGTTTTTTACTTTCTGTTGACATCATTATTCATTTCTTTAATGTGTGCGGTAACTTAAAAATAATCCTATCTGCAGAGGAGCCAAAATAAATGCTTGCCCAAGGGTACAGCTAATTTACACAGAGTCGCTTTTATTTGGTCAACATGTTTTTTACTTGGTTAACTATGATTATCTAACGAGAAACCCCCTTAGCAAGAAACATAAGATGCAAATGATATTGTGATTTAAAAAAAAAAAAAGAAAAAAGACCTTTCAAATGATTTCCTCCAATTGCATACAAGCGATCATTCATTACAGCCAAAGTGTGGATGGCGCGTTTTGTGTTCATATCTTGTTTTCGAGCCCAGACATCCATTACAGGGTCATAGCAATACAGCCATGGGACATATTCTCCATTGTGTACACCCCCTGTGAATTAAACATATACATACAAGTCAAGAAAGTGCCTTGGAACTGAATTTGGTAACAGAAAGCGGAAAAATGACTTGCCTGAAATGTATATTTTCCCATTGTGCACTGCTCCTGCGTGAGCTGCCAGAGGCTGTGGCAGGGAGGACACATACCGCCATTCGTTTGTTTCTAGGTTATAGCACTCCACGCTGGACAGATAGCCGGTTTCGTTCCTTCCACCAATAACGTATAAATGTTTGTCCAACCGACATGCATAGAAACTGGCTCTTCTACAACGAAAACAACAACCCACCGTAAATCACAAAAGGAGCTCAGTCAGGCAAAGGAGGTAAATCCTGCTTTAGAAAGGGTGGCAGGAACTTGGAAACTACACATACAGCCCCTTCTAAATCTGAGACCTTGACAGTAATCATATGCCTTGCCCCCTCTGGTTAACATTTTGTATTAAAATAAGAGTGGAGGAGAAATTCACCAACTCTGTTTCAGCTCCTTTTTTATACACTGTAAAGAGTGTTCACTAATGTTTGGGATATTTGGTACCTTGTAAGGATATCACAGCTCAGTAAGACAAAGTGAAAAATGAGGTAGATAATGTAACAATAATAAATTATCTTGACATTCACTTTTTTCACGGTCCTTCAAGGGTCATTGTTCCCAATTTATAAGAGTACTACATCATCAAAATTTTTCTTCAATTATCATTTTTTTCCTTCCCAGTACTACTGCAAATAGAGAAACTTTCGTGAACTGAATTTAGTGTTGAAATTTTGCTCTTACATAACCTATTGTAGGAAGTTTAGTGATATGCCTTTTGGGGTGCCTTCTTACAAAGCTACAGGATATTTTTTAGTATCTTTTTTTTTTTTTTTTTAAAGATTTTATTTATTTATTTGACAGAGAGATCACAAGCAGGCAGAGAGGCAGGCAGAGAGAGAGGAGGAAGCAGGCTCCCCTAGAGAACAGAGAGCCCGATGCGGGGCTCGATCCCAGGACTCTGAGATCATGACCTGAGCCGAAGGCAGCGGCTTAACCCACTGAGCCACCCAGGCGCCCCGTATTTTTTAGTATCTTTTCAAGAGTGGCAATTTATTAAATTTTCACATTATGCCTTCAAAGGCCAAAGGCACCAGCTGTGTTGAAAGGACTGGAAACAGGGAGACCAATTCTGAGGTAGACCATAAGAGAGGGGTGAGATGTTGAGGACCTGAATGAGAGTTTTACGGAAGACCTACAAGAGCTGAGGCTAAAGATATATTAAAGGAAGATCTAAGACTTGGCAACTAGTAAGATATGAGAGCGGAGGGAGAACAGGGGACTAAAAAATTTGGTGTTAGGATGACTAGGTTGATATGTTGAGCAAGTCCTGGACACTTTGCTGCTTTTATCTCATTGCTGCTACTGGAATATACTTTATGGGGATAACATGAGGTCCAATACTGAATAAGTACAGTGTTTAAGTGCCAAGCCCCTCAGAGAATATAATTTGTTTGATGAATGTATAGTCTTCATAAAAATTAGTGCCAAGACTCTCGGGCAATGGGAGTAGTAAGATCAAGAGTCCTAGAGGTTTCTATCGGGAGATTCTCTTACTTGTGTTTACAAAGTGCCAAAGCCTCTGGGAAGCAGTAAACAGCATCTCGATTAACAATTTAGTCTCTGGAAGAGGTTGCCTGGCTACGTGATTTATGGGATGGGTAACCTTTGACATGTGACTCAGCCCCTCTCGACCTCAGATTGCTCCTCTGTAACAGGGGGCTGTTAACGGTACCTTCCGTACAGGGTTATTGGCAAGTCCATATGTAAAGTGCCATCATAGGATCCCGCATTTTGTTAATGCTTTGGAACCATCAGTTAACATTACCCAGATAAACAAGTTTTTAAAAAATCAGCCAAAAAAAAAAAAAAAAAAATCAGCCATCAAGATGTTTGCAAGGGAACATTTCCTAGTGACATTTATTAAATTCTTTTATGTTTGTATAGGTGGTTTATTACTATATGGGTAATGGTATATTTTATAGAGGGTGATGGATTCAGTTTTGTTTTATTTTTTCCAGCTTTACTGAGGGATAATTGACAAATAAAATTGTAACGTGTTTAAAGTTACACTGCAGTGATTGGATCTATGCATACATTGTGGAAGGGTTCCCACCATTAAATGAATTAACCCATCCACCATCACCTCCACCATGTCACATAGCTACTTTTTTTTTTTTTTTTTTGAGAACACTTAAGATCTGCCCTCTTAGCAAATTTCAAGTATACACTACAATAGCAACTATAATCATCATGCTATTCATTAGATACTTGGAACTTTTTAATCTTATAACTGAAAGTGCGTACCTTTTGACCAACCTCTCCTCATTTCCCTCATTCCCTAGTCCCTAGCAACCCCCATTCATTCTGTTTCCGTAATTTTTTCTTTTTTTTTTTTTTTTTTTTTTAAGATTCCACATATAAGTCTGGAGAAAGGTATTTGGAGGAAGTTTTTTTTTTTTTTTTTTAAGATTTTATTTATTTATTTGACAGACAAAGATCACAGTAGGTGGAGAGGCAGGCAGAGAGAGAGAGAGCAGGAAGCAGGCTCCCCGCTGAGCAGAGAGCCTGATGCGGGGCTCGATCCCAGGACCCTGGGATCATGACCTGAGCCGAAGGCAGAGGCTTTAACCCACTGAGCCACCCAGGTGCCCCTGGAGGAAGTTTTTAATTGGACTATCAGAGCAATCATTGATTTAAAAATGTTGAGATTTCCTACTACAGAAAAGTAAAAACCCATTTAAATATAATATTAGGTTAAATATAATAGTAGGTTATAAATATTAGGTTCAAAACAGTTGCAAAATTAAGTGCCCACGGATGTTCATTGCTTCTTTCTATTTCTCTGACTAGACTTCAGTTGTGCTCTCATTGAATATGTTAGGTCACAGCTGTCCTACACCTGCTTTTACCTTCTCAGTTAAAATGTTTCTTTGGAAAGACTGACATGAATACAGGAATAGACTGAAGGAACACAGATATTTCTTTGCAGCGTGGATACAACAGTATGTCAGTATCCCTCTTCCATATGAGGATTCTCTAACAGGGCTTAGAGCCTCTGAAATAATTTTACTGAAATAATTTTACTAATAATAATTTTACTAATTTAACCACCTTTAGATAATTTGTACTATGTGGGCTGTAAGGTGTTGCGTTCTTCTATGTGCCATATACTGGTCTAGAAGAGAAAATGCCTGTTAGTCATGACAAGCGTTGAAAACCCTCCATTAAATAAGTTTAGATAATGGAGAATAAGAGCAAGATCTCTTCGTGGTAGTGTGAATTCCTTTCATCCAGTCTAAATTTCTGTTCTCTCACTTTGTCCTGGTTCCTTCCTTCCTCAGTGATACTGAGTGAGCCTGTCAGAACTTGCTCTCTTTTTAGCCAAGATTTTCTTAATTTGATGCTTCGTGTGTACTCCTAACTTTATCCACACAGTGTCACTGTTAGGATCTAAATGGGGAAAAAAAAATCAGTCGGTTTCACTTCCTGACTAAAAGTGCATTTTTATGTAGAAATTCCAATGGTGAAGATTCTGAGCCTCTGACGTACTCCCTTGCATGCCCAAAGTGAGAATTCACGAAATGCATTATAGGAGCCCTGGATAGTTAGTTCATGGTCTGTCAGCAACTGCAAATATTTGCTCCAGGCTAAAATTTTACCATACCAGGTCTCTCTTGGGAGTGCTCCCTGACCCTCCTCCCCACATAAAGAACACAGGATTAGGCTATTTTTTTTTTTTTTTTTTTTTTTTAAGTAAACTCCAGATTACTGAAGATTTTTAAATGGGATTACACTATGTGTATTTCAAATTGTTCATCTCTCTCTCTCCTCCAGCTCCTCCTTCTCCAACACCAGAGGCAAAATTCAGTGCATTGTGATAAGTTAAAAAAAGACAGCAACCTCCCAGCAACTTCTACAAACATACTTTGAACCTTGCATATTGTTGAGGTCTTTACTAGTTCTTTCTCACCCCTTAGGGTGGTCAGTTTATATCCTAAAGAATGAGACTGAATTACTATAACCTTAGCTCAGTTTAAGTTCTTGACTTTCACCATCAGGTTAAAGAGGGCAACAGATTTTTCAAACAAAATATTGTCTCATGTTGTTCCTTTTAAGGCTTCTAGAAACAAAATATTTGAATTTGGAAACAATGTTTTATGTATTTGCTTCTAGCTTTTCTCTTACTCTATGAAATATAAACTTTGTTGTTGGTGCTCTCCAAAGTGCTTTTTCTTTTTCTTCTTCTTTTTTTTCTTTTTTCTGCACTAGCTAGGAGATATGGTCTCCATATGAGTGATACCTAAAATGTCTATTTTTACTGGAAAAAAAGTTGCCAAACATTTCCATTGATCCTAGTCTCAACATTTAACCCCTTTTCAGGGAGGAATCAAATCCTATATCTGAGACTGAAACAACTCAGTAGCATTACATTTAAACGTATATTTTCCTGCAATCATTTCGTATGTAGCAGGGATGCAGTTTGTGAGTTCATTGAGTAAACCTAGAGGCAGTGTGCCCATTTCCTGGCTGAACTAGGTGGGTGGGGCATATTCTGCTATTTTATTACAGCACTCTTTGGGAAGCTCTGATTAGGTGAGCTATCCTAAGAGTCTGTCCAGTCAGCTCTAAGAGTAGGTTACCCCAGAGGCGGTTTTCAACATGTTTCTATTATTCTCAGTTTGGTAATTTCTCAGCATAACTACTTCTCATCCATTTGGTAGCAACTAAAGGAAGGAGGGAGGTGGTGGAATGTCTGGTGAGCCTGATTCATGATCTATACAATGCAGAATTAACTCATTTGAATGTTTCAAGAAACTTTTTTTTTTTTAATCTAAAGGGTGTCTCATGTATTTTCTTCTTTTTTGTTTAATCACAATTAAGCCATGCCAGTCACTGATTTTACTTGCTACTTAGAATGGAGGCTTGGTAATGACAGAAAATTTTCCTTTGAAGTTATGGATTGCTGCCTGGATCAATCAACCCATAGAAGATCTGGAGCTAGAAGATTGACTGGGCATTTGTGAAATCTGCCTCTCCCCACTCAGCTCTATAAGGACTCTTTATTTGGTCTATCGGGTTGATTGTTCGAGATCTAAAAAAAAACTTCTCTTACTAGGGACCTGACATGATATACCATAATGACTTAGAAAGAAACGTTAAACAGTCCATCCTGTCAACGGTGGCTGCCGGGCGCCGACAGACCATGGCAGGTCTTTCTATCAGGTCAATGAGCTGCTAAAAATTGTCTAAGTAGGACCCTGCCATGATAGGCCATAGTGCCTCAGAGGAAGTCATTATAGAATATCAAGTAAACAATACACATTTAAAAAAATTACTAATTAGGTTTTGCAGCAATACTTCTCGTCCTTAGGGGCTCTACAGTGAGATAATTGACCGCGACGTGAGTTATGCCTCCCAAACCCAAGGCGTGAAGGTTAATTATCGTGGTGCGCAGCCAGCCCCCAGCAAAGGGGACCGTGATGAGGAGATGCTGCCATTTCAAACATATTGTGGATATTTATTTTAAAAATATTTTTTTTAAATAAAACTTCTTGGAATGGTTTTGATTAAAGGGTAAAATGATGCAGCCACAATCCGAGCCATGAAGAGATAAGCCCAAAGGGAGAGAAACAAGGCGCCCTGGAGAAACACATCAGGAGGCTTCCACGCGTGCGTGTATGCACAAAAGGGGGGCGGAGAAGTTTGTCAGGATATTAACTGACTTTGGATCGTTTCTTGAGGTACCTTTGAAGTACACGTTCCTAAAAGTGTCGTGGTCCTTATCTTGTGCCTCATCATCTCCTATGTATAGGGTACATATTAAAGATGGCTTTAATATACAGAGTTTTCTCCTAGCATTGATGGATACTGTCTTCCTGCAATGATGCACGTTTTTGAATAAATGATATTACCTGAAAACTTTCTGTTCACTTGGAATTTAATATTAAGGCTCTAAGTTGATCTTAGTGTAATCTAACTGAATGTTTATAAAAATGATGTTAAAGATGAAGAGTCATGAGTGAAACAGGAAAGAATATTATTTCTTAAATAATTCATTTGAGAAGAAGAAATAGGTTGTAGCTTATGGCTATTATGTTGGATATGTTGCTCGAGAGGATGCTGAAGTATTATCTGAAAAGAATCGAATGCTCAAAATTTATTATTTTTTAAAGATTTTATTTATTTGACAGACAGAGGGAGCCAGAGAGCACAAGTGGGGGTTTGTTGGGGGGGTGACGGGGGAAATGGCAGAGGGAGAGGGAGAAGGGGGAATCCCTGCTTAGGGAGTCCAATGCGGCACTCGATTCCAGGACACTGGGGTCATGACTTGAGCCAAAGGCAGATGCTTAACTGACTGAGCCATCCGGGCGCCCTGAGTGCACAAAATGTAGCATGGGAGTTTGCATGTGCATGTTAAGATGCGGCTGCACGTAGGTAACAGCTGCAGAGGCAAACTGTATGAAAGTAGTAGCCACTTGTCCCTTGGCAGCCAGGAGACTGGGGTGAGATAAACACCAAATATCAGGGAAAAAAAAAAAAAGATGACAACTTACAAAAAAGCTTTTTTTTTTTTTTTTTTTTTTTTTTTAAAGCTAGCAAAGGACCTGTTCTTGAATGTATGATGGGAGGATAGTTGAGAAGGCAAATGTCAAGGATTTGAGTTAGTGAGAACAGAAAATTTCATACTGCAATTTCTGCATGAAAATGGATACCATTGTAAGAATGGCGTTCTAGATTTCATTTATAGAATTAAGTATATTATCACTGAGAAAAGTGGGAGAGGAGATGCAATTTTAGCTCCACTTGCCAAAAATCCAAAGCAATGTAGTAATAGAAGACAAGTCATACAATTTTTTTCTCCTTCCATTGGAACCAATGATTGACTTATTTGATTGTTTTCTCCATTGAGTTAACGAAGTAGTTATTCCAAATTGGCCAGGCCAAAATTTGCATTTTGACTCATATGTCTTTCATTGGCTCTGTTTAGCATAATTTACCAAAGAAAATCATTCAACATCCATACTTCCTGTAAAGCAGCCACAAATGTTTCAGACATAAGAAATAAACACTTACCTTTCTTGCATGGGTGGAAGTTGTATCCAGCTATTAAATCGCGGATCATATCGGCTGACAAAATTTGTACTGTGTTTTCCTGTAAAAATATATTTGAGACATTTAAAACTTAGATTCCTTTGTTGTTTTGTACATTTAATAGTGTTTATAAGATGTCTCTGTTCTCAGGTGTCACACCAGATGAATTAGGTTGGCGGGACTCTCTAACACAGTCTGAGAAGCAGTATGTCAGTGGAAAAATAAATGTGCCCCTCAACTATTTTTCCTTTTTTTCTTCTCTTGCTCTCCATTTTTACTTTCCTTTCATCTCCCTTTTTTCCTTTATTTTCTTTTCCTTTCCGGTCCTGTCCTTTCCTTTTTCCTTCCCTTCCCTTCCTTTCCTTCTTTCCTTCCTTCCTTTTGTTCCTGTTTTGGAAGGAGTCAGAATAAAACTAAATCAACCATGAGAATAAAAGCAAGTATGTTTATCAAACCAATTTTACCACAAAGTTAGAGGACAAATTTCTGGGTTTGGTATTTTTTGGCTTTAAAAACATGAAGTTATTGTCTGTAAATAATCAGTCCCAGAGACTGCTTTGTGTGCTATCTCTGGTGAGAGCCCCCCCCCCTTTTTTAATGATCCAAGAACCTAGCAGTGGTTGAGTCAACTCTCTCCCTATGGAAATAACAGCGATCAGCGTAATAAGAGTTTGTTTTAGGAAATCAGGTTTAGCTTGTGCACGTCACGTGAGTTTGAGGGAAGCACAGTTGCAGGTACATGTGTGAAATGGGAAACAGGAATCCTCAGAGTTGGTGAACCAGCTTATCCCCTCTGTTGAGCCTCAGAAGCATGGCGATGCCTCCAAGGCATTAAAATGAATTTTATTTTTCACACAGATTGACACCAAAGCAAGAAATGGAAGCATTTTCTGTGTAGCACCTGCGATGACAGTCATCTAAAGCACTTGAAGTTTTAACTCTGAAAGTCTGCTTTTGTTCTTACATGTGTAATTAAACACGGAAATACAGGTACCAAGCTCTACCACAGGAGTAAACAGATAGGAATGTGTGTGCGTGTGTGTGTGTGTGTACATGCTCACACAGGCATGTATATCCAACATAATTACTAATTACATAAATATACTGATTATTTATTATATGTCTTATGTGTTCTAGGTTCTGAGAATATATTGGTAAACAAGAAAGGAAAAGTCCCTGTTCTTGTAAATGAATAAAGAAATATATATTTTCAAGCAGAGGTGAATGCTATAAAGAAAAGCAGGGATTGATGGGGGAGGCTAGTTTAAAAAGAATCATTCCTTTCCAGAGATGTCTTCTGCCAGCCATGCAAGTTATCTGCAGAATAAGTCTCTCACATAGTGGGCCAGGTGAGTAGAAAGTCCCTGGGGTTGGCCATGAGTTCAAAACCAGCAAAATGCGGGGGTGACTTGGACAGACATCAGAGGCATAACAAGGTCCAAATACAGTGTACCTTGAGGACTGGTATAGGGTTATGCCTTCTGTTATAAGAACAGTAGGAAGCCACTGGAAGGTTCTGAGCAAATGAGGACCATGGCCTAATTTCTTTCTTAGATCACTCTGGCTATTATGTGAAGAACAGACTATAGAGGGGCCACTCTGGGAGCAGGGAAGCTGTCAGGAAGCCATTATAACAGTCAAGGGAAGAGCTGATGGTGGCTTGAGTGTAGGTGGAGACTGCAGATATGGCCAAGTTCGGGATCTATTATATGGGCACAGCCAATATCCAATATTCCAAATTCCATATTCCATTTCCAATATTCCAAATATTGGTATGAGAAAAAGTAAGTAATTAAGGATGGCTGCCAGATTTTTAGCCTGAGTAACCAGATGGAAGGTCATGAAATTTACTGAAGTAGGGAAGACCAGGCAAGAGCAGTGTGGGGGTTGGGAAGAGAAACCATTAGTTCTGTTTTGGACTTAACCTTGAGAGGCCAATAGGATCTCAAAGTGGAAGTGTGGTAGGCCACTGGCTAGGTGAGGCTGCCGATACAAACTTCAGTCATTGGTCTAGAGAAATTATTTAAAATCATAGAGCAAAATGAAACCCTTTAAGCAGAAGGTATGGGCATGGAAGATAATGGGTCCTGGGATTGAACCCTAGAATACAAAAAGAAAAACCAGCAAAAGAAAGGAATTGTCAGAGATAGGAGGAAAAGTATGATATTTTGGAAGATATGTCGAAGAGTGCTTCAAAGAGACGAATGAACAACTGAAAATCGACCATAGGATTTGGCAACATGGAGGCTGGTGGTGGCCTTGACATGTGTTGATTCAGTGGACACATAGGATACTCCTCAAGAGAGACTAAGATCTAAGAAAACAGATGCAAGAGGAAGGCAATGCTTCTTAGGACTTTGGGTGTAAAAAGGAGAAGATGATAGTTGGAGGATGCAGCATCAAGAGAAGGTTTTGTTGGGTAGTTTAGTTGTGTTTTTAAGTCCAGAAGTACTGGAAAGTCCTTGAACAGGCCAGAGAGAATGATACGTAGGACTTAGGTTGGAGCAGAATCAATAAGAGGGAAGAAAAAATACATGGGTAGCAACAGGATAACTGGCACTGGACTCAGTCAGGGCAAGATGAAGATTTTATCTTCTGATTGCTTCTATTCTCAACGAACTATGAAGCAAGGCCATCAGCTGAGAGTGAGGAGGGAGGTTTTGGAGAAAGAGGCATTTGAGGAGAAAGAAAACATGAGATGGCTAACTTAGAGGGCAGGAGAGTATACTGACCAGGGAAATTTAGTGTGGTTGGCTAGTAGCCAGTATGGTTCATCAGTAAGCCGGTACGCCTGTGCAGTTTTCTCCATCCACATTTAGTCATTCAGGTACAGGGACGGGGGCGAAGAGTGTTGGGTTTAAGTCCTGGCCAGGGCTTTACCAGGCAGGCATTTTGGAAGGAGAGATGGATGCCAAGGGCTGCAGGTATATGTGCTAACGTGATTGTGGGTGAGCAAAATAAAGCTACTGAGGAAGGAAGTAAGGACATCAGAGGAAGATGGACAGTGAGAAAGTGGTAGGATAGAGTGAAGGAAGTGTCATGTCCAGGATGAGTAGTAGCTGCCACGTGAAGGGGCAGTGGGTGGTAAAACCTGAAGACATCCTTTAAAGTGGTGGGTTATAAGGTTGTGGGAGTGACAATAAAGAGGTAATATAAAGCTACCTGCCTCCAATAAGAAGTTTTGGGTCAAATGGCAGGGCAGAACCCAGTGCCCTTTAGAGGGAGTGGCTGGGAATACAGTACTCTCAGAAGATTGCCAGGTTTCGACTAAAAGAGAATGGAAGTGACCATTCAGGAGAGAGTTCAAGGATTCTGGGGATTTTGTGGATGTGATATCATGAGTTCCAAGGACCTTGTGAAAAGGTCTGGGTGGTGTGATTGGGTGGTAAGTTACATTTCATTTGGGGGTTTAAGAGTTCCAAGAGTGAGAATGACCCAAAAGACTTGGATTCCACAAAGGTAGCCTCCAGCTTAAGGAAGGATTACACCTAGAGTTGGTTTATAATGGAGTTTTTGTAGAATGTGCAAACATTTCACTCTAGAAAAAAAAATATTCTTGATAGGCTCCAAGGTTAATTCCCCAAAGCACTGGAAGATAAATGTTGTTTATAGGAATGTAGAGCATACCCGCCAGACATACAAGTGTTTCTCTGTGAAGTCTGGTTTAGAATTTCCGTGTGGAGGAAGACATATGCCTCCATTCAGGAATGGGACAGAGTGCCTTCTGGTAGAGATGAGCAATGTTTGCTTTGGTTGTATTGGTAGTGGCCTTCACTCAGAGAAAAGGCTAAACCAGGGCCTGGTGTGATATGGATAGAAGATGAAGAAAGAATTTCCAGGGGGCAGGATCAGTGGTATGAAAGAGGAGTGAGGATGGAGGACTGAGGAGAGAAAAAGAAGGGAGGCATTCTGGAGTTGGCAAAGGATATGTGGAGGAGATAATGAACATCAGAAGAAATGAGTGTTGGTGGAGTGAGGGAACTCTACTCCTTTAATTTCTTCTGATCTTTTCCATTTCTTTCCTAACTCTTCCCCAATTTCTCCTCTTTGTGTGATGATGCCCTATCACCAGACACCGCTGTTGACTGTCCCTCAGCTGATAGGTAAGTGGAGTGTGGGGTGGCAGTTTTCAGTCAGTGGTGAAGGGAAGAAAGGGGAAGGAAAGGAAGTCTCCTCCAAGCAGTGTTTTGGGGAGTCAATCATGACCATCAGTAAGGGACAAATGTAAATCGGTTTTCTGTAAGCTGGGGCACTGACAGAATATATGCATATGTATTAGAAAATTATAATGCATTCCTATCACTAATGACATGAAGGGAGTTAATAGGATTTAATATCTATAGCTGACTAGAAAAACAGAGTATCCTGTTTAAATTTCCAGTAAGTAATATGTTTTGTGATTTCAAATTTTGGTTTTATAATCAGGATAATAGATAACTGAGATTATATTTGTATTTTATGAGTACATACATGGTTTATGAGCATGTATTAAAATTTACAATATTGTATTTCATTCAAAGACATGCATCTCAGGCATCATTTTCTAAGAACTGAAGTTTAACTTAAGATTTTGTTTTTGGAACTGACATATCCAAAGCATTTGAATTCACGTTTTTAAAAATTTTCCTCCCTGGTAGCAATGAAATTAAAGTTATATATTATCATAGGATTGCTGTTCTTTATAAGTTTTGGTATTAGCTGCTTACTTTTTAATTGCATAAGGTATTATAATACGAAAATCCCGTATTTTTGAGATGACTGAGTCCCTGCATGGTTTTCTAAATGAGAAGTGATAAGGAGTTCTTTGGGAATAAGAGCCACTTTCCACTGTGATACAATACTGACTCAATTTCTACAACATCAAAGGCAAAAACATGACTGTTATTTAGTATCTAACAAAGTACATTATGTCTGCCTGAGAGGGAAATGTTATACAATGGTTGAAGATGGGGGCAGACAGACCTAGTTCGGAATCAGCCCATCTTGGTGCAAGTTGTGTGTCCTGGCAAGTTCTGTCACCTCTTCAGGCTCAGACTCCTCATAGCAAAACTAGAACAATCATGCAACAGGCCTCCCAGGATGGTTGGGAGGATTAAGTAAAATATGCAGATGAGTGCTTAGCAAATAGTGTTCAGTAACTACTACTGTTCATGGTAAGAAAGAAAAAGGGGTGTGTGTATGTGTGCGTGTGCGTGTGTGTGTGTGTGTGTGTGTGTGTGTGTAATAGTTGACCAGATGGTTGGAATATGAAGCTACAAGGAAAATGTCTAAAAGACCGTGGTAGAGGTGTGTTTGGTACCAAGCCCCGATACCTCTACCAGACCGATGCTGTGCTCCCCAGGTCGCTCACTGTCATAGCTGCTCCCTTTCTGGGGAATCGCTCTCAGCTGTACAGGCCATATCTCTGCCCACCCTCCCCCTGACCTGGAGGAAGGCCTCAGCCAATGACAGAAGACTGGTCTGCTTGCCTCCTCACGCGACCAGTTCTCCTCTGTTTAGGAGAGCCACATCAGTGGTTCCTCAACATTGGCCCAGATCTAAGCAAATGACTTCACGTGCCAGACACATCAGGGACAGAATAGAGTGACTCAGCTTTGCAGCTAGGACTCCCACAGCTCCACAAGGGGGTCTAACAGAAAAAGAGCTAGCTGCCAGCCCCAGATTGAGAGTAAACGTAAAACTGAAGTTTTACTAAAAATTCAATTCTGAGCCTCCTAGTGGCTAACGCGAAAGAAGAGAGACACGTTAATCACACGAATGCATTAGTGGCAACTGTCCAAAGCACACAATGCCTCAGTGCTACAGTCTGGCAAGAACTTGTCACCTAGCTCTTCACACAGGGCACACTGCGTAGTGACAGTGACAGGTGTCCCTGCCATGAAGGCAACACTGTTTTCTATAGTCTTTTGTGGCAGCATATTCATTGAGGGCTTTCAACGGAATTCCTGTTCCTCTCAGGAGTGGAGAAAGGCAGATGGGTGAGGTCCAATGGCATAGTTTTATGGAAGTCTGAATTAGTCTGGAGCTAAAACCTAGACTCTCTAGACCAGAGGAAGGACTATGTCCATTATGCCCTCCCCTACCCACCCTGCCCCACTCAATCTCTCAGCTCTGGTAGAGAAGATGCGGGACAGTAAGCAGATGTAGGTTCTTTTGAGGAGGAGGGGGCATAACCCCGGGAGCAGGTTTTCTGTGCCACTGAAAAGATCTGTCTCAGAGGAATGGGAAGTTCATAGTGTTTTGTGAACACCAAGTGGTCGCACCGATACGGACATTTTAACAGAGACCTGCTCCACCTGGGACAGGAGGCCGGCGAAGAGGGTATCGTCCCCAGAAACAGGACTTGGCAGCCTTCTCTTGTCACGTGATAGTTTTAAGCTGGCCTTCAGAAAGACTGTTCCGCAGATTTTTTGCTTAGATAAACCTGATGGCTGTGCACTGTTCACTTACAAAGGTTCTATTCAATTCAGATCACTTCAGCGATTTGAGGAAGGGAGAACAGGTTAAACAGTAAATGGGGAGTTTACAGCGGATTGCACATCTGCCAGCTTTTTCTGGGGACACGTCAAGTCTGTCACTGCAAAGATAAGTTAGAGGAGAGATATTAAATATCCCTTTTGTTCCTGTTCTAAACCTGTTTCTCACAAAGCTCAGGAATTGTCCCCTTTGGAACGCTGAAGAGAGGAACCAACACAGCGGCAGGTTTTGAGAAAGAACGTCCTGCTCTCCTCAAAGAAATGTTCCTAGAGGGTGGCCTGGGTTGTTTTCCTTGAAGATTTTCTAGAGTGAACAGATGTAACAATTTTCTATAATTTGCCTTAGTGCAGATGCTGAAAGAGAGCATTCACAATAAAATATATGCAGTATATGTAATTTCGCTTGGATGTTCTGGGGGTTTTAGAGTAAAAATGTGTACCTGCAAGCTGTTTTATGGTTTCTCGGCCATAATGATCTCTGTTACACAGAAGGCTACAACCGCGACTCCTCCTTCACGCGCAGGCGTTCCAAAAATATCTCGATAATTTTGTGAATTCTGCAAGGCACAGTGCTCTCCCTGTGTTGGCTTGGGAAGTGTGTTAAAATGTTCAGTTTCTCTTTGTGATAAATTTATGAAGTAATCCCGTGAACGGGGAGGATGGTGGATGGTCTTTGAAAGGGGCCCTCGCACCAGGTGCAGCCACCCCAAGGCCAAAGAACTTGAGCTGGGGTTAGGCGTTATGACCGCAGATAAAGCTAATTTATGGAAACTGCCTTACTGTACTGATAAAACGGGAGAAAAGTGGTGGAGAAGGTGGTGAGAATTCTTAATAGCTGCAGCTTGCTACCTGCCTCTGGGGAGTCTGTGCTTAATGCTCGTGGCGTTCCTCAGGGGATGGATAAGGAGAGGGGCCGGGGCGTCACTGCGAAGCCAAATCCCCAGACAGTCAATGAGCGAATGCTCTGCTGCGTGTGTCCTCTGCCGGCTCAATGGTTGACCCTCCCTCCAATTGTCAGCCCAATTTACCGACTGTTTCATTTGTCCCTGTGCACAGAAAGATATTTTCCACAGTAATTGCGAAACGGGCTGCTACCGGCGTCTTCCACAACACACATACTTGTTGAGTTCAATAGTTACCGTTGGGGTTCCACTGGTCCTCTCCACCCAGCACAAACAAGAAGTTTTCTACCTCCACAACGCAGTGGTGGGCACTGTTGTACGGCATAACTGGAATTGGGGGGGAGGGGAGAAAAAGACGCATGAAATTCTCCATCTTATGACTGGATACCTTGGCACCCTAGTTATTTGCTTCCACCAAAGGGCACAGAATGTGAGAGTAAGTCGGAAGGAAGACGAGAGCATAAGCAGCAGAGCGGGGAACCCACCCATCCACAGGGACTCAGCCGTGTGTGTTCCCGGCAATTTCAAACCCAACCCCTTTTGACTAATTTTACATAATGTTATCCGGCAAATTAGTCAAGGACAACCTGTCTTGCTGCTTTCGATTCTGAAGTTCTCCTCACCTGCCTGATGACGGGGATTGCATTCTAAAACAACGACCGATCCTCCCAAGTGGTCAGAGCTGGGGGTTATTTCTTGGAAGAAATAACCCCGCATACACTTGGAGCCATGAAGATGCTCTGCCCGGACTTGGTTTGCTGGCAATCTTTCCAGAAACAGACTCAGGGTGCTCGGGAGCTTTCTATTCCACAGCAATGAGCAAGCTGAATTTCCATACAGTTTTAAGTTTTTAAATTAAGGTCCTGCTGATTTAATGCCTTCTCCAAATGTATATGCTTAATTTCCTGTACAATGTCATTAGCAGCACAATCACACATTTTCTATCTATCTGCTTAGGAGCTCTTCTGGAACAAAGATAAAAACTGTCAGGAATATCACAAATATCCATTCCCTTGGTCTCGCCCTTCCCCCCACACACCCCCACCCCCGGCCCTCCCCAGCCCCAATGTGGTGGCTGCGAGGAGGGCCTGTTCTTCAGAAACCCACCCAAGCCAGGTTTCTCTGCATTTGTCTGTTTTCATTTACATTCTCTTTCGGGGACATGCACAGGGAGGCCAGGACAGCCCGGTCAGCCCGTGTGCCGCACAGCGCTGGCCTCTGCTATTATCGTCTCATATGGCAAATGTAAACTCACACGGAATTAGTTATCATATCACATGTGGTGGTTTGGACCCAGTGACACCAGTAGGAAAAATGATGTCCTTGTTCAGCTCATCATATGGGCACCTTAAATCTAGGTGAGGACAAATGGGGAGGTGATGTGCATGTTCAGGCAGGGAACTTATTGCTTGACACGGATCAACAGAGCACTTAAGAAACCAGTGCAGTGAGAAATCAATATGAGTCAGGGCCAGCTCTCACTTTGTGCTCTTTTGCCAGTGCTGAAAGACAGAGAGCCTAGCTTATAGCCAACTTATTTTGGATGATATATATCTCTCATTTCATTTTGTTTTTCCTACCTTTTGTTTTTCTCAGAACGCACTTATGCTGGCTAAGATATGTAAATACCACGAATAAGGAACAGGCATAGCTTTGAAATCTGTAACACAGCTTCCGGAAGAGCAAATGAGATCATTTAAGCTTCTTACTAAAGGATTTTAGGAGTTTGGGTTATTTTATTAGTTATTTATTTTTTACTATGAATATTCATTGCTTTTGAACTTATGTCTATAATGCCAGAAGGCCTTGGTACGGAAACCCCTGATTTCTGTGATAATGTGGAAAACTAGGTGTGGATTTGTATGGTCCATTAATTAGGTCACTGACTTGGGGAGTCATCTTGGGGATGTCCTTTTGTCCCTCTACCCTAAGGTATCTCTTTGGAAAATGCTTTTAACCATACAGCTCTGCAGGGACACCATCTAGTTTCTCAGAATCCAGTGGGGCAGAATATGCGTTGAGTTTGCAGACCAACAAAAATGGAATGGGTTTCAAACATCAAAAGAAAAAAAAAATCGTCATTGTTTAGATGATGATGCCAGTTCCCAAAGAGCCAACAGAAAACTAGGCCACTCATATGTGCTGGATGCTGTGTCCGTCGGGAACAGCCCGGTGCCACTCCAGTTCTTGGTCGTATCATCTGGGCAGTGTAGACTCCCAGCATGTTGGTCATCAGCAGGCTTCTATTCTCACGGGACGCGCGTAGGAGCCATGGGCTGTAACCAACTTCTGTTACGACTGCCACTCTTGCGATATTTGAATTTTTGGTCAGTTCAGTGCCCAAACTTTATAAATAAGGAAAACCATCTTTTTAACTAGAAGTCCAGTTCGATAATAGAGCGCGATCTCTGAAAATATAACAACACTTGCGTTTTGTTCTTGCCGTTTATTTGCTCCCACTCAGGCAAGCAGAAATTAAGTGAAGGAAATAATACATGATTTATTCTTAAGCCTCTTTTTCATTTGATTACTCCTATTGTTATGCTTTATGCAAACAAATGAAAACTATTGCACTAAACCATGGAAACTTCAAAATAAGAGAGAAGCTTTTTGAAGTCCTCGTATAAAGGCTACTTGAAGGCATTCCCATTTTTTGCTCTTGTTTTTAAACCTCATACACTGTATATTTTGGCTGAGTGTTTTAGTATTCTCATTCCTGAATTATTGTCTTTTTAAAATTATTACCGTGAATCAGGAGGCTATAAATACACACAAATAACTCTTTGAAATTATTCTGAGTGTGTAACGTTCCAAATTTATTAGAAAAAATCTATATTAAATCAATGTTTGCGTTTTGCAAAAGACCTAATTTGACTTCTGATTAAACCTGAAGCAAAACAAAATAAATAGGGCAGTGAACGAGAGCAAACATCTGTTTAAAATGGCATTGGGCCCTGCACGTATTGATTACCTTTTAAATAACAAGGAATCCAGGCCTGACCCTTTCCAGATTTCTCGAGAGGTGGGTGCCTGCCTTGCCCTCACAGGCGGGTATTGGAGGAGAAGTTTGTACTCATGTTCATATACAGCCCAGTGCGAGTTTTTAGCGTGTCAGTCAGTGAGTTAGAGGGAAAGGGTAAAGAGAAGCTAATCAGGATGAAATGAGATTAAAGGCTGTCTAATTTTACAGCAACTGTGATCCATCAGCCACTGTGAAAGTGACAGTGGAAATGAATGATGGAGACAGACAGGTGGGGCTGTACATTTCACTGATTTATCCTCAAATGCACTGGGCCTTATTTTATTGAGTGAACATGACCGCATTTATCATGACTGTCATCTAAACCCACTTCCCTCCATTTAAAAAGGTCACTTTACTCAGAGGGAGTAGGAGAGAGGCACTTTCAAATCAGATTTAAAATCTCATAACACGTGTTTATAAGGCCCTTTGTGAGAATTCTAAACTTTACTAAACAAACTGAAAGTGCCAGAAGGAAAAGTGGGGCGGGGGGAGCCAAAAAAGAAAAAGAAAAAAACCTTTCGTCACCTGAGGGAACACATTTGTTCAGTCTCTGAATCGGAAGTAATTTGTACCATGTTTCCCTTTCCTGCCCCAAACACCTGAGATACTATCCTAGTCTGGGACATTAAATAAAGCATTTACATTTAGTATTTTTAATTAAGAAAGTGGGAAGCAAGCAACACTATGAAAATAACTTGGACAGGATATTAAGTCACAGTATTCACTCAGCAGAATGACTAATCATCACACACTCAAGAGATGTTAGCAACTGTTACAAGCGGCCATAATTTACTTACATACCTGTTCATTGTTTTCTCCTAAATTTAAGGCCATAAAAAAAAAAATCTCAATTACACAAGGTCTTTTACCCCTCCTTGTACCAGTGCAATGAAGTGTCCTAGAGAATGTTATGCACAAAATTGGTCTTCGTGGATATGACAAAGGAGAGTCAAATCCTCAGAGTATTTTGTGTTCCTTCTCATTCTGCTAATCACCATTTACCGAACATATACCATGTGCCAGACACTGTTCCGGTGCTATAGATACATAGGAAGAAATTAAATATGTAATTATATTCATGTATAGTTTTCTGTATTGTATTTCCAAAAATATAACAACAGTTTTGTTTTTTTCTTGCCATTCATTTGCTTCCATTCAGGCAAGCAGGAATTACGTAAATGAAATCATATCTGATATTATAATACACGATAAAATGCAATATGTGATAAAATATATCAAGATTTTATTTACCCACATCTTTCATTTAATACAACTAACTTCAAAGGAAGCATTACTCACTTGTTTTATCTCTGTAAGGAATATCGAGAGGTTAAGTCACTTGTTGAAGGTCATACTCAGCTAATGAACGGCAGAGAGAGAATCTGAACACAGGGATAACTGGATCCCAACCCACGCTCTTGTCCATTTCACTCTACTGATTTTCAATAGGTGTGTTCATCCAACCAGCAAGTAATTACTGAATACCTGTGTGTTCAATGATGGTGCTCTCAAAATTTCTGTGTAATTTTTTTGTATTGAATCATATTTTAAAAGTTTATTATTTTCATATTGAAAAGAATCCTTAACTAGAGCAAGGGGACACTCCTATAATTTTTTTTAAATAAATCCAGATAAAGAGTTGGTTTTCTCAAAGTAAGGTATGGTTGTTTGATGAAGCCAGTGGTCAGAAAAACACTGAACAAATCAGCCAGTTAAGGATGGGTAGAGTCTATTGGCGGAGAGTTTTTATCTAAAAAACAAAAACAAAACCAAAAAACACTGAGGTCGTATTTTGACCTTGTAAGCAGATTCAAAATATCTTGGGTATAGAGGTGCTTTTCCTGACATATGAAGGGTACAGAGGCTTATTGTATTTATGTGGGTCTTATCCTGGTAGAGACCCACACGACCCTATTTCCTCCCATATATGTCTTAAGGAATATATATCTCTTCCAGCAGAAAGTATAAGTATCCTTCCTAACAATACATTTTCATGAACATCCAAAGAAGAGACTGAATAGGGTGGTGCTAAGTTTACAGGTCTGCTAGATAAATGGTTGTTGAGAGCTTATCATTTGGCTGTAACACTATGAGGGGCCTTGATTTTCTATTGGCTTCAAACACTTAACCTTGCAAAACTGTCCAATATGAGATAATTCTTAAATTTTTTTAAAAAAAGAGTTTATTTATTTGACAGACAGAGATCATAACTAGGCAAAGAGCCAGGCAGAGAGAGAGAAGGAAGCAGGCTCCCTGCTGAGCAGAGAGCCCAATGTGGGGCTCCATCCCAGGACCCTGGGATCATGACCTAAACTGAAGGCAGAGGCTTAACCCACTGAGCCACCCAGGCGCCCAAATTTTTTTCAAAAAAATTAATGCCCATGGTAAAAATGAAATCTTATTCAAAGTCAAGATATGCAGGACTGTATGTTTTCCTTCTGTCCCTGCCCCTCAGCCTTTCAGTTCCAACCATAGAGGCGATCACTGTTAGCATGATCTTGGATTTCCCTTTAGAGAGCTTATATATAGGAGTCATTATCTTTAACACAAATGGCAGCGGCATACTCTGGGCACACCTTGCTTTTTTGCGCTCAAGAATGCATTCACTTCCTCTTTCTCCACCAGTCAAGTGTTTGTTCAGCTGCTACTCTATGCCAGGCAGCGTTCGCCTGCTGGGGAGGTCATGGCGGAAAAGAGCATCAAGGAACGTTCCAGTCAGGGGAAGCACGAAGTGCGCATGTCCACATGTCCACGAGTAAGTAGGCACTTTTGTTTCAAATGACAGGTGCAGTGAAGAAAAGTACAGCAGGGTCAGAAGACGGAGAGTGACGGGGGTGGGGGATGTCGCTAGTGGTTAGGGAAGGCGTTTGTGAGTAGACTTTTGAGTCCTCCCCAGCTGACCGAGGTGAGCCAGGGAACCATGCAGGGGAGATGTGTGTGAGTAACGAGCACAAAGGCCTTGAGGCACAGGCGTGGAATGAATCGAGAATGGCACGAAGACTGGAACAGAGAGATCTGAGATGGAGGCCAAGGGCAGGGCAGGTGCGAGAGTGCAGGCTTGGTCAGAAGATAACACTTGGAATGTCCACCACTGCATTTTTTTTTTTTTAACAGCTGCACAGTGTTCTGTTTGATGGGGATGGTATAATGTATTCCATTCTTCATTCATTCAACAAGCATTTATTCAACACTCATTATGGGCAGACACTTTTCTGGTTGCTGATAATGTGGCAGGGAACTAAGCTCTCATAGAGCTTACATGACAGGGGAGGGAAGTATGTAAACAAATACATAATGAACAGGAACACAGCCAAATGAAAATAGATGATGTAAGGAGGAAGAAAATGGGATTCTGTGTATACACAGTGCGCGCCTGGTTATCGCTCTAGCTGGGGTGCCCAAGGAATGGCATTTAAGATAGAGCTTGAAGGGCTAGAGGGAGGCACCATTATAAAATGAGGGCAAGGAGTCCACGCCAAGAGAGCCTGAAGCACAAGGGAACTGGGCGTGCCTGGGAAGCCCGGAGAGGTCTCTGTGTCTGGGACTCTGAAGGTAAGTAAGGCCAAAGCGTCACGGGATGAAGGCAGGAGGCAGGAGGCTGAGGCGGGGTAGATGGGTCCTCATAGGCCATAGTAAGTGCAATGGATTCCATTCTTGGCATGATGGAAAGGCCCTGGCGGGGTTTTAAGCCGCTGAATGATGTAATCCGATCTCTGTTTTAAAACCATTACTCTGGCTCCTGTAGATGGGGGAGGGAGAAAGGGGAAAGAGGGAGACTAGGTAGAGCACCCCTCCTGTGGCTGGGATGGGAGGTGATGGATGCCTGATCAGGAAGCAAAGCTAGGGATGGACAGAAGGGACATATGTGGAAGGTTGTTGCTACCAATGGTGCTCTGCTGTGTCCTTGGAGGCAAGCAGCGTGCACACATGGGAGTTCATCTGTAGGACTGATTCCTCTAAGGGAAATTTCTGGGCCAAAGGATGGCTGTGTTTTAGATTTTGTTGGATATTGTTAAACCGTACCCCTTTTTATAGTGATATCTTTGGTAGGTGAGCAATTGGGATCAAGTTAAAATACAAATGGGCCCATATTGAATTAAGCTAAAGGTTGAGCATCTTTTCATAAATTTCAAATCTATCTTTTTATTGAAAGAGTTTGTTTTTAAGCAATCTCTACATCCCATGTGGGGCTTGAGCTTACAACCCTGAGATCAAGAGTCTCATGTTGTAGTGACTGAGCCAGCCACATGCGCCGAAATCTGTCTTTTATATATTTTTTCTGTGGGATTTCCAATTTCATGATATCAGAATTTATGTTACCTATAATTATGTGATTTCTGTTTTTGAAGTGTTCTTTTCTATGGCATTATCTAGACTGGCAAAATAAAAATGACATTTTGTAAGCATGATGTTGTTAGAGTGTATAGTTGTGAAATATTTACTCATTGAAGCAAATTCAAATAGCATTTACATGTTGTTGTAAACAAATATAACCTGAAAGAAAGATGCCCCACTTTAATAATATTGAATGAGTATTCCTTGCCATTGGATCATAGAGGAATTTTTTTTCCATAGAGGAATTTTTTAAAACAATTTAGTCAACTTTATAGCAAGTGTAATTGAGAAAATAAATAATTAAAAATTTACTAGTTAGTTTAATACTACCCTTTATTCTTTCTGCAAAGACCTATCAACTTGGCCAATGATTCCCTGGCGATAGAAACAGATGCATAATAAAACCCTTTACATGAGGCAGGGGCTGGATAGATACTGTTGAATAAATAATTCAAAGAAAAGGCTCTACTTTTCTTTGTCATATTTGGATTGTACAATCTCTGCAAACTACCAGTAGTAGTTTGTATATTTGGGGATGACTTGATCACTAAGGACAATTAGTCTGGAAAATTAAGCCCTGTAAGAAATTTACATGGTCCGAGTCCAGTGATGAGCTGGCTGAAGTTCTGAGTTAACCCAAAGGTTACCAACACTTTCTCCCTCGTCCCCAACTTGTTCTGAGCACACGGAGCCAGGTTCCCAGAGTCCCACTGGAGACAAAATTATTGAAGTGAGTTCATGATACATAAATCTGAAAAGAGGGCATGTGTAGTAGGTTTTGGATGCTGTGCATGAACCAAGAGAGCCTGTTTCTCTCTTACAGTTCAGAATTGTATCTACGGGAGAGTTTTCCTGACAAAGAGTATGGCTTTGATACTTCCTCTCTTGTAACTATGGTACTAAATTCATGCCTTTATTGTACACTTTCCAAATCATGACAGTATATTAAAGTTGCCTGCCTTATGTTTGTTACCAGTAAGAGATCTGTGAGCTCCTTGAGGCTGGACTGTGTCATCTCTATAGTTTTATGCCTAGCACGGTGCCCAATACAGAGTTCTGGGTCAAACTCGGGCATTAGCTTGAGCTTTTATACCTAATACATTAATTAGAAATATTAGTGAATTGGAGCAGCTGGGGGGCTCAGTTGGTCAAGCATCTGCCTTTGGGTCAGGCCATGATCTCCAGGTCCTGGGATCAAACCCCACATTAGGCTCTCTGCTCAGCAGGGAGTCTGCTTCTCCCTCCCTCTCTGCTCCTCCTCCTGCTCACACACTGTCTCTCTCAAATAAATAAATAAAATCTAAAAAAAAAAAGATATTAGTGAATGTTAGTAGCATGAGTAAGTGGATGATAGCTAAGAGAGACTGTGGAGTTTACTTTTTGGAAGGTGTGCAAGATAGGAGGGGTTCCAGGAGATCTGAAGGAGGGAGGGACTGAAGGAAGAGAGGGAAGTTGAGGGGCACCTGGGTGGCTCAGTCATTAAGCTTCTGCCTTAGGCTCAGGTCATGATCCCAGGGTCCTGGGGTCCTGGGATTCCTGCTCCGAGGGAAGCCTGCTTCTCCCTCTCCCACTCTCCCTGCTTGTGTTCCCTCTCTTGCCGTCTCTCTCTCTGTCAAATAAATAAATAAAATCTTCAAAAAAAAAAGAAAGAAAGGGGAGTTGTGCCTTAGATCAGATTCTATGACTTCTAGGAGAGATGTCACCCTGTAAACAATACATATGTTTTAAACGAAGGAGGTTTGAAAGTTCCTCAAAAACTGTGACATATTTCTTTAGGGACTATTATAGACCTAATTTGCCAAGGTCAAAGGCTTTCATTAAATCCTTGCTGATTTACAGTTTTAGCTCTGAGCACTTTACTTAGGGAAGCACTAACAGCCAGCAAACCTAAGGGGACTTAAAGTAGGACTTTTGTTACCTGTTTAAACAAAACTGACTTTCAAAGTCTTATTTTATTTTAATTAGATTATTTTCACTAATATGTCCCTAAATTATGATGATGTTATTATAATATTAACTATTTAATTTTGGAGACTTCCTGGCATGTTAGTTTGAAGTTAAATATGGTTTGATTTTTACTTTTGGAAAGTAAAAGGCCTTTGGGAATAAAAACTACAATCTCTTCCAATGATTAGTTCTGTGTTGTGTTTTGTTTTCTGTTTTATAAACTGTTGTGTTTGCAGGGACAGGTTGATGAAACGTGCTGGTGCTTTGATGTTTGCCCCTTCCTACAAACCCCTTCCTTCCTTGTTAGCTTCCTGTTCTTACCTTTCTGGAGCAGTGAGAAATGGCCCCTTTCATTCTGCACCTACAAAGCCTCACTAAAAAAACAGTAAACTCTTCAAATGAATTGAAGTAGCAGAGTGGCACATATTATTTAAAGCTGTGAAAATACAACCTTTGGTAAAGGTCAAGGGAGCTGGACTGTTTACAAGGTAGCAAATATGTTCCTTAAATAGTTTAAAGTCTCTTAGATGATGGCCCCCTAGTTGTCCCAGATCACTGAGGTCAGGGAAAAGGAAATGGGTGTGGTCTATATAATGAGGATTTACACAGAGTTTTTTTGATGTAGATCCCATAAACTCCATATTGGGCAGTGAACACTAGTGGTTCACATTAAAACCCATGAGATAGCAAAAGGTACATTTAAGGATTCTTCGTCTATCAGCTCATTTGTTCATTCATTTCTTTTACAAACATGTATTGAGGAACTAGTAGTTATTGTGCTAAACTCTGGGACGACATTTTTTTTCTTTTAAATTTTATTTGTTTATTTGACAGAGAGCTAGCACAAGTAGGGGGGAGCAGCAGAGGAAGAGGGAGAAGCAGGCTCTCTGTTGAGCAGAGAGCCGGACATGGCAGGGGGGGCTTGGACCCTGGGATCATGACTGGAGCTAAATGCAGACACTTCACCAACTGAGCCACCCAGGTACCCCTCTGGAACACTGTTTCTGTATTCCAGAGCTCACAGTGAAAGAGAACATATAAACAACGAAACAGGATCCACAGTTATTGTACTGTACAATACACAGATATTGCTCGAGGAGAAAAGCAACAGAAGCACCAGGGAGGAAAGGACTAGAACTTCGGGGAGAAACAGAGGGGCTTAAGCTAAATCAGAAGGGCTAAAAAGGCCATTTTCCAGGTTGTCACAGCAGCAAAAGTTATTATCAGCAAAAGGAACATGGATTCTACCAATATTTAAGTGAGCTCCTACTATGTTCTGGAACTTGGACTAAGCACTAGTGATACTATTTTTGTTTTTGTTAGATTACTTAATAAAAATTGATTGTTAAAATTAATTTCCAAAATGTTCTGAATATTACAATCATAATACTGCAATATTAATTGTTTTCATTGAGGCCAGAGGAAATGTGTTTGGGAATGTGGGAACGAATAAAAGGGATGGACCATTATCTATACTGTCTTATTAGGCAGCTGTCCTATTGCCCAACTCAGATTCCCTCTGGAGCACTCTCTCCTTAGACAATCCAGCAATAATGGCCTCCGTTCTAATTAAATCTCTCCCAACATTTGGAGTCACCTGATAGTTCTAGAAGCAGTTGGTAGGATTATCAGAACTGTGAGCAATACTTCTGTTCCTTTCAGGCCACATCTCCCCGCATGTGCTCTTGTTGCTTCCATGTGTTATTATGCTATTGTAGTTATCTGACTTCAAAGGATCTGTCACTGCGAAGATTCAGAAGGATTTGTTGTATATTCCTCCCATGACCATTTCATGATGTGCGCCTGGGCCCACTCACACAAACTCGTGTGTGTGTCAAATCTGGGAAATACCAGGGCAGGTGAGCCTAGCAGTGACAAGTATACGAAGTCAACAGCTTACCACACACAGAAGAAATGAAAGTGCAGCCCACGATCTTTGGAGAGGAGCCCACAGTGGGTGGTACTTGCCATGGAAAGGCAAAAAGCTATAGCCGTCTTGAGAAACTTCTGAAACCCATATTGCTGGGGAAAAGTGGAGAACTGTGGCTGTGCAGATCTAAAGACAGAAGCTTATAGGGAAATACAATGAATACTGAAGTTGCCTCTTCTTGTTTTTTTTTTGGGCACCATTTTTTGCTGGCAAAACTAGACAGCCATTGAATGCTGAGTGATATTTACTTATAAATATATTTATGAATGTGCACAAATATTGGCACTTTTTCCTGTCTTGGAATCTAGGCTGAGACCCTGAGGTTGAAGCTAATCTAAAGATACATGCCGGGCCATCTATGCAGGACTAGCTAAAGGTGGCCCCTAAACTTGTTCCGTCTGGTTTTATGTGTACACGTGTGCATGTGCACACACACACACACACACACACACGTGCGTGCATCCATACGCACACCCCTATTTAGCCTGTATATACAATGACGTGGAAGACTATTAGGGAGTGGGGAATTTTCCTTAAGAGAGTGTTTTGCGAATTTGTTGGAGCCTTGGGCATTTTCCATCTGCAGGAGAAGAGAACACTCCTCCCACCTTCACCCCAAAGACAGAAATTGGTGGAAGAGTCTTGGGCCAGATGTTTCTGCATCTCTTGGGGCTTGGCAGGCACAAGGAGAAGTGTGAAGGCAAGAAGCTGGTTGGAGCCGGTTGGGATGGGAACGTGGAAGGAGAGAGCTGGGGCAGAAGGGGCCCGTATTTCTGGATTTTGTGGGGCAATGGTATCCAGTACCTTTCTGCAGGCTGAGCTGATGTGTGGGGAGCTTGCTTGAATGGGACAGTCACAAGACAATTCTCCACCCTACTGCTAGGTCAAGGTGACCCTGATAGAAGCTACATGATGGATAGCCCATGGTAAAATGCGATGTCTTTTTTTTTTTTTTTAAAGATTTTATTTATTTATTTGACACAGGGAGAGAGAGGGTGAGAGACAGTACACAAGAAGGGGGAGTGGGAGAGGGAGAAGCAGGCTTCCTGCTGAGCAGGGAGCCTGATGCAGGGCTCAATCCGGGACTCTGGGATCGTGACCTGAACCAAAGGCGGATGTTTAACTGACTGAGCCATTCAGGTGCCCCTAATGTGCAATCTTTAAAAAGAGGTTTAGAATATAACCTGTGAAGACAGTTCATCAAAAACAAATTCAGCTTTATAGCATTTGTCTCTTGAAAGCCAAGTTCGAAAAACACTAGGTAAATAAGAACTTTTCTCTCTGCACCTTCCTCTCCAAATCTATCCCTGGTGGAGCCTAGTGGAGCCTAGTGGAGCCTCATGACCCAGGATGGCTGATTTTCCTTCCAGGGCGGGCCAGCCTTTCACACTCTCACATCAGCATGAGTGTAGGAAAGGGCTAACACCAGGCCTGAGACCATTATCCATAGAAAGGTCTGGCCTTTCTTAGAAAGACTGGCCTTTGGCTCATGCTAGGGAATTTAGATTTCAGGACTGTTCCCACTACCTTAACCAAGAGTGGCTATTTGTGCCCAAACTGAAAAACAATGTGGTTTATGCTGAACACCTGTCTTCTGGGAATATGGAATTTTGGAGGCCTACCTGACCAGTCGCAAATGAAAACTTGGAGCACTGAGTCTCCAACGAGCTTCACTGGCTGACAACATTTCACAGGTGTTGCGTTAATTTGAGGCTGGAGGAAATGAATTTGTCCTGGGGGACTCTACTGTAGAGGACTCATGGAAGCTTGCACCTGGTTTCCTCCAGACTTTGCCTGATGCGCCTTTTCTCTTTGCTGATTTTGCTTTATATGTTTTCACCATAATAAGTCATAGCTGTGAATACAACTGTATGTTGACCCTGTTAGTTCTTCTAGTGAGTCACTAAACCTAAGGGTGGTCTTGGAAATCTCTGACACAAGAGGAGACAGAGACCCTGCAAGTATATTGAGAGAATAAGGTTTTGATTTAACATCCCAGTGTAACTGAGGCTGCTTCAAGGATGTCCTGAGGTATAGCCTCAGGGAGAGATGCAACATCCAACAGAGAGGTTTTGAAAAATCAGTGGTTGGAAAAATTCAAGTTGTTTTTAGTTGGCCTGATATGTGGGAAGCTCTTTCAAGAAACTAATTTTGGATGCCTGTGTTTATGACAAGACAGCTTCTGGATTCCTGAGGAACTCTTTTAGCTGTAGAGGCATGGGTTCCAGATTTCCTCTGGTTGGAATCAAAGTGTAAATCTCTCCTGAGAATCTACTAATGGCCAACTCTGTCCTGTCAGAGGTGCCAGAGGATTTGTCAAAGAAATTAACACTACGGCCCTTGTTAATTTCCTCAGAAAATTTACAGCCCAGTTGAAATACTAAATAGACATATTTGAGACCATTTGGAAGGAGTAACACAGTGGTGTAGGAGCATTGAGCCAAAGAAATCTAAAGGAGGAAGGAGTCCCTGGGCCTTGGCTTAGGTAGTAGTACGCTACCTTCCATCTCTCTCCAGCCATCACATCCTTCTGCATCCTTATGGGGGCCCTGCCTTGGCTTTTAAAGAACTAGAGAATGCAAACTTCTTTCGTCTTGTGGGTCCTTCCAGCTATCCTTAGAGCACCCCACTCTCTGGGCCACAAAGCTGGTCTCACAAGCACAGTGCTGGACACGGTGAATGATTGCTCTAGAGACGGTCCCATGACCCGGCCAAGTCCCTTCAGAGGGATTTTCGTACTGAAGCTGACAAGAAGAAATCTTTTCTTTCTGACCACAGATCCTGGAACTGCTTGTGGCAATGCGGAAGAAGGTCTGAACCTTTGTCTGAACAAAGGAGCTTGTGTAGCGGGGAGAAAAGAGACTCACAGAGAAAGAATCCCAATAGGATTTCAAAATTTTGTTTCAGAGTCCCGTGTGAGGACAGTGCAGCCCTGCCCTCCTGCAGGGGTGGTCCTGTAGTTCTCCTTCTCTCTGGGACCTTCCCAATATCCCCCTGCCTCCCTGATTTCATTGTTGTTCCTTCCTGGCTTAGTCTTCACAGAACACTCACAACGATCCTTTTTCTGAGTCAAGTCAGATGACGACACTTCTACTCAGTCTTTTCCTTACTTCTCACCACCCTTAGAATAAACGTCCACATTTTCAGAATGGCCAGAAAGACCATATGCTCTGGCTGCTGGCCACCCTTGCCAACCTTCTTTTCTACCATTCTCCCCTCACCAGTGGTGCTCCAGTCACCCTGGCTTCCCTGGGATCTCCCCAACACAACGAACACATTCCTCTTTGAGGAACGTTGCACTTGCTGGTCTCTCTGTCTCCTATGTTCTTCCTTTGTGTTCTCAAGGCTCACTCCATACCTTCACCCAAGGGTCTGCTAGAAAGAGAGACCTTCTCTGACTATCCCATTACAAAAGGCCTCTCTTGTCATTCACCACTTGTTCACTCTGCTTTAATGTTCCCGGGGCACTCGATAATGCCCAGCATTATACAGGGTTTTTGTTTACAAACGACTTCTATACTAACAAATGGGCCACAAACTAGCTGCACAGTGCATGACTATCATGCCCGTCACCAAATCTCTAGTGCCCAGAACAATGTCTTGAACATAGTAGGCACCCAATAAATGTTTGTTAGTGACAAATTAGTTTAAGTTATACTGAACTGGATTTCTGTAACTCGCAACCAATACTTCCATGTTTTGGATGGAGAAAGTAAAGCAATTTGGTTAAGGTGAAATAGTAATTCACTAAGCATGAGACTTCAGCTGTTTGGTTCAATATGGAGACTTATGGGCAATATGCCTTTTAAGATGGAAGATGATACAGTGCCATATGGATCTAGGTTTTATATCCTTTAACTGTATGAGTTTAGGCATCTCGATTTTCCTCATCAGAAAGATGTGGATTACAGGGCTATTGTGAGGATTCATCCATTAAGTTGGATGACGTATGTAATGCACAGGCTCATTACAGACAAGCTATAAAAATTAGTTCTTTTATCTTCCCTTTTCCTTGGTTCTTCCGCCAAATATTTTTATATTGTTTAATGTTCCAAAAGGCAAAATATTTCCAGACAAGCAAAGTTCCATTACTTGTGATATTAACTACTTAATAAAAGCACGAAATTGTTAGAGCATGGATTTGATAGAGAATGGACTTAAAATAGAGTTTTGATGTATTGGAGTTGGAATATGTGGTTCCCAGAAGATCACATCTGAGTATGTGCATAGGATGAAGAGGCATGGGTCCCCACACTTAAAGGGGTTTAAACTCACTTCCTAAAAACACACCGCATGAGTATAAAAGCTTTCATTTGGTTTTTCAGTAACATATATTACACACCCACAGTGTGCTGTGTGTGAAACAGAGAACACAAGCATAGCCCCTGATTACATCCCATAGAGGGAACATTTACAAAAGTACAAAAGTACGTACGTACATTTAACGCAAAGCTGACTACAGTTAATGATATGATAGACGTCCAAAGTTCAGAGAAAGACAAGGCAAGTGAAGAATAAATTTTTTGGTTGTCCTGTAAAATAATAGCTACAGGTGGATGTGTGTTGGGTCTGGGAAGGAAAGAGTGGGAAAGGAACCAATGCAGAGGGGCTCAGGGAATTCCAGTCAATGCCATCTGTGTGCACAGACACATAGTGGCTGGGGAACTGTTAGGCAGTTCTGTGGGGCGGAAGTGTAGAGTTGAGTTTGAGGAGCAATGGGATGTAAAGTTGGAAAAGTAGCGAGAGACAAGGTCACAGAGGTCCCCGAATACCAAAGAGTCTACAACTCTTAGTAGAGAGGAATGGAAGGTTTAGGGAGGGGAGTAAGGCATGAACTGTGTGAACAGGTGGTAGATCCTGTCCTTAGATCTTGCTAACATTCTTTTTCACTTGGGTGTGTTTCTGTTAAAATAAGGAGAGCTGTCATCTTAAAGCTCATAAATCTAGTGAAAGAGAGAAAGTTCTTTAGGGAAAAAACATGAAAAGTATGAACACTTTCAAGCGTCCACTCAGAAAATGTAAAATATAAGCACATGTAAAGGCTAAGAGGTAAAGAAAATGGGAGGGTGAGACATCAAAAGAAAAAAAGAAAGACCATTGATGAAATTATATCCATAGGTATAAGCATTATTTGTGGAGCGAGAATAGACAAGAAAATTTTTATATAATAAAGGCGAAGAAAAGAGGGAATAGTCCTAGTCCCTAAGAAACTAGACATTAATTGTAAGCAAAACCGTCATTTAAACACGACTTCCAAATTGGATTTGGATTCTCTTTCTCCTCATGGTGATAAAATGGGGAGTAATTTTATATCTACCCCACAGAATGATGACTACTGTATGCACTGTGAGCCAAGAAAGTTTGAGTCATTATTTAGCTCAATAAAATAGCTAATGAAGTGCCCTCTTTCCTCAGGAAGAGTATCTGAGCATCAAAGGCTAATAGAAAGGCCCCATCCATTAAAACCGGCCTCCTTCTCACTGTTTGTCAGTGCTCTACCCCTTGTGTCTTCATCTCCCCCTTGACTCAGCTTAGATTTCATTGCCTATCTTCATAATAATTTTCTGGTGTCCATAATCAATTCTCTTGTTCCTTTCTCTATTTTTCATACTTGCAGTGCAAAATCAAATCTTGGTTATATCCAGCCCTATGTTGTTACCCAAACAACTGAATGCGGCTGGAGACCCTCATACCATCATGGGAACAGGCCTCGTTTTATTTTATTTTTTTAACTAGTTAATTTTTGTTTGTTTGCTTACTTTACCTTTGGTCTTAGAAACTTAAAAAGATATACAGAAGGATGTGTACAAGGAAAAGCTTCCTTCACCTTTCCCCCAGCCCGCCCCTCCCCAGAGGCTGGTGTCCGGACCAGCCCCTCCTACAATCCATTTTCAAACGTATATGTAAAAGGCCAGGTTTGGGTTTGTTTCTTTTAGGAACCAGAATCATGCTGTATGTATTCTTTTATGGGCTCTTTGAAGATGTTCCCAAACCAGCACAATCCTTTTATCCATTACAAGTTCCTCAGAATCAGTGTCACCATTTGGATTGCTTTGTTCTGCTGGTATGTCTACTTCTCTACACAAATTTGAGTACAGGCGCCGGAATTTGACGGGGAGAGTCTCAGATTGAGTCCCTGTTGATCTGGGGTGCAGGGCTGTGGACTTGGTGTTGAGCAGGTGGCAAGCGGTGCACGCTGTTTGGGGTAGGAGGGCGGCGGGACTGTAGATTTGGGACCAACAGGCCAATGGCACCATGTGTGATGGGGAAGTGGCTGGTTTTGCTCCTGGTTTAGAACAGGCCTCATTTTAAATTCATGATATTGTTGCCTGAAATTAATTACCATGTTTCTCTAGGTCATTCCTTATTCTATTCTTTTACATTAAGGGTTCACAAGCTGTGGCCCATGGGACCCATCTGGCCAACCACCTGTTATTGTAAATAAAATTTTACTGAAACACAGTCACACCCATCAGTTTATATATTGTCCATGGCTGCTTTCATGTGATAATGGCAGAGTCGAATAGTTGTGACAGATACCTAATGGCCTGCAAATGATAAAATATTTACTATCTTGCCCTTTATAGAAAACGTTTTCTGTCCTAAATGAAAACTTCTGTCCTAAATGATAATTTCACATCTTCTCTCTCCAACTCTTTAACATCTGCTCCTTGACTTACTTTTAGCTGATAACCTTGTTTTCTGTTTCACTAAGAAAACAGAAACATTTGGAAAAAAAACTCCCACAGGCTCCCAGCATCATACGTACCAAATTACGTACATCATTATACCTATACTCTGCCTTTGCTTTTGCTTCCTTTTCTTATTAAGGATGGATGGGCTGTCCCTGCTCCTTTCTAAAGCCAAGTCCTCCCTTCATGTACTAGGTTCCATTCTCTCTCAACTACTGAAGGATATTTTCCCAGCAATTTTATCATGTCTCGCATCATTAGTTTTTTTCCCCCACTTTATCAGATCTCTCCTATTTGCAGAGAAAAATGCTGTTAAATTGCTACCTTAAAAAAGTTCCTTGGGGGTGCCTGGGGGGTGCAATGGGTTAAGCCTCTGCCTTCAGCTCAGGTCAGGATCTCAGGGTCCTGGGATCGAGCCCCACATCGGGCTTTCTGCTCAGGAGGGAGCCTGCTTCCCCCCCTCTCTCTGCCTGCCTCTCTGTCTCTCTCGGTCAAATAAATAAATAAAATCTTTGAAAAAAAAAAAAAGTTCCTTGGATCAGGGCACCTGGGTGGCTCAGTCAGTTAAGTGTCCAACTCTTGATTTCGGCTCAGGTCATGATCTCAGGGTCCTCAGATCAAGCCCCAACCCATGCGCTCAGCGCTCAGCTGGGAGTCTGCTTGAGATTCTCTCTCTTCTTCTGCCCCTCCCCCGTCTCTCTCTCTCTCTCTCTCTTCCTCTCTCACTTTCTCAAGTAAATAAATAAATCTTTTAAAAAATTTCCTTGGATCAATATCCTCCACTTCCTATCTCAATTCTCTGTTTCTCTTTGCATAAACAGTCCTTGAAAAGAGTTGTCTTTACTCAAATTTTCTAATTTTTTCCCTTTCAATTCCACTTAAACCCCTTCCGGTTAGGCTTTTAGCTTCATCCTTCCACGGAAACAGCTGTTGTTACATTAACATCCATGTTGCTGTATCTGAGATTTCTTCTCAGAGCTCGTCTCACAGGATCTGTAGCATCTGACATAGGAGATTACTCTTTCTTCCACCCGTGTCCTTCTGGACGACCACTCTCTCTGGGTCCTCCTTCTCCTGATTGGCTGTTTCTTGGTCCCACTCCTTGCTGCTTCCTTCTCATCTCCTGTCTGTAAACCTTGGCATGTCCCGAAAGCATGCCCTTTAAATCTCTTCCCACCTCTATCAGTACTCACTACCTCCAGCCACATGACTTTACAGCTATCCTTGGGTATGAGATGGGCTCTCCAATGTAACATGCGCCAAATCAACCCTTGGCTTTCCCCTTCAACGACTCCCCCTTCCAACCAAGTCAGTGTCAACCCTGTCCTTCCACTTGTTTAGGATAAAAAATTGAGGGGGCATCTTTGATTTCTTTCTCTCATGCTATGTTTGATAAAATACAGTGTTTATTCCTCTTGGGATTAAAGATACCCTTTTAGACTTTTTCTTTGCCTCCTCACAAAGAGATAAAAATGGGTTATGATAGATACGCTTTTCTTTTATTTTCTTTTTTTAAAGATTTTATTTATTTATTTGACACAGAGAAAGAGAGAGATCACAAGTAGGCAGAGAGGCAGGCAGAGTGAGAGGGGGAAGCAGGCTCCCCACTGAGCAGAAAACCTGATGCGGGGCTCGATCCCAGGACCCTGAGATCATGACCTGAGCTGAAGGCAGAGGCTTAACCCACTGAGCCATCCAGGTGCCCCTAGATACACTTTTCTAATCTGCTCTTTTCCACTGTGAATATATGGTAAACTATTTTCATTTCAGTGAATATATATCTTCATTTATAGTTTTTAATAGTGATAAGTTATTTTTTCTACGGACAAACTAAAATTTATTCAACAATCCCTAACTATCAAACACGAGTATGAGTTCAATTCATTGCTGTGATAAACAACACTGAAGTTTATGTCTTTGAACATAGGATTATTTCTTTAGAACAAATTCCTAGAATTAGGGCTGCTGAAATGAGGACCATTATACTTTTTTTTTGGAGGCAGAGGGAAAGGGAGGGAGAGAGAATTTTTTTAAAAAGATTTTATTTATTTGAGAGAGGGGGAGAGAGAGAGCGCGTGCATGAGTGGGGCCGGGAGCAGAGGGAGAAGGAGAGGAACAACCAGGCTCTGTACTGAGCAAGGAGCCTGATGAGGGTCTCAGTTCTAGGATCCTGAGGTCATGACCTGAGCCAAAGTCAAGAGTCAGCAGCTTAACTGACTGAGCTACCCAGGCATTCCCAGGACCATTATATTTCTTGAAAATCTATCTTTTTATGTAATAAATTACATAAATATAAGTAAATATTTTTTCAAGATTCCTAGGTGAGAGTGATATACCAATATTTATTGATGAAAATGACATAACAAATAAACTACTGATAATTTAGTAATGCTCCTTGACTAATTACATTTCAATGGCAGTTTTGAATTCAGTGTATGCAGAAGACATCACAGATTCCGCTTACGGAGAAGGACGAGCCTTGCGAGCGTGGATTCAAGGACCTTGGCAATGACCCCGTGGCTCTCCAGAGTTCACAGACTGCCAGCCACAGCTTTGGTTGATGATGATTTAGACACGAAGTTCACTTAGCATATGATCACGCATGGAACCCATTTCCTCTTTCATCCAAGTTGCTCACTTCATGATATAACAAAGTGTTACAGTAGTAATATTAATTCCGGTACTAAGCAGGCAAGTAAAAAGTTCTCATTAAAGCAGAGTAATTATAGATACATATCGCAATAAAGAAGGATTTTAACTGTGGGCTATTTAAATTAACTTCCGAGATTGAATCTTTTTATGTGCACTGAGGGCTTCCCCCTGGAATTCATGGCAACCACTTCAGTGCTCTTCAGGCGGGCGGAGAAAGGCTGAAGGAAGAACTGTTCACTGCCAGGGCTGCAGACGGCCATGACGGCATCCTGCTCAAACTCGCCTTCCCCGGACTGCTGCAATTTTGAACTGAGCCACTAGATGGTGTACGCTGTTCTTTGCTTGCCCCCCAGAAAAAGCGTCAAGAACTATGCTCAGAGATGGGGCTGTAAGTGAGGCCAGCAAAAACAAAGAGGAAAAGTACAACAGTAAGACAAAAATTAAGGGGATCTTTTAAAAACCTAGTGTTCCTTTTTTTTTTTTTTTTTTTGGATGCAGATCACTCCAAGCTGGAGAATAAGATCAGTATTATTTTCTTCACTTCATTTTTCTCAAGTAATTCCAAACACATGAGATGGACCAGAATCTCACTTTGATTCTCTTGCTGTTCATAGTAACCTATCTTTAAACTTCACCCCTCAGTGCTGAAGGCAATATCATTTATTTCCTCTTTTAGAAACTCATATGGACAGGGGCACCTGGGTGGCTCAGTGGGTTAAAGCTTCTGCCTTCAGCTGGGCTCATGATCCCAGAGTCCTGGGAATCGAGCCCAGCGTTGCATTGGGTTCCAGGCTTCCTCCTCTCTCTCTCTGCCTGCCTCTCTCCTTATTGAATTAATTAAAAAAAAAAAGTAACCTGCGTTCTGTTAAGAAGCAAACATTTTAGTTGAGAAAACAAACTGAGGGGTGCTGAAAAGGAGGTGGGTGGGGGATGGGCTAGATGGGGGGTGGGCATTAAGGAGGGCACTTGCTGTGATGAGCACTGGGTGTCGCATGTAAGTGACAAATCATTAAATTCTATTCTTGAAACTACTATTACACTCTATGTTAACTAACTGGAGTTTAAATAAAAACTTGAAAAGTTAAAAAAAAAGAATAAAAAATAGTCCTTCCCTTTACCTTAAATTACTCTCCAATTTTTAAAAATAATACATGCATTTAAACTATTGATGATCTTTTTATGATTAAGTAGTTCCAACATATCTCCTACTCTTTCTTGTCATATTAACCTAAGTCCTATATGAATCATAGCTCCTCATTTCAAGTAGCAGTTAACTTTCTGAATCTTTAATAGACAAAGATGACTGTAGCAAATGGATAGGATCATCCTTTGTGGGGAAAATTGTCTTCAAACCAACAGGGCCTCAGAGCTCCCAAGGACTGCTCAAAGTTCATTTCCTCGACACAATAATGGGACAAAGAAAACATCTCTAGGTGGATCTTCAGTTGGAAAATCTAAAAAGTCAGTGAAATTACTAAAAGGCCCTAATGGTGTTTCTGAAAACAGACACTAATTTTATGTTCTCATTTTTTGAATTACATTCATCTGACATTTAGAAGTAATTTTAAGGAAAATTTTTTTATTAGCTGAGAGATGAGATTTCTTGGACTATAATGATAAATGATGACTATAATTTTAGAAATATAGTCAACTCATGATTATTCAATGACCAGTGGTCTGGTTCATATATTGTGCCAGTATTATTATTTCTTCTGTTACCTCCTTTCAGCCTGTCCTTTGGTTATTTAATCCTTCAGAGAGTGGGTAAAGCCAAAGTGCAGTGGTAAATGTGAATAAATTGATCATGTATCAGCCATGAAAAAACTTTGCTTTTTGGGCAGGCATGTGTGGTGAAAGACTAGGATGATAAGGTGATTTGATTGTATAAATGGTGAAGTTTTTAGATTGCTTAATTTTTAACAATCAATTTTAGTCTTTTACTTTGTATAATTAATATTTAAAATTGTTTTTATATCATTTTAGATCTAGTTTATAATTTAATTTTTTAAATATTACTTCCATAGATATGAATCTTTTACATTGTAAATCCTGAAGGCTTTGGGTTTAATTTATTTTTTTACATATTATTTGTCCTGCTGTCCTCATCTGCCTGTCTAGGCTGGGCTCATACAAGCAAAATCAACTCATGTTGAGATTGAAATATCCTCACTCTCCCAATTGGCCTTCCCAGTGGTGGTCAAGGTATTGGACCAATAACTCTAAAACCTCTTATGCATCATGTTGTATATATGGGTCACAGTTACTGAAGTGAGTGGACTGAATATTTTGGTTCTGTTTGGCCCACTCTGACTGCATGAAAAAGTGTTACGAAAAGTTCCTGTTGCTGTGGTGTAATGGTCAGTCTTAAGGAAAGAACAATCTAGAATAACTGCAATTGGTTGATAGATTTAAGTAACTGGAAAGAAAATATTATGGAAGGGAGAAGGTCTATATGACAATCTTATTTTCTTAGAGTTGAGCCATTAATTTCCTTTGACCCCATCTCTGCCCTTGCAGATGTCAATGATACTATTCGTTTAATGGTAACTTCACAATTTGTATTTCTAGCATTTTCTTCTCCATCATATAGACCAATTCTTGTCCTCTCTGGATACAGTCCCTTAAATATCTCCCAGTCTTTAGATCTTCCTTACTTCATTCGTATGCTCACCAAATAGTCACCAACAATGTACCAGGCACAAATCTGGATGTGATGCATAGAGATGCGGCAACACAAATGTTTAAGATTAAATCTATTCTCTACTATAGTTGTATCTTCTTCTTGGTTTCCTCTTCTGAGGAAAGACATCAGCTCAATTTGGCCAAGCCAGACCGTCTCTTATCTTCTACTGCCCAGCATTACCATATGAAGTCTAACTTTATAAAATGAGTTCTAATTTTGCCATTCTTTCATTGTTTTCATAGCCATTGCTGTAAATCAGGCCCTTATTATCTCCTGACTGGGTTATACAATAAAAGGGTAGCTTGTCTCCCATCTCTCCTTTTCCAATTCACCCTAAATTAGCTTTTAAAATACCGGTTTATTTATGTTATTTCCCTCCTCAACGATTTTTTTGGTGACTCCCCACGGACCGTAGAATACGATCTAAATGGTTTTCACTTGACCCTTTTGGCCTGTTCTCAACCCACCTTTCAGCAGTTCCCAACTCTTTGTGGTTTCCTCAATTTAAAACGCAATGTCACATTCAGCTTTTGTTCATGTTGTTCTCTCTCTGGCCAGAATAACAACTCATCACGTTTGTATGTCACTTGCCAGTTTACAAGGGACTTTCCCATGCACGTTTTGTGAGGTAGGCAGGGATTATTTTCTAGAGTTTAAAATAGAAAGAACCAAGGCTATGAACACATAAATGGGTTACTGAGGATTTTATGATTAGCAAGAGGGGCCAGATACAAACGCCAATAAGCACTAGCACCAAAACACAGATTAGAGTGAGGTGTAGCATTTTTAGTGAATGAAATGAACTTGGAATATAGGATCCCATCAGTATTTGGTGTCATATATTCTATCCAGAGGCCTTTTTTACATAGAAAGCCAATTCTTAAATTGGATTTATTACACTAATCATAGTTTTTAAAAATTCAGTATTTTGTAGTCACTATAATAAGCTCATACTTGATTTGTTTTTTTAAGAGACATCTGGGTTGGACAGAGGGAAAGAGAGAGAGAGAGAGAGAGAATCTGTGGAGGCTCCACACCCTGCACAGAGCCCAATGTGGGGCTCAATCTCACAACCCTGAGATCATGACCTGAGCTAAAATCATAAGTCGGAGGTTTAACCGACTGTGCCACCCAGACGCCCTATGCTCCACTCTAGTTTTAATCCTCCTGTATTTTTATAGTGACATAGTTATACTCAACAGTATTGCTACAGTTGCGCTTTCATGAATACTTTGTAAAAACAGCACCTGCCAGTTTCATCAAAATGTATAATACACTGTGCTACAATTTGATAGAAGCACACTATTTCAACAAATATTTGGCTAGTATCTGTTTTGTGCAACTCTGATAGGAAATTAGTACACAGTCTATAGGAAAGAATACACTTTCAAAGCTTGCCCACAATTTTTGAACCTGAACTATAAATATGTTAATATCCCTTAAGTCCACTATTCAAAGATCTGGATAAATTGGATATTTCTCTCATCATTAACAACTATAAGCACTTTGGGGCCTCCCTATATGACATTATGTATATATATAGATATATATATATATATATATATATATATATATATATATATAAAACACTATTATGTACATACGTATGCATGTATATGTGTGTATATCTGTATCTATATATCTATTTATGTCTATATCTAAATCAATCAATCTATCTATCTAAACCTCAAACAAGTTGATGTAACATTCATCCACACTGATCAGTGTATCAATACGATGTGAAGGTAAAGTGGCCTTGGTGCCTATGGGTTTACTGATTGCCAGGGTTGCTAAGCTGCCCTTTCTTCAATAATGACTACATGTGCTTGACACAGTGGCTGTCAGATAAATAAGACACAAGATTCTTGCTTCCAGTCTAGGAAGGCAGGCATTTAAACAACTACCACACAAAACAATAAGCTTTCTCAGGTAGGTGTGGGCAGCGCTCTGCGCCACCCCAGAGGAAGCAGCAACTTTCTGAAGCAGCTTCTGAAGCAGCCATGCCGAGGAGATGAATTTCACCTTGTGTGTTCTGGGGATGTGTCAAAGATTTTATACTAAAGGGATAGGCAATGGGAGTGGAGATGAAGATATGGATTAAAACAGAAGATAAGGGGCGCCTGGGTGGCTCAGTGGGTTAAGCCGCTGCCTTCGGCTCAGGTCATGATCCCAGGTCCTGGGTTCAAGCCCCGCATCGGGCTTTCTGCTCAGCGGGGAGCCTGCTTCCTCCTCTCTCTCTGCCTGCCTCTCTGCCTACTTGTGATTTCTCTCTGTCAAATAAATAAATAAAATCTTAAGAAAAAATAAAACAAGATAATAAAGATAACACTTATTGGCGGAATGGAGAAGGGGTCAGAGGAGAAGGACAAGTCAGGGGTGAAACTTAAGTTTTCAGGTTGGGGAGATGAAGACGACTGCAATACAGAAAAAAGACAATGGGTGTGAAGGCAGTTGGAAATACAGTAGTCATTATCAAGAGAGAGGTCTGGGAAGGAAACGTAGACTGGTGGTCTGTCACCAACCACCATGGATGCCACAATGCAGGAAGGGTGTTTGGGATGAGAAGAGGGCAGGCATGATGTTTTGCCAAACACTAGTACCTGAAGAGTAACTCGAAAAGTGGTGGCCAGGAAAGCACCTGAGAAAGTATATTTTTCCCAAAGCTACTTTTTCGGAGTAAGAAGATGACTTCACCAGATAGACGCGGCTTTCGTTGAGATGAAGGATGTATCAGAAGTGCTAGGAGTGGAGAAGGGAGTTGAGGGAAATTGGAAGGGGAGATGAACCATGAGAGACTATGGACTATGAAAAACAATCTGAGGGTTTTGAAGGATCGGGGGGTGGGAGGTTGGGGAAGCCAGGTGGTGGGTATTATAGAGGGAGCACTGGTTGTGGCGCATAAACAATGAATTCTGTTACACTGAAAAGAAAAAAAAAAAAGTTCTAGGAGTGTGGAATGGATGCTCCCTGGATCGAACTCACCGCCCAGCAAAACCCTCCTTGTTCTTCATGAGTTCAATCCCATGCCCACCAGGCTGCCTCACATATTAACAATTTAAAAAATGCCCTTCCTCAAGTTATTTTTCTCCTTTGGTAAAACGTGTATTTTAAGATGATCTTCACGTTGGTTTTATTAAATGGAAATGTGGGAGAATGGTAATGGCACAGTGGCCAGGTGACAAGTAGAGTTGTAAAGAACAAAGTGTGTTCTCTGAAGAGAAGGCTCCCCTGCCCCCCATGTTGGCCAGCAGCATGCTAGTGCTCTGAGACTGGTGAATTTTAAGCCACTCTAACATTTTTACCCTCAGTTCCATGCCTCTGGACATTTAGGTAACATTAGTAGACAGGGGACAATGAAAGTGGCAAAGTCCATATTTAAAATCCTGCCAACAGAAACCCTGGGCATTTCTTGGGAGTCTGCAGAGGAGTGCACATCTCTGGGTGGTCTTGGAGAGACGTGGGGGTGCGGCAGGCATCTGCCAGCAGAGGTAAAGACCGGGCAGAGGCAAAAGGTAAGAGGTAAGCTCCTCCTAATGAGAACCATCTATTTAAGGGATAAAAGAAAGGAAAAGAATGACTTTCAAACTAGATTTTTATTGAAGTTAATAATACTCATTAAGAAGGATTCGTTATTGACGTCTACATTCACTGAGCATTTGTTCAGGCTTGATTCCCATAAAATTTACATTTTTACCTGTTTTTTGTTCACTCGAGGGAAGGCCTCCTCTCCCCCAACCTTGACACATTTGTTTTAAATGGCTAATTAATCAAGCTCTTCTTTTTCACATGGCTGGCCTTCCTCAGTTACCAATCTAAAAATCTTTATGTGGTGAAGAATGTTAGAACACTTAATTCTCACACAAGTTTTGGGAAGCCTTCTCTAATAGTCTGTCTCAGAGCACAAGCACAGGGAACACACTTGCCTGACTCACCATTTTGATCCGCAGTTACCCATCTGACCTTGAAAAACAGACAGGATGACTCTCCCGTAGGACCCTCCCCGTAATGGCTTTTCTTTCTACATTTAGTGACAGGCAGGAAGCCCCAGCTCAAACCTGTGATATCCTTCAGATACACGGTGCCTTTGCTTTATCACAAACAGAGCCTCAAGTCTAACATGATAGGAACAACCATGACAAAAATGCGAGAGGAAAATGTAACCAAGAGGGATGTGGGGAAAATGGAGAGGAGCGAATATAGGAGCAGAGCGGTGTTCTGTGAATAAGGAACTCACAGAGCCCAACAGTGAGCCACACTACTGAAGACAGCAGTCTTAGTTCTTGCTACAAGACACCAATAGGGTTTTCTGGAAAAGGTGAATCAGACCACTAATTTTTACTTCATTTTTTAAAAGATTTTATTAATTTATTTGAGAGAGAACAAGTGAGCATGAGGTAGGGAGGGGCAGAGGGGGAGGGAGAAGCAGACTCCTTGCCAAACAGGGAGCCTGACATGGGGCTCGATCCCAGGACCCTGAGCTCATGACCCGAGCTAAAGGCAGATGCTTAACCGACTGGATTCCGTTTCAGAAGACTGTGGGGAGGGGAAGAGGCGAGTCAGGGTATATGCTTCCCTGGCTTCCTTCTTCTGGGTCAGTGTGGGCTACGTCTTTGGTTTGAATGAAGGTCCTGTTAATCTCCTCAACACAGCCCCTCTGTCCCTGGTTCTGCTAACTTCCCCCACTCTTTGCCTTTCAGACCTGGATGAGAAACAGTGCCCCACCATTTGTATGGGGGCATTGGAAAGCGGGGTGCACCACTCCATGAGGGGAGCAGCTCTTAATTTCTGCTTCCTGCTGGTATCCTGTGTAATTCATCAAGGATGCTTCAACTTTCCTATGGCACCTTGTGAGTTCTCATGTCTGCATAATTTGCAACAAGGAGTTAATTACTTTCCATTCAAAATGGCTCCAGTGAATTAAAAGATTCTGATATATACTTTTCTAAACAATCCAGTTGGAAAAAAAAATACTGTGTTAGGAAGAGATCAAATAATGTCAGTTACAGGTCAAAGAACTCCTAACAAGGTTTCATAGAACATGGCCTAATAGAAAGAACACTAAATTAAATTAGGTCAGAAGCCACAGGTTTGAGTCACAAATTCATCAATTATTGCATGACCTTGACAAGTCACTTAACCACTCTGAACTTTAGTTTCCTCATATGTCAGACAGTGGTAATAATGCCTGACCTGTTTATCTCAGAGGGTTATTCTGGGCGACTCAATGAATGATAGACTTGGACGTGCTTTCCAAATGTGAGGACTGGATAGGGGTATCACCCAGGGTTGTTATGAGGATAAAATGTATCCAATAAATACATGTAAAGTTCTATTATCCTGGAAAGCCCTCTGGACATGCCTACTCTGATGCTTAAAATTATACTAATAAGATAAAAGCAGTACAACATTCAGTTGAAGAGGTAGAAGACAACTGGTTAGTTCCATATTCTGGTTCCACCAAACTATCTGGGAAATACTCCTTGACCTTGGTTTCCTATTAATAAATGGAAAAATAATGACTCCAAGCTCAAACTGTCATGCTGAGTATCCCATGCAGCACAATGTCTTACAAAAATAAGTTCGCGACCTATTTAGCCTTAAGTCATGGAGGTTGAGAGAGAGCATCTCAGTGAAGACAGTGTCATACAGTAGTTAAGCATCCGGGCTTGGATGTAAGAAAACTCGTGCCTTGGAATATTAACTGTAATTTTCGACAAGTTATTTAGCCATCCTAAGCTTTAGTTTTTAAATCCTTACCAGGGTAGTTATATCTGCCTTAGAATGAGATCTAAATAAGAAGATGTATGCAATCTGTTCGGCACAATGCTGGCCACAGAATAAATGCTCAATTAAAATGTTTGTGCTCATTTTGGTGTTGCTAAAATTAAAAATCCTTTCCTTATCTTTTTATCCTTTACTGCTTTTACATCTATAGTCTGAAAACAGGCTGGTTTACATAGCAGATACTTGCAAGTTCAAAGACAGAATTAAGACAACCAGAAAATGTAACTGCATACATTTAAGGGCTGGACGTATCTTTGAAAGGCGGACAGTGTCTCAGCACAAGCAGCAGATAACCTCCTGGAGGACCCAAATGGCTGTTGAGCCAATGTTTAGTTACTTTGGGGACGGGCTTGTGGCGCTGGCAAGAGTGAGAGGCAATCCCCCTATTCAGCCTTTGCTCACTGTCTGTGGGCTGTGTCCTGTGAGCCAGCAGGGGAGTGGAGTGAGTCAACAAGGTAGACAGAGTGTCTGCTTTCCTGCTGCTGGCAGAGGAAGTATTTCATTTATGCTCAGAGCAAAGTCTATCTCCAAAGTTAAAAGGGAAGTTCACAAAATATTCCCTGAGAGTCAGTATGGTTTGTGATTTAAGAGTGTGATCTCTGGAGCGAGACTACCTGAGTTTGAATCTTGGCTTCACTTCTTCTCCTTCTCCTTTTTTTTTTTTTTTAAAGATTTATTTATTTTAGAGAGAAAGCAAGCAAGTGAGGGGGAGGGGAAGGAGGGGGAGGGAAAGGGAGGAAGACACTTTAGCAGACTCTGCACTGGGCATGGAGCCCCATGTGGGGCTTGATCTCAAGACCCTGAGGTCGTGACCTGAGCTGAAAATGAGAGTTGGACACCAAACCAACTGCACCTCCCAGGGGCCCCTTGGCTTTGCTTCTTACTCAGGGCATTGGACAATTATTTTACCTCTTTTTTTTTTTTTTAAAGATTTTATTTATTTATTTGACACAGAGAGAGGGTGTGAGCACACAAGCAGCGGGGAGCAGCAGGCAGAGGGAGAGGGAGAAGCAGTCTTTCCACTGGGCAGGGAGCCAGACCTGGGGCTCAACTGATCCCAGGACCCCAAGATCATGACCTGAGCTGAAGGCAGATGCCCAAGTGACTGAGCCATCCAGGCGCCCCTATTTTACCTCTTAATGCCTTGGTTCCTCCCCTATAAAATGGGAGTGATAGTGGATCTTGTGCCGTGGGATTGTTGTGAAGATTGAATGAGCTAATGCAGGTAAAGGGCTTAGTCTAAAAAATGTTAGTTATGAGACCCTAAGCATTGTTTCACTACCAAGAAGTATGATTTATGAATAAAATAGTTATGTCCTTAGATTAGAGTGCAAAGGTCAGTAAACTACAGGTTGTAGGTCAAATCCAGCTCTCCACCTATTTTATAAATAAAGCTTTCCTGGAACAGAGCCATGCATATTCGTTCCTGTGTCACCTATGGCTACTTTGATGCTACAGTGGCAGAGTTGAGTAGTGGTGACAGAGACCAGAAAAAGTTCATTGACCCCTGGATAGACAGCTACTACTAGCATTTTTTTTCTCAAAAGGAAAAGTTGTGGTAGATATTCTTTATTCTGGGAAATGTGTTATATTCATGTGTCTGCATTCTGTCAAGTGACATACACTGCAAACAAGTGAAATTCAGATGACCTCAGACGGTACTGCTTTATGCCCTCCCAGCCCCCATCAGTTCTTCTAAAGGAAGCAACATGCATGAGATGGTGCCACGAACCAGCTTTCAGCAGAATCAGTGTCCTGGTATTTTCCAGCAATGTTAATGGATTCACACCGTTCCATCCTCTCTTTCAGGGGGCTTGCATTACCAATAGTGACAGATGCCTATACGAAGCTGTAGGGCACAGCCCCTGGCTTGGAAAAAGCATTCCTTCCATATAGAGCCAGTGGAGCTGTAGAGGGAATGGAACCCTTATCTTTTGCTTTCCTTAGATCATGGTACAATCAGGCATTGGCTCTCATATTTGTAAGTGACTAATGTTGGATAAGAGAACAACAGTTGCTTCTTAAAAAGATAAGTATTTCACGTTTCTGTTTTCTTTTTGAAAACAGTATGGGAAACCTAACAGTTTTCCAAAGGTCAAGAAGGGTTATTCTGTGTAGTGAAAGATCTTGGTAGTGCCCCCTTTTGGCTTCATCCTGGACTCACGTCTACTAAGCTTTTCAGTTTAGGGCGGAGACCAGATGGTGATGAAACCCTGATGCGGAGATAAGCATAGGAACTGCACATCAGAGATACACGTCCACGGAATAGAAGAACCATCCTGGGTTATTTTCTGGACTAGATCTAGAAACTAGATCTAGAAACCCATTTACATGTATTTGTGACAAACACAATGTAAGATATCAGACCTTGCAAATTTAATAACATTGAATGCACATAACCATTACAATTCTTAATTCATCAGCACCTAGATCTTTTGATTATCACTCAGGTCAGGAAAAAAGGACTTGGGTTTTTGACAAGAATAAAGACAAAAAAGGAACCTTTATCATTTTTTTTTTTTTAAATGAAAGCTCTAATGTGGAAGAAGTAATTTAATCCTAGGAAATGTTTATGTGCCCACAAGAGCAGCTACTGGTACTTGGTAAACTTAGTAATGAAACACCTCAAACAAATTTATGACCAGACAGGAAATGGAGATCTAAGATTTACCAACACGCTTCAGACAAAGGAGGCCACCTGCGGCATTAGTACAAGATGAAACAGACAAGCAGGGAAGCAGACATGCGCAGCTTTTCCCTCTTTAGCAAATCACGTCTTGGCACACAGATCCTACAATTAGGACTTCTTCCAGGGGAGAGCTAGACAAGAGAGCGGTGGCAGGAGTTGTAAGTCCCCTAGGATGGAAGTTGACCTCATTCTAGAATGATTTTCCCCAAGAATAACTCAATACAATATTCTTCCTTTGATCTTTAATTAGTAACAAAGGGGATAGCAGAAAGTTCAACAAATATGTGTATTTATGATATTAATATATTCAGTTTGTACAAATAACATTCCATTTTATTCCACAAAGAGTGCTGAAATGGCCTGCCCAGCCTTGCTTTGCCTTTAACTCTTTATAAAATGCACTCTGTGATTACTCCTGTAGTAAGAAACACAGGAGTGCAGGGTCTGAAGGTCTATCTGGGTACACATTTTGGCTCTGCCATTTACCATCTGTGGGATCCTGAGTAAATGACTTGATATCTCTGTGCTTCCATTTCTTCATCTCAAGCAGAAATATTCAGAGTGCCTAATACTCTAGTGGTGCTGTAAGAATTAAATGAATAAATGCTAGTGAAGTGACTAGACCCTGTGCCTTCCACATAGTAAGTGTCTCTTGTGTTGTGGTTTTTCTTTATCTGTGTCATTTGCTAGGGGTAGTGAGGTCAACTGCGTCTTCCAAAAACATAGGTTTAAGTCCTAACCCCCAGGACCTGAGAACATAAACTTCTTTGGAAGTAGGGTCTTTGCAAATGTAATCAAGTTAAGAGGAGGTCAGATTGGATTAGCCAATGAGAGATGTTTTTATTAAAAGAAAGGAGAGAAAGATTTGGACTAAGGAGAGTGTCACAGGGAGGGAGTCTATGCAAAGACGAGGCAGAGATGGGGGGAATGAAGCTATAAACCAAGGAATCTTGAGCATTGCCAGGAGCTGTCAGAAGCCAGGAAAAAGAGAAGAAGCATTCTCCCTCCAGTCTTGGGAAGGGCCCGTGGCTCTGGGGACACTTTGACTTCAGACTTCCAATCTCCAGTAACGAGAGATGATACGTTTTGTTGTTTTAAGTCGTCTAGTTTTTGGTATTTTGTTATGGCAGCTCCAAGAAATGAATACACCAGTAATCTAGATGAGAAAGTGGGGACTTGTGGAAGAAGAGAATGAGGCATTAAAAGGTGAAACTCAGTACCTATAAGAGGGCTTGCATGTGGTTCATTGCCTGTTCTTTGAATCTAGTTATTTCATAGGGCTACCTATTTTTTTCCTGGTATGGAGGGCAATAGGGTTTGACCAGCAAAGCTGGGTGGCAGACAGCTCTCCAGAGTAAATGCAAGCATCACAGAGCTTTCTGTCACCTGGAGCTGTGCCGTTGATACAGAAGCCACTTACCACGGGAGGTGACTGGTAAGTGGAAATTTATTAAAATTAAGTAAAACCCGAAACTCAGCTTCTCTGCTGTAGCCACATTTCCAGTGCTTAATAGCCACATGTGGCTAGTGGCTGCTGTATTGGGCTTTGATGTTTGAAAGAACATTTCCATCATCGCATAAAATTCTATTGGACAATGCTGGATGATATTTTTATCATTGATAAGATTTATTTGGGAGGCAAGTAGAACAAGCAGACAGGTTGTGTAGGAAAAAGGAAAAGTGTCATACTCTTGTAATATGAATAAATAATTCCATCATTTATTAAAGAAAAAAGAAAAAGTGACTATGGTAGAATTTATACTTGGACAGCTGCTCATAAGGCAAGTCTCACTGAAGAGCCTACTGTTTTCTTCATAAAATAATTTACATCACTGCTTTTCTGTAATTTGGACAAAGGATACTGTATTAATTCTTTTAGACCGAAAATTAGTATAGCTGAAAATGCACCTCTATCCAGGGCTTCACCATGGAAAATGATGGCGAGCTTTCCCCTCATCAGGTGGAGGCACACTTCGTATAAAATTGGTTAATATTTTGGTCCCTTAATACTGAGAGGGAAGTAAATGCTACAAGGCGACAAATGAGATCAAAAAATCTGTGAGCCACAATCTCTTTCCTCCTCTTCAGATCCAATAATACAGATGAATAAATTGCTATAAAAAATACCAAAAATAAAACTAAAAACAATGACTGAATCATTTTTTTTAATCTCCTATACTCTGTGTTCAGGTAGCAAGAAATTTAATTCCAGTCAGACCAGTCTCCTGTGATTTTTTTTTTCCTTTTCATCTAAGATATTTTTAATGCTCAGAGGCATTATAATAGAAAAGCATGTATTTTTGCTTGGTTTATACCCATCATCCTTACCATTACAACAAGACAAAGCATTAAAGTAAAATTAATCATGTCAAAAGATTTTAGCAAAAACAAGTGAGACCATGCATAAAGCATCGCTTTGTCTAGTGTGAAGTCATGCTCTGATTAAAAACATATAATGAAAGCGAAAGCGATACATCATTGCCTTAGCAGTAGGGTTTTCTGAAAGCACTTTGCGGTTCTCGACATAAAAATGTGGGAAGATTTTGGTCTTTGAAACTCACAATGATTATTGTCCTAGCCAAATAGCTGGAGTTCAATCTTAATTTTTTTTTAAAGAAATTAAGACTTAATGACCAAACAAGGTACGCCGGTTAGGATTAATAATTAGCACACGCCATAAGGAGCAATAGTTTGCCTTGGCATCCAGACACAGAGGTAAAAAAAGTGTCTGCTCAGCACTCCCCTTTCAACAAAACCATTGTTGAAGCCAGCCGAATGTGGCCAGGCTCTTAGGGTACCTTCCACGAAAGGTACCATCAAAAACAGTATAATTAATAAATACAAAGGTGTGATCAAAGTGATCGTTCCCCAGTCCGGGAGGTCGTCTTGTGTATGATATGTAACACCAGTTTCTAACTGGCCAGAGAGTCATGAAATGCTGATTTACTTCCGAACTCCAGTGCAAAGTGATCTCAGGGATCTGAAAAGGAAGAGTTTGCTTATTTGCACTTTGCCTTAATTACTCCTTTATTTTGATGGAGATATTCGCATACAATAATCACTCACCCCAATTATCTTTCCATTTTTTGGTTGTAATTTTTTTTTTAAAGATTATTTATTTATTTATTTATTTGACAGAGAGAGATCACAAGTAGACAGAGAGGCAGGCAGAGAGAGAGAGAGAGAGAGAGAGAGAGAGGGAAGCAGGCTCCCTGCTGAGCAGAGAGCCCGATGCGGGACTCGATCCCAGGACCCTGAGATCATGACTGGAGCCGAAGGCAGCGGCTCAACCCACTGAGCCACCCAGGTGCCCTTTTGGTTGTAATTTTGAAGGTTATTTCAATTCTTCTTTTAATGAGTTCTCCCTAAATGATAAAAACCATTTTGTTCTATGGGAATTATGTGTATCAATGCAATTTTTGTCTATATACATGTTTGCATATCTACATTGTAGATGTGTAGTAGTTTACGTATATATAATAAGCAGTAGAAACAGTGAAAATCACATAAAGTCAGAGATAATTAAACCATTTGGGGAGAGGCAAAATTTTTAAAATTCCACCCCCAATGCATTATAATATTTGGAATGTATTTTTAAACATTTCCTCTAATATAGAGGCATCCAGTCTTCTGTGGATAAATATCGCTCCTGCCAATGAGGTCACACCGAGACAGGAAGAGAGAGAGATGCACAGAGAAGCGAGCTATCTGTTCTAACTCATAACGGTTCATAAGAGGAGCGAGGATATTTTGCATGTGATAAGAAGAGTGCACCGAATTATTCGTTGAACTTAAAGGTGCGTGGGTTGTAATCATTAATGCTATTAAAGAAATATTTTGGGGCACCTGGGTGGCTCAGTGGGTTAAAGCCTCTGCCTTCAGCTCAGGTCATGATCCCAGGGTCCTGGGATGGAGCCCTGCATTGGGTTCTCTGCTCTGCAGGGAGCCTGCTTCCTCCTCTCTCTCTGCCTGCCTCTCTGCCTACTTGTGATCTCTGTATGTCAAATAAATAAATAAAATCTTAAAAAAAATAAAGAAATATTTTGGTAATCCTTCTGAGAGCTTGGGAGGATTGCACTTTTCCGCCCACTTTGAAGTTAGGTGTGACTAGGTGATTTATTTTGCCAATAATATGTGCTAAATTCAGACTAGGAGCTTAAAGAGTCCAAGCGAAACTGTCCTCTCCCTTGCCACAGCAAGAATGACAAGTCAAATAGTGGAACTGTTATGAACCTGAGGATTGGTATAAGAAGGACTTGAACAGAGATCCCAGCCAACCTACCGTAGTAGACAGGTGACATGAAGAGAAATAAGCCAGTAAGATTTGGGATTGTTGGGACACCTGGGTGGCTCAGTGGGTTAAGCATCTGCCTTAGGCTCAGGTCATGATCGCAGAGAGTCCTGCATTCTCCCTGCTCTACGGGGAGTCTGCCTCTAACTCTGCCTGCTGCTCCCCCTTGCTTGTGCTCACTCTCTCTTTCTTTCAGTCTCTCTAACAAATAAATAAAGTAAAATCTTAAAAAAAATTGGGGGATTGCTGTTATGACCCCTTAGTCTAGCCTCCCCTAATCTGACTGATAATAGGCTTTGGTATCAAGAAGGCCCAGAGTGGCTGATGACAAGAGAGCTGAGACCCAGGGGTGGAAGGATGGAAATGCGTGTTATGGCACGGAACACCACTTGGTAAAGGCTACTTGCTCTTACTTAGCAGATCGCTTCTTTAATAATCTTCCACTCCAAGGTTGGAAGACAGAATGTTGACAATGTGCCTTGGTCGCTGTTGGTAGCATCCAGCAAGAGCTACAGAAAAAGAGATGATTTCACAAACAAAGTTGGCCCATTTATAAGCAGAAGTGAAAGGAAAAGGGAGTCCAGAAATCCAGGAGTGTGCAGTGCTGGAATAAGTAATTTTTTTGAATCTCTTCTGGTAGAAGATTTCAGTTTTGTGCATCATACACAAAATGAGGTGCATTTTAAGCAAAATAGCTTAATTACAACTCAGCTGACAAAGACAAAATTAAAGATATGGCTTTCACAGTAATTTTACCACATTAGAGTATCTTGGAGGAAAGTTTCAACAAAGGATGAGATACCCAGTAAAAGAGTAAAAAGGTGTGTGTGTGTGAGAGAGAGAGAGAGAGAGAGAGAGAGAAAGAGAGAGAGAGAAAGGGAAATTTAAAAAAAGAAGAAGGAAAAAGCAATCTAAGAAGTATATCGGAAAAGAACTGTGGATGTGGTTAGTGGCCATGGAGTGGATATAACATGAGAAGACAGCTACGCTTTCTAGGGAGTTAACTGCCAAAAGACCCCCAGTCTGGATTAAAACAGGCTATGAAAATTAGAGACTTAAATATCTACAGACATGAAAGGTACTTAAAAACTCTTCCGGGGGCACCTGAGTGGCTCCGTGGGTTAAGACCTCTGCCTTCAGCTCAGGTCATGATCCCAGGGTCTTGGGATTGAGTCCCGCATTGGGCTCTCTGCTCCTCAGGGAGCCTGCTTCCTCCTCTCTCTCTCTGCCTGCCTCTCTGCCTACTTGTGATCTCTGTCAAATAAATAAATAAACATTAAAAAAAAAATAAAAATAAAAACTCTTCTGCCCCCAGGAAGAGCATAGTCTCAAGTTTTCTTCAGATATGTCCAAAGAAGATAATGGAAAAAGAAGCGTCTCCCATAAGGTGGAGCCAGGGGCCACGGAGAACAAAGGACAATGATCAGAACTAGGGAGGGCCCAGATCAAGGAACACAACCCTTCAGCATGTCTGTTTGATGGGCCTGCTAAAGTGCTATGCTCTTTCCAGATGAAAATGCTTCTCATGCTCATCCTCTCCCTAACCCATCACTCTGCAAGATGTGGGAGGAAACTAGGTAATCTGATTGTTTAGTTTGTTTCCAGATCAAGATCAAGAACAAATGAGCCCGATACTGGAATGACTGTCCATCTCTCAGAGACCATCACTGAACTTGGTGATTTGTGGTGCTCTCTCTTGTGTGGAGGAGCAAGGGTACTTTGAGCATGGCCAGGAGAGTATGTGGAATATCTAATGTCCAGGAGGGCCGATTATAGTAGGCACACTGCGCTGCTCACCAGATACTTTGATCCTCTTCTTCCTGAACCCGGGGAAGATTGCGCTTCCCTGTCCCCTTAAAATGGGGTGTGGTCTTGTGACCAAGCATAAATGCTAACTGTCACTTTTAAGTGCCAGTGCAAGACACCAACAGCATATGCTCCCCCCATGGTGTTGATGGTAGAGATCTGTGTTAAGATGCAGCTCCACATGCTTGGATCCCTGCCTGCCTCTGATGAACAGGTGTTCTCTGCCAACTCGCAATGGACATGTAGCATGAACGAGAGATAAAATTTTTTTTTTTTCGGCTTAAAACCCTGAGATTTTGGAGTTGTTTCTTACCACAGCATAATCTCGCCCAACCTGACTGATACACATGGCTTCATGCTAGAAATAGATAGAAATTTCATTCTGAATCAAAGGTGTGTCTTCTTTCCCAAACTCCTGGTGATAAGAGCAGAAGGCAAGATTTAATCTTTTGCTTTGCTCTGGTTATATGCAAAATAGACTAAAGTAGAATAAAAATTTTTTAAGGAACAACGATCTTCCCAATACTGAGCCTACACAACCTTATGGGTATTATTTGATTTAATTCTCACAATAACTCTAAGAGGTGGGTAGAATTACATTTGCTTTGCAGGTGAGAAGGCTCAGGGTGAAAAAAGCATACCAAGGTTTCAGTCAGCCAGTGCCTGGGCGTGAATTTCAATTTAGATCTCTCCATCCTGAAAGATGAGGCTATGTGTGTGTGTGTGTGTGTGTGTGTGTGTGTGTGTGTGTGTGTGTAGGGGGTGGGTTTTGTTTTTCCATTTTTGACACTGCCTCAAAGTTAAAAATGTCAAGAAATTTGTATTAAATTATGGCTAGTCAATAATATTAAATGCAAATTTTATCACTTACATATCATAACTCGCAGTTTAGTCCATAAACCAAGATAATATTCTTAATCTCTAGAATTAGGATATTCATTCAATTAACCTATACTAGTTTTATTCTCTGAATGTGGTACTATGACAAGTATATTGGATCCATTTAGATTTTCATGAGTGAAATGGGTCAGCACAGATTACAACCCATTCATCTGCTTGGATTCTTGACTAATGGCACTTGCTGGTGAGACAGATTGGTGTGGTCCATGAGGCAGCACTGCTTGATGGAAATACAGAGACCAGTGTTCTATTCCTCATCCTGCCACTAAATCATCGTGTGGCTCTGGGTATGACACCTTTTTTCAGTCACTTAAAGTAAAAGCCAAATTTGTGAACCTGCCATAGAAGAGCCTACATGGTCTGGTTTCTGCGAATGTCTTCCGTCCCGTGTCCTCTCTTCCTTCAGAATCCCAGCTCTTTGATTTTGGCCACACATCTTCTTTCTACAGGGTCTTTGTACTCATTATTAACTAACTGAAACAATCTTCTTTTCACATCTTTACTTGGCTAACTGTCTCATCCTTCAGTTCTCAGCTCAAATACCTCTTGGATGGCATCCTCCAAGAAGGCTAAACTAGATCGGGTCTCTCTGTTACAAGATCTTACATACATACCTTTTATACCTTTCTGCTCTTCCTTCATATAACTATCACATTTTGTTATTATATATTGCTATCTGGGATTATTTATTAATGTCGGTACTCCCCCCAGCTCAAACACTGGTGAAGGCATAATAATATTTGCTTTGAGTTGACCTTGTTTTCTTTGCATTGAGAACAATGGCTGGTACCCAGAAGATATCAATTACATTTATTGAATAAATGAAATTAATGTGTAAAATGAGAGGGCTGGGCAAAGAGATCATCTAATCTCCTAGTATTCACATTCATTGGCTTGGCCAGACTTAGTCTGCATTTGCCTAGGAATGACACAGAGTACATTTAAGTAGCAAATATGACTCATTCCCCCTGTGTACTAGACTCAGTAGCAAGTACCACAGCTTGTATGTAACGAAAGCCTCAGAATTATTTGTACACATGCTGTTGTCTGGAGGAAAAAGCAACTTCTATATTCCAGGGAGGTATAAACCAGAAAGGAAGCCAACTAGTTTTTCCAGGCACCCAACTTCCTTGAAATACAGTATTTTGGAAGTGACCACCACACATATTTTTTTAAAAAATCTATGAAAAATCCACTAATGCACTGGTGCGTGAATACACAGTAGCAAATAATTCAAGATATATAGCAATGTGCAGCCAGGTATCTCAAATTAGAATTGAGCTCATTGAAGGTAAAATTAGATGCTAACATATTTAAAAAGTCCAAACACAATTCTCTCTCCTTCTTCTTTGTCCAAAGTCATGGAAACAATCACTCCGTGAACTGAAATAAAAAGTTCCAGGCTAAGAAAGGACAACTGTCCTGCTATTGTATAAAGTTTTTAGATCACTATGTTTTCACTAACACCTCTCAGTTCTTTCAGTTCGTTCTTTCTTTCTTTCTTTTTTTTTTTTTTTGGACAGGGGAGTTGCAGAGGGAGAGGGAGAAAGAAAATCTTAAGCAGGCTCCACACCCAGCAGAGCCCAAGGTGGGGCTTGACATGGGGCTTGATCTCACAGTCCTGAGATCAAGACCCTGAGAACATGACCTAATTCAAAATCAAGAGTCATATATTTAACCGACTGAGCCACCCCGGCACCCCACTCAGCTCTTACTTCTTCAACCGATCTTAACAATTCCGTGAAATAGTCCCATATAATATGGTTCTTGCTGACTCCTCCAGCCACACCACCTACTTTCCCAGCCTCAGACTCTCCTACAGATACACAAATTCATTTCAGTTTCTAGAAGGCACCAACTCTGTCTTGCCTTTTGGCATTCCCAGTACTAGACCCTTTTACTAAAATACTTTTCATCCGCTTCTTTGCCTTGATACTTCCTATCCATTTTTTCAACTTTACAGAAGGTCACTTTGAGGAAAGTTTCCCTAACCTTTCATATTTGGGGTCTTTTTTCTCTGCCCCCCCCAAGCACCCTGAGCGCTATTCCTCAACACTCTATATTGTAATTGCTTCCTTAGTTTCTTCAGAGGGGAAATGATCTTATCTGCATTCTAACCCAGCACAGGGTGCGTATTCAGTAATCGCTCGTTACATGAAGGAATGACGTCTATAAATAATTCTAAATTCTTCCCAGGCAGTTTCAGAGTCATTCTGGAAGCACCTAATTGTTTTCTGAGGTTCCCCTGCAATGAGAAATGCACTATGTATGGGATCTGCATCCCTGTCTAGAAACGAAATTAAATAAAATTAATTTGTGGGGTTTAGGTCTAAAGATAATATAAATAAAGGAAACCCACAGCTATAAAACCCTCAATTGACTTACTTTTTAATTCTTTCTAAATAAATAATCAAAAGAAATAATTATTAGCTTTCGACTAACTTGACTTTCCCTCCAACATGTATCCTCAAAGAAATAAACTGAAGTCAAAAAAACAGAGGGGCCAAGGAAAGAAGTCCAGGTGAAAGGATCAGTGTGCAGGCTTATTACTTCCTGAATAATCAGCACTTATTAGGTATCGGGTATGATCAAACCTGTGTTTATCTTTCAGAACTGAGTTTCATGGTCTTCTATAGGATTTGCTTTCTTGGTATTATTCCTTTAACATTTAAGGAAAGTATATTTTATTTTATTTTCTTTAAAAGATTTTATTTGTCAGAGAGAGAGACAGAGAGAGTACATGCACAAGCAGGGGGAGCAGCAGACAGAAAGAGAAGCAGGCTCCCCACGGAGCAGGGAGCCTGATGCGGGACTCGATCCCAGGACCCCGGGATCACGACCATAATCAAAGGCAGATGATTAAACTGACTGAGCCACCCAGGCATTTCCGGAAAGTATATTTTAAAAAAAGAATGAAGGGGCATGTGGTTTGAGCAACTGATTCTTAATCTCGGCTCAGGTAATGATCTAGGGGACGTGAGATCAAGCCCCTTGGCAGGGCTATACACTGGGCTTGGAGCCTGCTTGGGATTCTCAATCTCTCTTGCCCTCAACCACTCCCCATTCTTAAAAAAAAAAAAAAGAAGAAGAAGAAGAAGAGTCCACCAGCCTCTGATCTTTGTGATTCTCCTAAAAGAAATCACTGACACCCAGATCCTGGAACCGTCCTGTGTGGATGGGAACAAATTCAATGTCCTCCAGGGATCAGAGGAGTCCACCCAGGACATCTCCACACAGTGGTTTCCTTTTTGTCCCGCCACTGAAAAATACACGGCCCCCAACTGCACTAACAGGAAGAGAACAGAGCCACAAGTCAACTGAAAGGAAGAGAGAAAAGAAGGCATTTCCCCCTACCTCTGGCAAAGGGAATGAAGGTGGCCAGAAGAAGGAAGATACCTTTCTAAGTTAGTTCTTCTAATTTTCAACCTGACATTATTCAAGGGAAGTCGTCATGGGCACATGGAAGGACAGATCTTTGTTTTGAAGTCCTTTACCCCCTCATCACTCACGGAAAGTAGTAACAAGCCGTTAACAAGCAGAATGTCTCATCTGAAATGCAGGAGGAAGGAAGTCCGTCCCCAGGAAATGCCTCTCCCCACCAGTGAAGGACTCAGCCAGTGGTGAGCATGAAGAAAGTAGATGGCTCCTCAGTGCTGTCTCTTGGTGGTGGGGTGGGGGTAGGGGGGTTCGGCAATATAAAGGACTTCTACACATGGACTTCATAAAAACTTTGTGTTATAAAATGTTATAAAAATGTCTAAAGCAGTCACAGGAATTGTTTCGTTTGATCTCTGCACCAAGGATTTAGGGCCTGCAAAGTGCAGGAGGCATGTTTTTTACACTGGCCATTTTAGTATTCATGTCTCCTGTACTGCTTTCTAATAAGTTAAGAATGAAACGGGAGACTGCGTGCAGGAGTGAGAAATGCAGGGGAAGCACTACTGTAAAATAAAAATGAACGAAAGTGCATCCCAACTTCCCTTCTATTATTAACAGTCGAGAGAAAAACAATGCCAATTTTACTGTTACTACTTAACATTTTACACTGACAGAAGGACTTTACAGTCATTTTTACGTGTTATTTCCCTCCCAATACTTTTTCTGTGAGAGACCACGGAGCTCCGTCACTATTCTCAACATTAATTATATAATGTTATATTAAATGATTTTTCCAAAGGGGCAGATAAAAATGCAATCTGTGTCAGCATGTTACCAATACAGTCTTTTCAGTGGGAGTAATTGTTCTCTTTGCTGTTTGGGTAGACCAGACCGCTGACTGGCTGGCGGTTGGATTTTGTTTTCTTTTATGTCCTGTCGATCCATTTTCTCCCTTCTACTCACCCTTCTCCATTCAATTTATTATTATTTGTGTACCCCTTAAACTGTGATTCTAAAATATCACATAACAGGTAAGATCCAAAGAGAGTAACGACTGCCCTTCCTTTGCATTCTTCTTTGTTATCTGATTCGGGTAAGCCATGTGGTTCCCATAACTGGGTTTCTGTGCTCCTGCCTGTGGAATGCCATCTTTCTCGAAGGAGCGTGTTTATGAAACAGGCTGAGACATCTGTGTTTAAGCCACATGGGCAAAGGATTCTAAGAGTCAGAGGCTCTAGCTGAGTCGGGTTTTAGGTTTTTGCTAGTTAGTTTATTTGTCAGTTCCTATGGAGATGGCCATTTAATCAATAAGCAGACCCCAAGCCTGGCCCTGTCTGCTAGCATTAACGGTCATCCACATCTCCCTGCCAGTAAGTTTAGAGGTCCTTCAGGGGCAAAAGAATGACAGTGGGAAGCTCTGCAATCCCTAATGTTTCTCTGGATTTAGGGAGAATTTGGATTTTTTTTTTTTCTATTCCAGTAAGAAACATTTCTTCCTTTATTGTTAGATGGCCAGAATAGCGTGGAAATCTGTCCGTGACCGGTCCTATTTATTAGCCAAATAAGATGCCTTAATTAAAAAATACATACCTCAGCAGAAATCATCCAGATAAACTATCTCTCTCCAACAAACCTGGAAAATATGCCTTCACTTGGGGCCATGTAGTCACAGCCCAGCAGGTAATAAACTCAATTTTTAAAGTATGAGTTCCAGGGAAATCAAGAGTGTAAGTGGAGTAGACATTTATTTCAAAGCTGTAAGCCTGCCTGACTATAGAAAAGAGGTTCGAGATCTTTGAGTATGCTCCTATTATAAGAACTTTTCTATACATTCATGTCTTTATTTTCTTCCATTTCAAACCTGGTGAATGGAATCGACTGACCATCATTTATCTCTCCTTCTGAGTCTGTAGATTACCACATGCAACGTAGGAAAACTACGGAAACTAGGTTCCTGGCTCCGGGACCGCGGGTCAGAGTGCTGTATCTGTTGCCCTGTAATTGGTCTCCCCTCTGCATGGAGAGTTTGAGTTGACTGACACCTCTAGGGTGTAAAGGTCCACACAGTCCTTGTCCTCAGAATGGTGGTGTTGTGATAATAATGGCCGTGACACCTGCAGTTGGTTGCACTCACGCTATGTGCTAGATGACTTATAAACACAATTTTATTTAGAAAAATACTCCAACTGTGCTGACAAAATGAAGAAGCCATGACTTGGGAAACTGTCATGTCTGGATCAAGGTCAAAGACATGGGTTTGAACTCAGGTCTGACTGTTTCAAGTTTATGCCTTCTTACCACATCCTTCTAAGTTAAGGTGAAAAATTTGAGCAGGGTGACCCTACGTTCCAGTCTATCCCTATTGTCCCAGCATAATCAATAGGTCCCCATGTCATGCTCTGAAGTGTCCCCGTTTGGAGACTAAATGATCACTCTGTCCCCAAACAAGCTTTCAAATGAACCTAAGACTTTTCTTAGAGTATTACTCATGATGTTTTAATTAATCCTTTTGCCTTTAATGAAGGGCTTCAAACCAGTAGCAAACTGGGCCTCGCCCGGTGTATGTGGGAAAGCAGATGGGTTTGTGAATGCCTATCACTTCTTTTGCTTCTATGTCTCTGTCCTCTCTCTTCGGGAATCTTTGTCTTTCCTCTTTCTTCTCTCCTCCTCCTAGCATCCGTGTCTTATTCTATGTAGGCTTTCTCTAGTGATCAGTGTCAGATAATCGATTCTTTGGTTTTACTTTAAAAATACAGCTTGGTCACTCATTCAGATGTTCAAATCTCTATGAATGATTGATATGAATGGTCCTTTTATCAAAAAAGAGAGTGAAAACCATTTTAAGGATCTGTAATTTATTTTTCTTCCCTCCTTCTCCTTAAGCTTCCCGCTACTATGCCCCCACTTCTTTCGTAGTGTATGGGTGTCTGGGGAGCTTCCTCGTCGCAGATCCTGGACAATGCTACCAGTGGTCTCACCGGGGTAAGCCAGCTCCGAGATGCATTATTTCAAGCACCACCTCACATGTCTTTGCGTCTCTTCTGCTCTTATGGGCAAACTGTTGTCCTATTCCTATTATTTTAAAGGGCTTTTAGTACGAGGAAAGGAAATGATTTTTTTAAAATCTGATAAAACATATAACTGCTTAAAAGACACATGCCATAAGAAAATCTAACTTTCTCTTTTGTTGGTTTTAAATGTATGGCTTTGATTTATGGATCAAAATTACTCATTTATTATTTTATCTATACAGCTCTGGGCAATTTTGACAGTTAAAATTTAGTTTTATTGACCAGTGCAGCCACTGTGCCCACGAGGGGCCCGGAGCACACAGCCTGCTGCACTCAAGAAATGATGATTTTTGATTCCATGACTGAGTCAGATTGGGAATCGTAACCAATGTAACAATAAGTTCCAAATCTCAGCGCCCAAGGCAAGAGGTTTGCTGTAAAACACAATCACCCTTTCAGGGGGTGCGGAAGAGACCGTTGGGTGGAAGTTCGCAAGCACAGTGGAATGCGGCTGGGACAGGCCGCGGATGTCTGTCCATCCACACTGTGTGGCTGTTGCTACCGCTCTATCGAGGGCCGGGTTTCTCTAAGACCCAGTCCCACAGACTACAGGCGAATGAGCAGAAAATGTCTAAAAGGCAACATGAACGTTAGTTACAAAGACAATGAATGAAACACCCCTTATGATGTGAGAAAATTTACTGGGGCTATTAACCAACCTTCCACTTTTCGGTAAGCAAAAAAAAAAAAAAAAAAAAAGAACGGAGGCATTTCTTTCGGAACATCTCTGTGACCCACCCCCTCTGTGTCACAGAGACACAAACTCTCGCAGGGCTTTGAGTCCAGTTTCATTTATGCCCATTCATTTACCAAATGGGCCACCTCTGCAATGTTAATTTAGTCTTTTACTCCAAATCCCTTGTGATACATAAACAGACCTCCAAAGGGTAACAAATCAATAAAATGTCTAATTTGATTAGCCATGTTTTCAAATTCATTGAGACAGCTCTAAGCAGAAATAAACAGGTGGGTAAATAAAGAGAGAAGGCCACTCACTCGTGAGTATTTTCCATGTCTTCTTCTCATCATCGTAGTACTGAACCAAGTTGCTGGGGAGTCGGTCCGGCCCGGGAGGCAAGCCTCCGACCAGTAACAGCATTTTCTTGTTAGAGCGAATTCTTCACCCAAAACAAAAGAGGAGATGAATAACCACATTATTGTAGAGCCTTTTTAGTGGCGACGAAATCATAACCATCAAAAGAATGTTCCTTGCTTGCAGATTTCTATTTCATTTTTTCCTGTTTCTTCTCCCATTCATGTCTCAACAACTTTTTTTGAACCAAGCAGAAAAATGATCAGAAGAGCAGCATATCCCCATACTCATGGAATAATAAGCTCCCTTTATGCAATTTGTTAGAGGTTCATTCTAGAACGACCTTTTTCTTATATTATCCCTTTAAATCATCACTCTTTACAGCTGAGTACACATGAAATGCTCTGGAGTTGTACTAAGGTTAAGCATTAAAGTTGCATGTCAAAAATCGTATTAGTCAAAATCATTATTATAAGCCATTCTCCACTCAAAGAACCTTGAAAAAATTAAGGTTATGCAGAGAGTTTGTGAGCCAACTCTTTAATCACCCAGGGAACTTTGAATACCAGTTTGGTACAATTAGTTAGCACAGGGCTAACTGGGGTAGGTTAACCAGTATCAGGGAGACTTTTTGTTTGTTTAATTTAGCTGAGACTTCTGCCTTCATCTTCTTTCCAGCGCCCCCCACCCCTTTCCTGCCCCCGCACTCTCCCCCACCCCCCCCATCCCTGGGCACACTGGCGACACAGCAGCACCAATTGGTAAAAATGAGACTGTGAGGTTGTTTTGAGCCTCCCCAGAGTGGAGCCCTGCCAATGCTTGCCACTGATCCAGCGGCATGAACCTGCTCAACTGTGCAAAGTCACTCTAATTCCCTCCCTCTGTTTTTCTACCTTCTCCCCCAGGGGGCAACCACTGAAAGGAGTGACTACCCACCCATCAAGAGCTGGCAATTCGCTGCTATTAACCGTGACTGTGATTCCCAGTCTGCCTGGCAGCTCCTGAGAACAGGCCTGCAACGTCTCATATGCAGTAAAAGCTGTAAGATGCACCCTGGCCGGCACACTCGACCTGATGGATGTGTGATCCTCGGGAAGGCTAATGGATTGAGCACACTTGCGATTGGAGCGGGGACGGGAGGCCCAGACCCCCACGAGGGGCCTGCTGATTTAACGGTCGCTTTACATATAATTGAACTTTTCATTTACCTGAAAGGCTGAAGGTGGTGGTGGAAGAAAGGGAACGACCATGACGGAAGGAAAAAAGTCAATAAATACAAAAAGGTCCCTCTTAAATATGATCGCGACCAATCGTGGGGGCTCTGAATCTGTTAGGACATATTCAGCCCATCGTTTGGATTCCAGGACGCTTGGCAAAGTATGCCCTTGTGGAGAAGCACTGTTTGTTGGTTAAGAACCTAACATTCGGAGAGTTAACTTAATACAGTTAATGACATTTCCATGGGAAGGAAGGGAACAGGAGAATTCCTTTAATGAAACTCTGGTGCCAGTGAATGCATTGTCTATGCCTCAGTAGAAAAAATGCCTTCTGGAGGAACTCTGATCGGGGAATTATGGATAGGGGGAGCTGGACTTCCAGAAGGATGCCTAATGTAATACCAGTTTGCAATATTAATTTTGTCATGCACAAAAAGCCCCCTTGCTTCTTTGAATTTAAGGTACCCATATGTACCCATATGCCTTACAGATCAGTGGTTGGGAAACAAAACCGGAATCTAATAGCAGAGAGCTCCATACTTTGAGGATTTGGGTGATTGGGGTGGTTTGCTAAGAGGAGTGATGGAAACTCAGTGTCGTAAGTAGCTTTCTATTAATTTGAAATGAGAACATACGTCATTGATGTTCTTTGTAATTTCCTAAATGCACGGTTACAGGACTAATAGAGGACTATTTTATTGTTGTCATTTTAGTCCAAATAATCAACCACTCGGTGAGTCTAAGACAAGTCAAGATGAGAGCAAGTACTCTTTTTCAGGCCGCTGCTACTGGGTACCCTGTGGAGACTTCTCCTGTTCCAATAGAAGGTGCCACTGTGTGGTTGTCTTGCCGTAACACCTCTACCTGCTGCCGGACTGCGGAGGCGGCAGACAGGCCGGGCCAATACCTATGCTTAGACGGGAGAGGAAAGGACTCAGGGCGGTGATAGTGGGACCGAAGCAATCTAATTCAGTCTCTGTTTTGACATTTAAATAAAGGTACTGCTTTTAAAACATGTTTCATGAATGACAGACAGAGAGGAATGAATGACTTAATGATGCTGGGTAAGGTTGTTTCATTAATTGAGAAGGCCAGCTTCCCGGGACAAATCCACGTGGGTGATTTTCAACGGCAAATGAGATGGACCATCTCCAGAGATGAGGACAGGATCTAGAGTCTTTGTTCTCTCCGCCCAAATAGCCACTCTCTGCCATCTGTCCTTTAAGAACTGGCCGGAGACTACCGAGACCTAAGCCACTGAACAGTTGGCAAATGGAAACAACCTTCACCCCTGCCAACAGTGAGAGGATTCAGAGGGCTAGCTAGCTAGCCTAGCAGCCACAAAAGCCTCCACATAAACTAAGATAAATCTCTAAACCATCCAGCCTCCTCAGGGAATGTGATGAAGAATTACATGGAAGGAAAGGAAACTCTACCTCCCTTCCTCATTGGTTGTGTGTTTTCTGTGAAGGAACCGTGTTTTAAGGTCATCATGTATGGCCTTGTAGTGAGCGAAAAGACATTTTAAATCTTGCATTCCTATATTCGTATTATCATTCATTCAACTCAGTACGGCATTTCCCTTAGATTATTTTGTTTCTAAAGCTTGTGTCACTCAATTTTCTAACTCAGTATTGACATTACTTAAGTCTAAATAAAGTTTAAAACGACTTTGTGAAGGGGGCACCTGGGTGGCTCAGTGGGTTAAAGCCTCTGCCTTCGGCTCAGGTCATGATCCCAGGGTCCTGGGATCGAGCCCCGCATCAGACTCTCTGCTCAGCGGGGAGACTGCTTCCTCCTCTCTCTCTGCCTGTCTCTCTACCTACTTGTGATTTCTGTCTGTCAAATAAATAAATAAATAATCTAAAAAAAAAAAAACAAAACCAACTTTGTGAAGGTGAATCACATAGAAACCAAAAATAGGATAAAGCATGTGAGAAGTAGTAGAGGACAGAAGAAAGAAATAACACATAGACTCACAGAACACATGTGTCTTTCTCCCCATTTCCTCCATTGACTGTCAAAACAGCCTTAAAGCTACAGAAGTAACTCCATTTTAAAGGGACATTAGAAGGCTCCCATAGTAAAATAAAATGGCATAAAGAGTGTTCAGACTCTGGCCTCTTAATGCTACCAGGCCTATGATTTTTCTAAAATTCACGTTTATTTTTTTAAATTTTTATTTTACCATAACTTCTAATTAAGATCCAGATGGAGAAAAAAAAAAAAAAAGATCCAGATGACCAGGATTCTAGGGTTAATTTTCTTTTCCTTTTTTTTTTTAAATTAAGATTTTGTTTATTTGAGAGAGAGAGAGAGAGAGAGAGAAAACCAGCAGGAGGAGGGGCAGAGAGAGGAAGAAGCTGACTCCCCGCTGAGTGGAGCCCACCATGGGGCTTGATCCCCTACAACCCCCCCACACCCCCTCTACACCATTCCCCCACCCCCCCACCCACGATCATAGCCTGAGCTGAAGTCAGATCCTCAGCTGATTGAGTCACCCAGGAGAGCCCTTCTAGGACCAGTTTTCTACTCAGCAGAGTAATTTTGTATAAATTACTTGGCTTTTTGGAGCCTCTGTTTTCTCATATTTAAATAGATTGATAGTATCTGACTTGCCTCTTCAAGGGGTTGTCATGAGGATTACATAAAATGATAAAGTGAAAGTTCTATGTAAACTCTAAGGGAAATTATTATTAATCTGTAGATATTGGCAATACAATGTGGGCTTCATTTCAACATACCAAACCTGATTAAATAGTTAAAAAAGAAAAGTAATCTTTTCTACTGAGATTCTTGTTGAGTTCATGTATATAAATACAAGCTAATTAAGAGGACTTCGCTACCCAGTTGTTATCTTATATGTTCTTAGAAAATTATCACTTTAATCATATTGGATATCTTTGGAGCCTTATTATAAGAAAATACACATTTGGACATTACATAAAACTGAACCTTTCTGGATCCAAATAAAGGGACTAATAGAGATTACTCTATATTTCTTATTTCTTAAGAATAAAACAAATGAGAAAACATCACATATTTTACTTTGATATAAATGCAATGTCAACTATTCAATTACTCCTAGAAAATAATACACGTGAATAATTCCTGTGGAAAAGCTTCCATTCTTTTTACCATGTGCAATTATAATAGTGACACTGACAATAATGACAGATAATAATGAGTGTGTATTGGATATTGGAACCTCTGATTATCATGCTATTTATTTGATGTGTGTGAGCTTCAATTTGAAAACACCATGATAAAAAAGATACCCTGTGAACAAGAAAAGTAAAATTAGGAGATTCTGAATTAACTTGCTGAAGGGGGTTTCAATTATTCTTTCCTAAATGATTCCAGCAGAGCCTTACAGGTTTAATTTTAGATTAGGAAAAAATCTACAGGTGTAGTCCTTTTGCAATAATTAGAGTTCCTTCAAATGGCTACCCGGTATACGTTTTAGAAATCATTATACCGATTTAGCTAAGGTGAATATGATCTCTTCAAATCTTTTAATACTTTAAAATACTCCTTTTACTCCTTTTTACTCCTCAACTTAGCACCACCTAGACCAAAGTCATTTTTTTCAAAGTAATGTGTTTAAAAGACAAGGAATTAGAGACAAAGAGCTTAGTATGTCATGATTCATAACGTTATTTAGATGCCTTTGATTTGGCTTCCCAGATTCTTGCCTAGAAAAATATAAGGTTAAAAAGGCAATGGAATTTGAAGGTCTCCTTTGTTCCAGCTCAGTAATTGCCCAACATTTACCATGTGTCACATTTGTGCGTGTGGGGGGGGGAGCGCGCGCGCTCACATGCACGTGCGCGTGCGTTAGTGCGTGTACGCATGTGTGCTCACGCGTGCATAGGTACTTTGGTTCCGGGGATGAATGACTGAAGGATGACCTAAAACCTCCTGGTGTAAACAAATTTTTCATCATACTGGTGTTCTAAGTACGGTAAAGTCTCATTTATTTATATTTCAGTGGTTTGGAACTTTAATAATTGGGAAACAGGCCAGATAAAATTTACCTTTCTATGATACATGGAAAAAGTTTTCGCTAACTAGATTGCAAGGAGAATTTTAACCTGTTGAAGGAATCAGGTGGACTGCTGGCACTTTAGAGCGACCTATGTACATTTTACAGATCACAGATCTTTTTCATTTATTTGTTAAGGAAATCATTCTGCAATCTTATAAGAATCATTAAATCAGCGAGTTAGAAGAGAACTTTGAAGTAATCTAGTTCAGTGACCCCCAAGCCTGGCGAGTGACCAGGATCATCTGAGGGGATTACACAATTCAGATTTTTGATACAGATTCTCGGGTCCTCACTCCCAGAGATTATGATTCAGTTGGGATGATGCCTTAAAAATTAACACGGTTTCACAGTTTTCCAGTTGATTCTAATTAGCATATAGCCAGGCTTGTGTTAACTGACTTGGTCCCTCTCCATAATGTAGAGATCTTTTTAGTATTTTTTTCCACAGGTAATTATTCTTATCATTTTGGCAATTTATAACAAAATGGACCTTGGTTTTTCAAATCCATTTGAAATATGGTTGAAAGATGTTGGACAGTCGTGTTAAATATATTTTTCTCTTTACTCTGAGCTGAGAAATCTACCCAAGTTTTCTAGAAAAAAAAAGATCAAGTGCCTATCTCTGAATCACATTAGCACCTTAAATATCGCAAGATGGTCGCCGTATGTCTTCTTTGTTGAAAATCCTCATTTCTTTCTGAGAAAGTTTCCATTTTCCCTACCGTCATACTCACTTCCTTTGAGAATCTCTAGACTTTCACTGTTCCCTTTTTAAGACGTGATCAGAATTGTGCACAAAATAACAAATATGATATGTGATACAATGTATATGTGTATATATGTAAGTGTATATCTATAAAATCTATATTTTAAGGCTTTCTAAAATTACAGTAGTCTTTTAGCTGTTACAGTGCAGGGTCAGGTTCCTCTTCAGCTTCCAGAGGACTATGAATACAGATTAAAAAAAAAAAAACAAAAACAAATGTTTTCAAGCCAGGTTTTTCCTATCCTACATTTCTTCTGGTTAAATATTTTAAACATCAACATGTGACTATTTTTTTTGTTTTAAGATTTTTATTTATTTATTTATTTGACAGACAGATCACAAGTAGGCAGAGAGGCAGGCAGAGAGAGAGAGAGGAGGAAGCAGGCTCCCTGCTGAGCAGAGAGCCCGATGTGGGGCTCGATCCCAGGACCCCGGGAACATGACCCGAGCCGAAGGCAGAGGCCTTAACCCACTGAGCCACCCAGGCACCCCAACATGTGACTATTTTTAAATGTTTTTATATCCTCTACTGATTTAGATATTTTGTTTCATTCACTTATAATTTAGCAGTTATTAACTGAGTTCCTACTATGTTCCAGGTACGGTTCTAAACACTAGAGTCAACGGTGGGAACAAGAGGTATAAATTCCTTGTTTCTCATGGCACTTACTTCCATTCTAGAGGGGACATCTATTGGAAACATCATGATTCTAGAAGCAATTAAGTTGTTAAGGGTGTTAAGTCATTAAGGGTTAAGTTAAGGGTGTAATTCCAACAACTTGGGGAAGACCCCTGGCTTCAGCTTTTTTTTTTTTTTTTTTTTTTTTTTTTTTAAGAGAGTGAGCGAGTGAGCAGTGAGAGGGGCAGAGGGAGAGGGAGAGGGAATCCCAAGCAGGCTCTCTGTTCAGCACAGAGCCCAACGTGGGACTCAACCCCACAACCCTGAGGTTACAACCTGAGCCCAAACTCAGCCCATACTCAAAGGACTGAGCCACCAGATGCTCCTGGCTTTAGCTCTTTTGAGATGAATGACCTTGGGCTAGGCTCTTTTCCCTTTTAAACCTTATTTATAAAATAGGGATAATGACGGAGTCAAGGCACAGGTTTTTTTTTTTTTTTTCATTAAATTAAATAATATTCGCAAAGCACTCATAGTATCGCTAGATAAGTGCTATCATTACCATCCTCCTCCTCATTGCCATTATCAGTGTCAGCTATTTCTTTGTGTAATTTGCAGGTTTGACAAGCTAGTGGCCTATGTCCCTATCTCAGTTTTATTACTTAAAAATAATAGTGCCGCATTTCCATTGTTTACATATTTTAATTATCCTAACTTGTTCTCTCTGAAACAATACTGACTCCTTGGGGTTTTTACTCTAGAGCTTTTTTATTTATATTTTATTTATATATATATGTAAATATATATATATAAATATATATATATAAATATTATTTATATTTATTTTTTATTTATATTTTATTTATATTTTATTCTTTAAGAATATATTGTCTTTTTTTTTTTAATATAGAGATTTGATGGAAAAACTAAGCAATTTTGAAGTGGCAAAGTAAACTGTAGTAGATAATCATTGTCCCTTCCTCTAAACACCACGTTAATTTTAATGTAAGAGTCAGCCAGGCCTGGATTTAAATTTTTTTTCTGCCACTTCATAGGTTTATATCCTTGGGCTGGTATTCCATCTCTTTAAGTCTTAGTTGCTTCATCTGTAAAGTGGGGATGTTGTGAGGGTTAAGTGCAATGGAAAAATGAATGGTTGTTACTTGTGAATAAAACCACCTTCCAGAGCCAGTCGCTTTAACAAATGGAAAGTACTTCATGCTGCTGCTGCCTCCTTGGAAATGAGTACCTCTGCTTGGTGAAAGGAGAGAACAACGGGTACCTCTGACATAATCCAGTGCAGAGAGGCTGGAGAAGATCGGAAGACGTTATGATTCAGTCCCATCATTTTCCGATCTCAATGGACTTCACAAATCCTATGATGGCTTGGCATTTTACACAAGCAGTGAGTGAATGGGCAATTTCACATCCAGTCTGGGAGTCAGGAAAAGCCAGGGAGACACAAACTCCTAGGGATTCGCCGATGTGATGATGGTTTTGGATTTCCATAGGCCATGAAATTGGTGGGGTTTGGAACGGTTTTACCAGATCTGGGAAGACCACCAGCAGACACTTGGGTTGCATATGGAAAAGATTTATGTAGTTCCCATGGTAATCAATCAATAAATGGTAACTATTATTATTATTATTATGCATAATTATTAACCTTACCAATCATTCATGTGAAAATCACTCATTGGAATTTGGCTTTATCTGATATTGCTTAGAAGGCTTTCAGAAACTATAGGTTATATTTATAAATAGTCAGAATCTTTACTGCATGAGTAAGTTTCACAAAAATATAAAACCATCGGGTTTCCTACAATGGTAGGGACTCAGATCTCATTAGTAATTTCAACCTGCTAATTCTCTGGGCTGCAATCTCTCTGCTAAGGATGTCGCCAAACCTTATCAAAGTCGCCAAGTTTTACGATAATCTCGATTCTTCTTCCATTTTCTTGCTATCTTCAATGTTTTGCTAAGTCCTATAGGATTCTAGAGCCGTAATGTTTCTTTAGCTTATCTCTATATTCTAGTCAAACTGCTAATATCCTGAATTTGCCGGGTTGGCTCTCTCCTAAGCTGATGGAGGAGTGGTGTCCCTGTTTTTTGTGCTCCTGCTTCCGTTGACTCTACCCTCCATAACTTTGTCAAATGAGTTTCAGCAAAGTCTGGCGTTACTGATCAACTACTTCAGTCTTCTTTTTTAAAACTATCAAAGAGTTCCCCCTGTTACCTATCATTTATGAGGTGCACATTCTCCCCACATTATAACTTCCATTTTCTCGCTCTTTCTTTCTCACAGGTAAATGCCTTGCTTGCAGTTCTTTTCAGGGATAAAAGAGTTTCTGAGTTAAGGTCTGAAAAAACTTGAAAGAGGAATTTCAGATGGAAACTGCTTAGACCATGGGGAAAAGTAAGCAGAGGAAGATCCTGAATGGTTGGCCAGGAGGAGACTTTGAAAATCAGCTAGCCTTCCCTAAACTTCCACCTAGAATGGTACCCAAAAGTCCTCAGAGGAGAGCTGCTACCCTTTTCTTAAAATTTTCCAGAGAAGTAAACTCCCTTGAGAATTTGTTCCAGCTGATATGCTGTTGTATTTAGGTTTCTTTATCATAGCTGTTCTTGGTAATTACACAGCAGCCTTCATCGGAAGAGCCTTTAAATAGACCTGATAATGCCTCTCTGAGGTATGTAAACACAAAGTATCATTATCCCCATTTAATAGATGAAAGAATAGAGGAAAAAGGGCTTGGGTGTCTTTCCCAGTGCCTCAGGATGGGTTTTATTTCCTCTGTCTCACAAAGGAAATGTCTCTAGGGTTTTCTCACACCCCCTTTCTGTGATTCTCAGAGTCAGGAATAATTGGAAATGCCTTAGCTTCCAATCTACTGACATTGGAACTTCCCCACTTCCTACCACCACAAGCCTGGCTATCCAGTGACCGGAGAATGGTTAGTCATATACAATATTCAATTTTTGTAAGATGGAAGTAACTTGATGATTTGTCTTGATCATATCGTAAAGATAATTCATGCTCAATGAGAAAAATTCTGACTAGACTGAAGAGCAGAAAGGACTTAGTATACAGTAGGTGGTTAATAAATGCTTCTTGTATGAATGAAGTAGTGATAAAAGAACGAATGGGTGAAAAGAGTCACTGGTAATCCCACCTTCAAAAGATCATTACTGACTTTTTGTCATCCTTTTTGTTTGTTTTTGCTCATTTGTTTTAAGGTTCAGTCAGTGAGTGTGGTGATGAGGACATCAGAAGGCAAAAGGGGAAGAGGAAAAGCCATGGTTTCTGAACTATAAGGTGGCAGAGTCAGAGAGTAATACTTTGGGCAACAGTCTTATTGACAAACACCAGATCTAACCTGCCACCTTTACTCTGCCCTGCCCCAATGCTTTTGTCTTTTATGCCCCCTTGAGCAGGTGCAAATAATCAGGCTAGCTGTCATCCCACCACCACATTCATGATTTTTATTGGATATCCCTGCTTTTCTCTTTGCTCTTCAGGACTATTATTGTCTCACAGAATGGGAGCTACCCGAGATAGAAAGTTTACCACACACTATGATATTATTTAATATTTTGTTTAAAACTGCTCACTTAAAAAAGTGAACCCCATTCTGTCTTAGTGGTTCCCAGTGCTGTGAGGCTCTTTGGGATCCCTTGGGAAAGCTTTTACAAAGTATCTAGGATGGGACAAGCTCTCAGAGACTCTGGTTTAATGACTGAGGGTGGGGCCCAGCGCTGTTTTTTTGCTCTTTTTTGTTTGTTTCCTTATAAGCTTTCCATGCGATTCCACTGTGCGGGCAATATTGAGAATTACTGCTCTAAGCGGTCATATTTATGACTTATGGACTTCACAGGTTAAATGTTTATTTCTAATACATGCTCAAATTGAATCTAATACCTAACTTAATTATTACCATAAATTTAAAAATGGTTTTTTGTGTGCTATCTGAAATTGTCTCCCATCCTACCCGAGGAAGGCAAACGTAGTTGAGGACACACTATAACAAGCGGAAGAAGCCTGGACTTTAAGATCTGAACCTCTGAAAACCATCTTGCGTTCCACCTCTGCTATTGCTTACGTCCAGCCGTGAGGACGCCCACTCTTTCTGGACCACAGCTTTGCACACCACAATTCTAAGTATCTTCCCGTCCCCTCACTCCTTGCCTGAGCCCCTGTAGCATGCCGGGGTCTTTCGTGATTTCTCCCTGGCATGTATGAATTCCAGGCACTTAGGAAATGTGACTGTGTCTTCCTGTATGTGGATGGGGCAGTCTGCAGCTGCTTTTGCCACTCTCTCCTGGGACCAAAGCGGTAGACTGGCTCATGATGGGAGAGGTAGATGTGACAAGAAAGCTTTCATCTGAATCCAAGAAACATAGGCCTCTCCCTTGGATCAAAAGCCTTCAGGGCCACAAAAGGGCCATGTTTATACTGTACAGAGCACTTCACACTCCATCCGTGGTCCTCTGCTTCCTGGGGGACCATGGCTCCCGGCCAAGTTTATACTCACTGCCTTTCCCCCCTCCTTCCACACCGCCCACATTAAAGCTTCCTTTAGTAACTAGAAGCAGTTGAATATCTTCTTTGCTTGATTACCTATATAATCCTTAATTCTAATACCTAGTACTTAGTGCCTTTTTTCTGAAGACCATAAATTGCAACGGAAATAGCATCTCATTAATCCTCCCCGCATCCCTGTGAGGAAGTTGAGTGGCAAGTATTACCTCCTGGACTAATCCTCACGCCTGCAAGTGGGACACGGGATCTCACCGCTCACTAACACAGATGCTTGCTACCGAACGGGCTGGCAGGGACAACCAACGTTTGTGCGATAGGAGAAAGCTCTTCTCCTTGTTCAAGAGAGAAGTGGTTCTACGCAGCCTGTCACAAAGGAGCCACTGAAGCTCTGTGCAGCTTGGTGACAAAAGGAGATAAAGTAGCACTCTCGCGTTAGTGACGGACTCATAAGTAATGCCTGCCTTCGAACTCCTAATAAAGCTCAATTATTAGACTATGCTGCCCCCTGAGAACTAATCTCATTATGGAGACTTCTCTCTCTCCCTTTCTCTCTCTGGGCACCCATCTGGCTGACTTTTCGAAAAGATAGTGACTTCCTGACCTGGGGAGACTGATACCTGCTGCACAAGAAAAAGTGCAGAAAGACACGAGATCACAGAATAACGTTGAAAATTCAAGTTCAGGATATCACATACCCCGCTACCATGACTTGTTGCTGAGGGTCTAGGACATAACAGTCAAAATCAATCTATTAACAGAATCAGCATCCCAAAGAAAGTCCAGCCATTCTGGATGATGCTGAGGGGGACCATGGCCAGATCCTACCTCCTGATCTAGAGCCTGGTTTTATCCATTACTCTGAACTCCAGGGAGAGATTTCTTGTGGGGAAACTAGAAAGCTCATTCCGAGGAACCGGAGCCAGCCTCCTGCCAAGCAGGCTGTTTCCAGTTGGAGAGTCACTGCAGGAGTGGCCATGCGGGAAGACAGTGAGAAAAGTTAGTTAGTAACCGAATATATCATTCCGGGCTGCTCTTGGAATATTCATGGCAATAAATTAGTGTCCATCTTCAACTCAAGCAAAGGGAGTTGCAGCTGATACCTTCTGAAAGGGCCCAGAATTGGATTTGCGGGGAAGAACAGGCCTATGAAATCATCCTGGGGTTAAGATAAATGAAGAAGGTTACCCTTACTTTTGGACAGATAAGCAGCAAGGGACTGAGGCAGGCCGGGGGTGTGTGTGCTGTGGAGACAATGAGGTGTGGCTTGTGGGATCCAGCTTAGGGACACCCTGCTGCTCTGGGTGAAACAAGAATCTCTGATTCTCCTCCTCTTTTCCTCTCCCTCCCTGTGGGGAGCCCGTTCTTTCTGTTCTTTGCTGCTTCACCAACCCTGGAGGGGCTAATACTTAAGTAAACCCTAACTCCAGGGCTTTGGGTGGCTGAGAGGCTCCCCAGCATTCCCCCTGGGAAGGGCGTCTGTCTGTGTGGAAGCCTCCCAGACACCCCCCCCCCCCCCCCCCCCCGGTCAACCAATCCATGACAATATCGGTTTCAATCATCAGATCTTTGTCAGGCAGGAACGAATTATGCTGGGGAAATTGACCACATTCTCCGAGGCTGAACTGGGGACACTCTACTGCGTGGCTTGCATTATTCTGAAAATTCTCTAGTGCGGTAGGTACCCCAATTCCATAATCAGGAAATAAATCCCTTAGAGTCTGGTAATTCCAATAACTTTCCCTGTGACTCATCCCCCCCCTCCCCGTGTCAGTTTATCAGATTTCTTTTAATTTTGCAACATGTTTCCCTCAAACTTATCTTTCAGTAAATTACTGTTAGCATGTTCTCCCATCTTCTACCAATATGTAGCAAATTGGAAAGCAGAAGCAATTTTTGTTTTAATCTCACGATTTTCAAGGTGTGGACCAAAACCACCAGTAGTATCAAGACTACCTGGGATGTGGCTACATATGCAGGTTCTTGGGTCCACATTCCAGATCAATTTATCTAGAATCTCTGAGGTAGGGCTAGGGAAGATATATATTATTAAAAATCTCTATTGTTGATTCTTAAGAGAACTACTGATTTAGGCAAGACTTTATGAGGCTGAGGAAAGAGGACATTTTTCACTTCGAGCTTTGTATTACTGGAATAGCTATTAATATAGTGCTGACTTGGATCATTGCTCAGCTGCCTATATAACTTTGCCCTATAGAGCTAGTCGAAAAGTAACAATTCAGTTAGCTTCCCTAACCTGTTTTCTAATTCCTGGATCCTATTATTAGCTCTTGTTATAAACTGAATCGTGTTTCCCCCAAATTCATATGTTGAATCTTTAAACCCGCCCCCCCCAACCCACTGTGACTATACTTGAAGATTGGGTCTTTAGGAGGTAATTAAGGTTAAATGAGGTCATCAGGGTGGGGCACTAATCTGTTGGACTGGGGTCCTTATCAGAAGAGGATGAGACACCAGAAATCTCTGTCTCTGCATACAGAGGAAGGGCCATGTGAGGACACAGAAGGCTGTTGTCTGTAAACCAGGAAGAGAGGCATCACCAGAAACCAACCCTGCTGGCAACTTGACCTTGGACTTTCAGCCTCACAGAACTGTGAGAAAACGAATTCCTGTTACTTAAGCCATCCAGTCCGTGTTATTTTACTACGGCAGCTCAAGCTGATGAATACAGCTTTCCTTACAACTGTCCAGCCAACAGGAACACAGGGCAAAAAGAAACCGATGAATCCCATACTCACTTTCCAGAACTGACACTTGAGAAGGAGCCCTCTATGGTGAAACATGCGTAACTACCTTGAGAAAGGGTTTTCCTAATTTTACCACAGAATAACTCTCCTTTATAGTAGCCTGCCATCTACACTCTATACAGAGAATTTGGAATGTGGGGAGGGAGTCTCCTTATTTCCTCCTCTGCTTGGTGTTCGAATCCTGTATGTATGTAGTAAGTGTAATGGATAATGATGTTCCAGTGGAAGAAGGGCTATCAGGAGGGATAATAACAGACACAGCTAATTGAGAGAAGTGATTCACATCCGCTTTTGTGGCAGACTCTAATTAGTGTCTATAAAAGCCACAGACATGAATTTCTTTGTGCTTTCACAAATTTTCAATGTTTCTTCTGCTCTGAGACTCTACAGTCTCCTTCCATAAAAAAAAATGTGAAGCATTTTCCAGACACATCTTTCTGAGTTGAGAATTATTCTTTCTGGGTCAAAAAGACTATCGTTTTCTGGAACTTGGGCTCTCAGTTTGACTAGGCTGATGGAAGGCTTGAGGGGCTCCTCTCTGAACATGGGGTGCCCCTTCCTAGGAATAGAGTTTTACTTAGACTACTTGCTGCTGGTTTAGTTTGCTGATTTCTATGTCTGGAGAAATCACAAACCTTGAATTTTTTGAGTGCATTAGAGTGATGTTTACATATTTCAGTTTTGCTTTGTCTGCTTCCTCTCTTTCCGAGTTTGGAATATAAGAATGTCTGAGGGACAGTGGAAATTTGTTAGCTTCCAGAAATACTGAAGTGACTGTCTAGAATTAGTACCTTCTCTATGTGAGTATGACTTCCACAGAGGGAAGAAGATGCCTGCCTTTTAAACATTACACCAATGACTAATTTAGAGAGGTTACCTGCTGTGTTGGAATCTGTTGGCAGTGCATACGAGAAACTATAAAATTATCATATACCTTTGATAACACTTTGTATCTAGATAAAGAAATCCACGTTAAGATTCTTACCACTTTGCACCCAGATCTATGATGGAGTCGTAGATCTGGAGTTGCCTTTGTTATGTAAGGGAGATTGTAAACCTTAACAGAAAGTAAACATTTGATTGTTCAAAGAGATTCATAATCAGATTAGAAATTGTCCATCCAAAAGCATAAACATTAAGTTTAGGAAGTGATTTGCTGAATGTTCTTCCATAGCCATACACTCAAAAGAACAGTTAGTGAAATAATATTATGTAACCTACTATGAGTCATAAGGGTAATTTCTTGTTAAGAGTAGCAGGTATTTTTTTTTATCCCTGATGAAAAATGCCAGGAGACTGTAGCAAAGGAGGATGAAAGTGGGCAAGTTATTCTCATGTCAAATTTAGCTTTACCGTGGCAGAAACTGCCTTGGTGATATGTGTCGTGAAGCCTTTAGGTGAAACCCAGCCATGACCAAAAATCCTGGGCTGTACTGTTCCGTGCTGATCCCTGTAAGAAACACTTTTGCAGCCCCTTCCAATTGAGAGCAACTGTTTTGCAGTCTTGTTTTCTTTTTACATATTTCTTCTTCTGCAGTGGCTATCATGAGTTATCATCGTCTTGCCAACCACAAAATTTCACCTCATTCCATACTCTCGGCAACCAAAGAATTTTAACTCCTTTCCCTAAAATAAATATTGTATAAACACAATTTGAATAGAAATGTCTTATGTACCTCTAAGAAAATTTAAATAAATTATTTAAGTCATTGATTTTTTTAAATAAAAGTTTTGCTAAACCGAGTCTCAACTATCAGTTGAGAAATATAATGCCTAAGCCAACAAAGCCAGAATAATCACATGGAGAAGAAAACAACAACAAAATCGACCACAGATATTGTCTCTGTCACAACCAACACTGAAGAGTTTTAGTAATAGACATAGATGTCATTCAAAAGTATCTTGAGAGTTTTCCCCTGTACAATCTGCATGCATTTTCTTTTCATTTTTATCAGCCACAACAGCCAATTTCTGCAGAAGATGGGCCCTGGCTGTGATCTAGGAGCCACAGGAAACACTACTAAAAATCCTTCAAAGACTCATAATTCAATAAGAAAAAGACAAATAACCCACCTAAGAGATGGCCAAAGGATTTGACTAGGTATTTTTCAAAACAAAACCAACAAACGATACAAGTGGCCAATAAACACATGAAAAGACCTCGTTAGCCACTAGCGAAATGCAAACCACAGTGAGCTAGCACATCATGGCCATGATGTGGTCAAAAAACAGACAACAGGCGTTGGCAGGGAAGTGGAGAAAGTGGAACCTTTATAAACTGCTGGTGAGAATGCAAAGCGGTGCAGCTGCTTTGGAAAACAATCTGACAGTTCCTCAAAAGGTGAAACATTTGTTCATTGTCCACTGATTACCCTAAGACCCGGCACTTCCACTCCCAGGTGTATCCCCCGAAAGAAACAGAAACATAAGTCCATACCCAAACTTGTAGAGGAATTGTTTATAACAGCATTATTCATAATAGCAAAAAGTGGAAACAACCTCAATGTCCATCAATTCATGCATAAATAAAATGTGGCCTATCCAAACGATGGAAAACTATTTAGCCGTAAGAAGGAATGAAGTACTATTACTTCATTCCTTCAACATGGATGAACTTTGAAAGCCTGATGCTATATGAAAGAAGCCAGAAAAAAGACCATATATTGCAGGATTCGATTTATCTGAAATGCCCAGAACAAACAATACTATGGGTCTCTGGAGACAGGAAGTGGATGAGGGGTTGCCTAGGGCTGGGGGGATGGGCTAAGGCAGGATGGGGTCTAATTGTCTACAGATACAGGGTGTTTTGGGAAGGGAGTGATAGAAATGTTTTAAAGTTAATTGTGCCGATGGCTGTACAGCTCTGAATATACTAAAATGACTGTATTTTACACTGTAAAAGGAATTGTATATTACATAAATTATATCTCAGTAAAGCCATTCAACGTGAATCTACCATGATTTTTCTCACCTTTCCAGCTACTGACATGGCTAGACCAAGAGGATGGAAGCGACATTGCCTAAGCAATGTCCACTCAAAAGTGTAGAAAATGGAAACTTTCAGCAGAGACGTTACCACTATCAGAGCAGCACTTGGGATTCATGCTATGATAATCCAGCTCTAGAAAGAACGTATTGTATGGAATTAGGAGTCCTAATAAGGGAACAGAAAAGCCAATTAGATATAAATAGAACTATTCCCGTAAAAATAAATGCTACCCATTATATAGTATTCACAGCCAGGAACTATGTGAAGTGTTGTATGTACATCCTTCCAACATTCACAACGGCCTGAATGAAGTGGGTATTATTATGTACAGTTTGTAGATAAGCAATCTGAAAATGCAGTTAAGTAAATCACCCAAAAAAAGCCAGCTTGTAAGTGGTCAGGATGGGATCTGACCTACATCTGTGTGACCTTTAGGTCTTAATTACTCTGCCATAGAACTGTTTAAGACTTGCATTATAACATAACTGCTTTGTTGGTACCTCCCCTTATACCATTTCCTCTCTCTTATTCATATGTGTATATTTCCTAGCTTTACTCTGTAGTCCCTACCTATAAATGTCATTTTGGAGGGAACGCTTGTGAAAACCTTCAAACAGGGAGATTACAGGGATTGCCACTGACCCTAGTGGTACAGTTGTCATAGTAACCAATCCACCCAATTGGTCTCTGCTAGGAGGCACATACTTCTGCCTTCATGTAATACACCAATATTGTCTGGGATCCTTCACAGTATCAATGAACCCCTGTTGACACATATGAGAAAGTCCTCATGTGCGTATTAAAGCGTTAAAGTTTTTCCTTTAAAGTTTCTGTCTCAGACACACAGATTTTACGTTCTCGCTTCTCATCCTTTCCATTTGCCCTGGATATTCTGATACGGTTGGTTTTGAGGCGGGGGGGGTGGGGGGGGCCGGGGGGGGCGCGGCTAAAACTCCGGGCCAGACAGTGGTCTGCTGCTTTTTTCTAAGCGGGATTTACAAATGTGATTATTTTCTTCCTGGCGAAAAACTGACCCTCCCAATGCGGTAATTCCTTACTCAGTGCCAGACTGGGAACTGTTGACTGTCCCGCTCCCATTCCCACATACAAAACAGATCTTTGGCTGGTAAAAACACATCTCAGAAATCACTGTACAGAAAACTCAAAGCGGGCACTGAGCACCACGCACTGTGTCTGTGGATATACACATGCAGACACGTACACACATCCACCCAGCCATGTGTTTCTACAGTGCCCCTACATTTGCAAGGACTCTTTCTTCTCTAACATTGGTGCTGTCTCTCTTCCTCCTCCTCTCCGTTTCACGGGCCTCGCCTGTCTTCAGAGGCACCTGAAGGCACATAAGGCAGGGAAGTGAAACCGACTGTAATTCTTCAGTTCACTTCTCTGCAGCCTCCGGTGAGCCAGTCTCCATACGGTGGCCCCAGCTGAGCTGTGGGGAAGCTTGGAGAGTCCCCGAGCAGGTGTCATTTACCACCCCACTCACAGGAGCACTGGGAGCCCCAGGACCTGACGTATGTACGTGAGGGGCTCGGGGACCCCAGAAAAAGGAAGCCTCAAAGCCGGAGTTAGTGAGATTAAAAAGAAGAGGGGGGTCTCCTCTACGAATGGAAGAAACGGAAGGGTTTTACATCTAAAAAGGCCATCATCTTCCCTTTGAAGAATTATATATAAATTACTGAGAGCAGTCAGAAAGTCTTATTATCCCACTTTCTTCTAATGCCCTTGTGTTCACCTTCGGGTTCCTTAAACTTTGTTCATCTGGTCTGAAAACTCTCTAATTCTGTGCTCCAGTGAAATCGCATTTATACTCGAGTTTTCTTGATAGGCAAAAATGTATTCAGGTAAACTTGACTTATTGTATCTTTGAAAATTAATAAGTCAGTTCTAAATAGCATTTTCTATGTATATGGTTTTCTTCACTGTCTCAGCCTGTCCTTACCAAAATCCTGGCAAGTAGAACTCTAATTATTAACCCATTTTACTGATGTGGGGCTCAGCGAAAGTGAATTTGGGACACCTAGTTAGGTTTATGATTTCAAAGGCAGTGTTTCTACCATACTATTGCTTATTTTCTTAACTCAAATTAAAAAAAAAAAAAAAAAAAAAAAAGAAAGCTCATTTTTCCACTGTGGAATTCAGCCATGTAGTGGATAATCCTTAGCAGGGCCTACAACTTCCTGATTGATTTCAACAACCCTTCCCACCCAACCCCTGGCCACACACACTTTCTTTCAGTTTCTGGAAGGTACCAAACTCTTCTCTGCCTGGTGCTCATGGGCACACTCTACCGCACCCCGTGCTTTCCCTGGGCGACCGCCTGGCCTTCCTGCAGACCCATCACTCTGGATAGCTCATCTTTCAAGACCGCTTTGTAGAGAAACTCTTCTTTGGTCTCCCCAGGGAGGTTGCAAGACTCTGGGATATGTTACTCTGGAATATGTTATCTCCCAGAAGTTTGCTAATCCGCAGCATGTATTACCAGTCTGATTGATTTGTGCAATTCTTTATTCTTTTTCCTTACACTGTAAACTGCACAAAATCAGCAATGCATTTTGTCCTGTTTAACTCTGTGTCTCAGAACCTAGCTCAGGGCTTGGTGGATGATAGGTTTATGTTCAGTACAAACGTGGGGGATAGCTCACAGCAGGACTTCTTGTGGCTGTATACTGCAACGCATTGTCCGGAGTGCCCACTGTGGGGGGAGAGGGTGCGGTCATAGGCATGGATTCAGAAGAGCCCGCCTTGCTTCTCAGGTTCACTGCCAGTTCCAATTATATTGAAAATTAAGATGATTTTACAAGGAATGCAGCTATATTTTCATCTCCTCCTATTGGAACAGCAGACTGTCCCCTTTGAACTCTGACACTTCTGAAACTCCTGCATTATCTAGCTTAAGGACAGAGTTTTTAATAAAACATCTTAATTAACTCATTTTACAAATATGTAATTGCTGAACTGAATTGAATTATAGGAGTGAAGATACCATGATTGGCCTTTTTCTTTTCCTTGGGGAAGCAGTCTTTTTTGTTTCTTTTAAGGACTGGCTTTTCTCTTTTCAATGGAACACCATCGATAACCTTGTAAACTATATTAGTTGGGTATGTAGTGACATAAATGCTTCTAAATTTGTACTTCTTTGTACAACAGATAATTGAACACCTACTCTCCAGGCTCTAAAATTTCCTTGCCCATCTCCCTGTACTGCTAGTCCTCTTTTTCTTTCTTTTTCAGATGGTTTTATTTTTAATAATTTCTTTGAGTTCCTATATTTCCTTGTATTTCCCTTACTGCTGCTTTTTCTTCTTTTTTCACTTCCCTATGATTTATTTTCTCTCTTTGCCATCATAAACATTCACTATTTTTATTTCCTCACGCTTGTAGGCTTTTTCTAGTAACTTTCTGCTTTAATTCTAATGTTGCCAACAGTTCTAACCGTATTTTCATTAATATTATTTGTGGCTAGATAGGCCGTTTTAATATTCACAGTGAAATAGATATATTCACTGTTTCTTCTATGCTACAACTGAGGGTTCTTCCTCTGGTTAGCTCGTTCTCCTGCCCATATCATAATAGTGTTGTGTGTGGGGTATTCTTTTTTAAAAGAAATCATCATTAGTAATTCATGCATCATGAATTATCTTGGAAGTTAATGGAAAGGACATAACAGTGAATATATTTTCTGAAATTCTAAGTGAATGACAGAAGGTATAAACATTTATGGCATAACAATTGTTAAAATGATTTTCTTGAAACAAAATATAAACAATAAATTTCCAATTAGAGTAACCTTATTTTATGTTATGAGAGTATACAGGTATTTTTATACTTTTGGCTTCTACCTGTTGTATTTATCACCTGTAAGTTTCACCAACATGAAGGGCTTTCTATTGTCCTCCCAGAAACAAAGCTGATACCACTCTAGTATTCCACCAGTGCACAGAAATCTAGGGGAAAAAAAAAATCTCTTGGTTTAAATTCAAGCTTCTAGGCTTTGTTTTTTGTTTGTTTGTTTGTTTGCTTGTTTTTATTTTCACAATTATTTTCCATAGTTAAATTGAGAGTTCTTATTTTTATTGATTTATTTAAAATATATTGGCTCAACATATTTTTAGTAAGTTAATTTTGTGGTGAAAAAATCTCAGCAACCCCATTATATAGCCTCTTAATCTCAGAACTAATAATTAAGTATGGTAGACCAATGGCAAAGAATTTTGGCTTTCCAAAATATTCTTCTCACTCCTTTTATTCTGGTGGGTTTGAAGAAGCATTAGAAAGTTGTAACTTTTAATCTCTTCTGTGATGTGGTAAAACAAAGATATGGAAGTTGTAGATTTGAGTATGCTTTCTGTATAAGCCATATCTATTAAATACACTTACAACCGGGGAGTATTCTTCAGATGATGACGACAGACTCCCAACTCAATCCCATCCATATAATTAGACAAATTATTTATCTTCCCTGAGCCTCAATTTTCTAATATTTAAAAAGAAGAGAAAAATGTTACAAGGACTAGAATATGTAAGTAAGTAATATGTCAAGCTCACAGAAGTCACTCAACAGTGACAGTTACTATTGTGGTTGGTAAACAACACTGTATGTGTGTCGATCATCTTTAAAATAACCTCCATTTTTATTTCAACTTTGGCTTTGTCAATTCACACTTAACTGACCAAATCCTAAGTGTCCACCTCAACTATACTTAAGACCAATATTAATTCAAATTGAACTCACATTTCTAGATCAAGGTCAGGCACCTGATCTACTGAGGGAGAGGGACACCTAAACCAAACCTACAACAGCAGGAGTGTTCCTCCAGAGGTTACTCATTTTGGAGAAGGCAGGGAGTTACTACAGATGTACTCAGTCCAGCTAACTCACTTGGAAGTCAGGAGTCCTGACAACACGTACCCTTTGATCAAAGCAGCTGGAGATATGGGATGGCATTTAGAAAAATAATTGTTCATGTGTTCATTTATGTGTTTTGATTAGTCTGCTGGACATGTGTCTGTCAATCTTAGCAATGTGTTAAATATACCTGACTAATTTCCTACTAGAAATCATTAAAATATCATACAAATGATATTTAAACCTCTTCTGAATAATGACCAAATCTGTGTTAGTTGGTTTTCTTTATCGTACACTTGAAAAAAATGAGCAGCTTGTTCACTTTTTAAATTAATTACTCTTTACTTTCCTGAGATAGCTATTTAAATTCTTAGGCCTTAAAATGTAAATTTGAGATTCTAATTTGGAGTTGGTAAAATTATTGAGACTTGTATTCTTTCCAGGCACAGGCAGGAAGATCAATGGGGTTCTTCCCACTAGAATAAGGACAAAATTTTGTGTCCATTTTGCTCATTGATATATCCCAAGTGCCTAGGACAGGGGTTGGCAAACTAGGACTCACTGAACAAATCTGGGATGCCTCCTGTTTATGTATATGCCCTCCTTCCTGAATGTTTTTTACATTTTCAAATGGTGGGGAAAAAAATCAAAAGGAGAAGAATATTTCATGACATGTGAAAATTTTACAAAATTTCAGTGCCCATAACTGATGTCCTGTTATAACACAGCCATGCCCATTCATTTACGTATTGTCCTGTTTTTGTGCCACAAGGGAAGAGTGGAGTAGTTTTAACAAAGATTGTGTGACTCCTAAAGCCAAAAAGAATTACTATTTGGTATTTTACAGGAAAAAAATTCTGACTCCAGGCCTAGAACAAATACCCTTCCTTAACTTCTTTTAAAGTCAGACACATTAATATTTAACCCTCACAAGTTTCTTTCCAAAAGGATAGCCTTAAGTCTATATATAATACTAAGGACGATCACTAGATCATATCCTAGCACAGAGAGGCTCATAGCAAGAAGTGGAAAACTGTGGATGAGAACACAGACTCCAGAGCCACAATGCCCAGGCTCAGACTTTGGTTCTAACCCTAAGCAGCTGTGCAACCGTGGGCAACATGCTTAACTTCTCTGTGTACCAGTTTTTCCATCTATAGAATGAGGCTAATGCTGGCATTCATCCATTAGGGCTGTTTGACCATTAAATAAGTTAATATTTGTAAAATGCTTAGAAGATCCTCTGGTATAAAGTAGCTGTTGTAAATAAAGTGATGTATTTTTTTACTTCATTTTTAAGTTAAGAAAATAGAGATACTTGGAAATTGGCTAAGGTAATGAGTGAACCTCAACATGTTCATAAATACGGAAAAAATACAAGATATGAATTAAAATTTGAACATGTCTACTTTTGTCAGTAAATCCTCTAAGCCAATACAACACATTAATATCTGCTCTAATTGCCTTTTGATTGTAGGATATAACTATTTGGCTCCCATACCTGTGATATAATTTTCACAGGTCCTGTGAAAATAATCAATGGTCCTGTTTCACATAATAAACAAATTGTATTCTGAATGGTTGGGTAACTTCTGATACAAAAATCTAACTACCTAACAACTTCTAATCTGAGGGTATCAAATTGATATAAAGGGAAGTAACAATTTAGAGAATACATGGATACAAGATTAGTTTGCTTTGCTAAGGTTGTTATTCAGGCCTTAGGAAGAGAACTGATAGAAAATATAGTCCTACATTTAAAGAAACGCTTTCTAAGCACCAAGGCCAGGAATCAAAACTGTGTATTAGGAAATTTAATGGCTTTTTAATCATTACAAGTCATTTTAGCCAATAGATAATTGTGCTCCTGATGTTTAAGTAGATTTTTAAATTAATTTATATGAAATCTTTAAATAGACTCTTTTAGAGAGTGAAATCTTTATAAGGTAGCCTGCTTTCTTCTGTAAAATATAATCTCTGGAAAACTACACTTCAGTATAGGACTGTACATGGGACTGTAATAGCTGGTGGTTGAATGTTTTAAATAATATGATTATTTTCACCAATGCTTTTCTATTACAGGTGTGTTCCTGTAGAAGCTTCCGTGGATTTTTGTTATGTGCAATCGAGGAGCATATTGGTGAAGTGCAACACTGAAGCTTTCTTATTTTATAATCTCAATGCTTTCAACTTTCAATAAGCATTTATTTAACTGCTAAGTTATGTGAGATGCGATGAAAATGTAAAGAAGAAGTTAATGAATCCAGGCCAAATTGACTTATTTGAACAACTACTAAATTATGCACTAAAGTTTTAAAAATACAAATAAAAAAGAAACTTCTGGAGTTGTTTAGGCTAAACTTAGACTGTATGTCTTCTGATATTTACTTATTAATGTACTAAACATTGCATGTGATGTCACTTACTAAATCAAATTTTCATGCTTTAAAAGCCTTTAAAAATGACTCTTCCAGAAACTTTTTCAAGAACTTATTTCTTAAGTTTTATATTTCTTGCAATAAAACAAAAAGAAAATAAGAAATAAGACTTCGGATGTCTTAGTTTTTGTCTCCTTAAGTCCTTTTCTCTTAAATTAGTTATGCATATATTTGAATATAAGATAGTACGTCTTTTATTTTTAATTTATTGTTCTTATGCTTAATTTGCTAAAATAAAACATGAATCTAAGCATAAATGGCATACTCAGAAAGACTAAGGCAACTAGAGCAAAAATTAAATATTAATTTGGGTATTTATAAAGTCTTCAGGCTTGGGTTGCTTTATTTTTCTAGATGTAATAAAAATTCAAAATTACTTAATAATCTTCAAAAATATTTAAAATATTGTTATTACATTAAAGCCCTACTTTCTACAGATGACCATGTATTCTTAAACAAATAAATTCTTTTTTAAGTGATTGTATTTCCTTATATTTTGTACTTTTTCCAACAGATTAATCAATTTTAATTTTTCAACTCCTTGCCTAAATTTGAAGACTCCTTTCATGTTTAGACTTTAACACTATAGGTGGATAAAAAGTAATATATACAATGACTCTCCATTCAGTTGTCTTCAATGAAAGTGATGCATTTGCATAAGCAATTGTTTAGCACATTAATCCTTCTGTTAAACTACATGTAAGTCTGAGAGAACATTTTTATATTCTGCTGATGCTGTAATAAATGGGCCAACATAATACTATTGGTTACAACTTCCAGCATTTTGTCTACAATAAAGTTAAGATCTTGGTGGTTAATCTTACATTCTTCCTGCAAATTAAAATTGGAGTACTGCAATTAGTCCCCCCCAAATTAAATTGCCACAGCTCCAATAATGGAACAAAAGCTAAATTACATTACTTTGAGATCAACAACAGGTTCACACGAACTGTTTTCTTCCGTGTATCTTCTGCTTTTAAAGAAAAATACAGGTTTCTTCCTACCGCAGAAGTATCAGATTCCTGCAGCATCCATGACACTTGTAAGCATTTAGTGGTCAGACGCCACTACATATCCTTCAAATGATATGGCCCAGTGAAGCTGGAAGGTGTCATCACCAAGCCAGGCAGCCTGGTATCTCAGCCATCCACCAGGACAGAACCAGCAGGCCCCAGCTGGTATGCTGAATCCGGACGAAGGTGGAAAATGGATTTTGCATTTTGAAAGTCAACCGTTCTAATACTGAGCCCTAGAACATACTTATTAAGCACAAGTACATTGAGGGCTTCAGAAATTCTTTATAAGATCAAATTTGTAATGCTCGTATCCCAAAATCACTCTTAAAACAAGTTAAGCTTTAATCTTATTATCCCTCTGGGTTTCTGCGTTTCTATTAGATTTTACATGTTTTTAAAAATACAAATAAATGTATGTTCAGGACTATAACTGTGTTGTTTGAATTCCTGAATATGTATATATATTCCTGAATATGTATAATATATGCTAAGTTAAGTATACTCGTAAGTTATTGAAACTGATAAAAGTTAAGAACAGAATATTAATCACCAGTGCCCATTGGCAGGGTAACATTTGCCCACTACGCTAAGTTTCGATCTTTAGGCAAATGAAAAACTCTTACAAAATAAAAGTACATTCCATGTTCTTCTTCACACCTGGACTCCTATGCTCACTATTCAAGCACACAAGGGATTGAATTCTTGCTTGTGCTATTGTCCTACTGTCATTTATTGACACAATTCATTAACTCATCTCTCACATAAGAGTAGAAAATCAACTTAGAAGGTTTCTAAGTCTAAGGTTTCCCATAACTCCGTGGGCCTCACCTGAACACCAGTGCTGTACAGAATATCTTCCTTTTCTTACATTTCTACCTGAGTCTAGTAGAAACATCATGACTAAAAAATAAATATTTAATTCCACAAAGCTGCATGAAATGGCCCCCCTTCCCCACTTTAGACATCCTTCTGAATGGGAAAATGCCATGATGGATTTTTAAACCATGTAACACTCCAGTGGATTAGGCTGGGGTAGCCTGGCATCTGAAATCGTGATGTTTTATCATGAGAAACTGAGAAGATACTGCTTCTCTTTTTTAAAAAGAGAAAGAAACGCTCTGCTAGGGCTCATTAAAAGGGGTTTTAAGATTGGAGCCAATAAAACAGGACTGTCGATTCCAAAGTTAAAAAAAAAATCTGTCACATTTTAAAAAGTCATCATTTCCCTCTCCCCTCTGACATGAAACCCTATTTGCAGCACACACAGACACATTCCAGAGAGCGACAGCAAGTCCCCAACTTCTTTGTGACTTCGGAGCTGGCACAAGGACCTAACTGGAGAGGCAGAAGACTCCCCTCCTCCCAGTTGTCAGCAGTGCTCCCCTTAGAGCTGGGAGCTGCTAGGCATGATTCACTCTGACACCCTGAAACCTCTTGCTTTGCTCCCCTTTAAAAGTGAAAAAGAAAGGCTTTCCACAAGACAGAAAGTTTGCCTGGGTCTGTGATGCCAGAATTTCCGATAGTGGCCCTAAGAGACAAAAGGTTTGGGAGCTCTAACTTCCAAAGGGAGCAGCAGACTCAGTCACTAAACACAACAACAACAACAACAACAACAACAACAACAACAACAGACCTTGAGTGTCTGACAGAAAGAATGAAAGCTCTCCTCGTGGAGCGTCGCCAGGGCGTTCCTGCTCACCCCAGGCAGGAAAGAGGTGGAGTGGGGTGGGACTTGTCATTGCAGAATCCTTTTCCTCAAGGAAGTTCATTTTGAGATTTGGAGGGAGGACTGCTTAGAGAGGGTTCCCGAGAGGCACTGGGAACTGCCCCGGCCTTTGGCCCCACCTGCCTGTCAGTTTCAGCCCCCAAGTCCCGCATTTCTCGCCCTGGGGATGTTGGGAACGTGGGCTTTCCAGCGCTCAGGGATGCTGTTAGGCCACTTTCCTGTTGACCTTTCGGAGAGTCCGAAATCAACTTTCCCCACACAGTCTGAATTGTTTGTTTGCGTTTGTTTTCAGCTCGCCAGAGCCTCGCGCGCAGCCCACCCCTCTCCCCACTCCTCTCTGCCCCCCTCCCCTCCCTCCGGCCTTTCCTGCTCCCCCCCCCACCCCCCGCCCTCCTCTTTGTTGTCTCCTACCTGCTGGCCAGGCTCTGCCTGCAGTGCTGCCTGAAGGGCATCAGGTGGTAGTTCATGGCGTCCAGCAGCAGCTTCTGGCAGACCGGGTCGGTGCGCATGAAATCCACTGACTGGACCCGCTCCACCAGCTCCGGGGCCGGGATGAGCGCGAAGCGGAGGCGCTTCATGAGGTCGGGCGCGTACTGCATGCGGGTCTCGCGGTCGTGCTCCAGCCACAGCACGGACATCTGGAAGAGAGCCAGCTCCGACTCCACGGGGGGCGGCAGCGAGTCCAGCAGGGCGCGCATCTCCTCGAAGTTGAGCAGCAGCACATCCTCCACCAGGTACTTGTTGGCCAGCTTCTTGGTCTCCTCCAGGCCGTGCAGCGCAGCGATCTTGCACACCTGCTTGTAGTTCTGTACGGAGATCTGGTCGTTGAGGAACTGCACGCAGAGCTTGGTGACCTGGGGGATGTGCAAGATCTTGCTGACCGACAGCACCTCCTCCACCGTGTCCAGGGAGAGGGTCACGTTGGCCGTGTAGAGGTACTCGAGCACCAGGCGCAGCCCGATGGACGAGCAGCCCTGCAGCACCAGGTTGTTGATGGCCCGAGGACTGGTCAGCAGCTTGTCGTCGGGGGAGGAGGAAGGAGTCCCGGGCTCCTCCTGCGGCGGCGGCTGCTGCTGCTGTGGCGGCTGCTGCTGCGGCTGCTGCTGCTGCTGGTCCTTGGGGGCCCCCAGGCCGTCCTGGCCGCCGACCCCTCCCCCGAGAGGGGGGTGACTGGAGAAGAGCGATCGGAAGTACTGCGAGCAGGAGGCCAGCACGGCCTTGTGGCAGTGGAACTGCTGGCCCTGGGCCGTCAGGGTCACGTCGCAAAACAGCTGCTTCCTCCACAGCAGGTTGAGGCCGTGCAGCAGGTTGTCGCTGTGGCTGGGGTCGAAGGTGGAGGTCCTGTCCCCGGATCTGGACATGGCGAGCTGACTCGGCGCACCTGGCTTTAAACCCTCCTCCAACCTGGCAGACAGGGGTGGGGGATGGGAGGGAGGGGTGAAGGGTAGTGGAGGGGGTGGGGTGTGGTCGGGGTGGGGAAGGGTGTGGAGGGGAGGGGAGGGCGAAGACAACAATCAGTGTTCAGCTTGGCTCCTGCCCAGCGCGCCCCAGGACCCCGACCCTAGGAGTAAGGTCTGAAGGCGCTGAATCCGTGAGCGCCACCAAAAGGGCCCTGTCTGGGGTCGGGGCGCCGGTTCAGCTCCGTGCTACTCCTCTCGCCACCGCCCACACACTTCGTCCCTCACTTTCCTAAAACCACCCTGGCTCGGCTCTTGGCAGCGACAGGGGTGGCAGCAGCGACGGCAAAGTGGCGGAGGAGGCCGAGACACCTCGTGGGCTTGTGTCCATGCCGGGCCTGAGAAAGGGAAAGGCCAGGGAGTGGGGAGCCAGGGCTTCCCGGAGAGCGCAGAGGCGACCGTCGGCAGAGGTTCCAGGTCAACTTGTGCCTGCAGCTTTGCTTTTCGCAGTTGGTCCAGTTTGGGGGGTAGGAAAGGGGACCCGACAAGCGTGCGGGTGGGCGATTCTTAGCTCTCCAAAAGCTGGGAACCCCTTCGATTATCCGTGCTGCCCCGAGAAACTCCTAGGCTAATAGTCTGAGGTAGCAGATAAAGCCCTTTCTTCTCCCGGGAAAGTGCAGTGGAGCGCGGTGAGGACCAGCTCAGTGGACTCGGCAGAGGCGGGAGCTGTCCTTATCAATTCTAGCTCATTTCCCTCACCCCGGCCCTGCCTGCTTGCCTGCTTCGCAAACTGTTGGCTTCCCCGTCACCACTCAGTTTTGCTAATTTTCCAGAGACGCCTTTAAACCTGGCAGGAGAATCCTTTCGGCCCCCCACCCCCGACCCCCTCTCTCCCGCCCCCCGCATTTCAAAGCGCGGAAGTTCAGACGTGTATCTCCCCTTCTCTCGCGGGGCGGCACCGGGGAGAAGAGGAGGGAGGAAGTGGGGCCACTGGGGTGGATTTAGAGCAGGACCCCAGAGGCCCGGAGGGATTCACGTGAAAGGTTCTGTCTCCAAGGCACCAGGAACAGTGGCTTTAACTCCAGTAACTGTGAGAAGTTCAAGTTAACTGGCAGGTGTTGGGGGAGGGGGTGGGGGCTGTCCAATAGAGGGGGGGGGTAGGTTCCGTGCAGGGTCTCTGCATCCCACCCAGCATCTCCGCGTGAAGCCTCAGCTTCCCCACGAGCCCCTCGGTAAAACCCCCAGCGACCCCCTACTCGGGCACCCCCCACTCCCCTGGCCCTGGAACTACTTCTGTAAAAAAAGTCTGAACCGCCCGCATCTAGGCGGAGGACGGCAGGATGGGGGGGGAGGCTAGGCAAAATCGATACGCCAGGTCCTTAACCTGTAATTGCACCTTCCAGGGCCGAGCAGAAAGGGACCCTCTGCCCACATCCCGCCCGCGCGCCCGCCCGCCCGGGAGAGCCACCGCCGCCGCCGCCGCTCGGCTCCGAGGGATCCCGCCGGACCTGCCCCTTCCACTGCGGCTCACTCTGCCCTGCCTGGCGCCAGTCCTGGATCGCCGGTTTCCTATTTATACCACACTGGGCTCCTCTCGACTCACTTTACCATCCTGTTCCAGGTGGACCCTAACCTCCCTCGAGCTCCCTCCCCCGGCAGGACCCCCTCCCCCACCGGCCCCCAAAGATCTGGGTTTCTTGAAACATCTCCCAGAGTCTCTCCCTTTAAGTGGACCCGGTCATACCTCTCTCTCGCTTTCCCCGCTTCGTTGTCTCGCTCCCCCCCCATCTTTTCCTGTTCCCCTTCCTTCTTGTTCTCCTCCTTTGCCTTTCCCCCTTATCTGCTTATATCTTGCAATAGGAGTTTTATTCTTTATGAGCGTTTGCCAGGCAACTAACCGCCCCCCCCCCAAAGACTCCCTCCCCATCCCTTCCCCCCGCCAACAACCCAAAAGACAGAACAAAATACACGCAAGGCAGACACAAGGCCAGAAACTTACCTGCTTTCAACCAGCTGCAAAGTCAAGGCTCACTTAAGCTCCCCCCCAAAAATCAATTGTCCTTCCTTTTTAAAGGTTTGTTCTCTCCTTGGGAGGGGGAAAACACCTTCTGGTTCCCAACTCCAGGCAGTCACTCTTTACAATTTATTTTGTCGTACATCATTTGATCACCATGAATTAGCAACAGCAAGAAAATGTAGGAGAGGGAGAAAAGAGAGAAAGAGAGAGGGAGAGAGAGGGAGAGAGAGGGAGAGAGAGAGAGGGAGCAGAGCTTTCTGCAAGAGAAGAAGAAGAAAAAATGTACGTGTGACAAATTATGCTACCAAGAAACAACACATCATTATCCTTGGGCCTGGGGCTCAGTGAGTCGTAACGAGAGTAATAGGAAATCCACGGTTGGGGAGAGAAACGGTCGTGCTTGGCCAGTAGAGAGAGACCATACAGGGGGATGGATGCTGGAGAGACTCGCAAAATTATGGCTCAAGGCTATTGTAAAAATTGTCGAGCGTAAATGACTGCGATTTCAAACATCTTTGGAAGAAAGAAGGGGAAAAAGCGAGCCCCCCCTCCCTCCCTCTCCCTCTCTCTCCCTCTCTCTTCTCTCTCTCTATAAAGAACCGTCAAGTTTTAGTGCGCATTGCTAATTAGTCAATTTCTCTCTGCCTTCACAGGCTGGCGACTTCGCTGCTGAGCTGAAACTGCTAATTTCTGTGACCAGCTTTTTTCTTAGCTGTGATCTGGATGAATGAGTAGCTGTCTCACAGAGATGACAAAAATAAACTCTAATCCCCCCCAAAATTTCCACTACATCTTTCTCATGCATAGATTTATGATCTTCAAGCGCTCTGTGCAATATGCAAACTTTTTTTTTGTGTCTGTATATATGCTGTTGTTTCCAGATTTCACTACATTGGTATGCTGCTTCCTCCCCCCACACCATGAAATGCAGAAAACGCCTGATCTCAAAGTATGCCAAGATGCCACTTTCTAGTGTCTTGGTATTTGGGGTTTGAGTCTAATTTGGAAGACACTAGCCCTTGCCTAAAGGTGAGTGGCTGAGTGTACAAACTGGGGGTGGGGGAATTAGAGCTGGTAGAGGGAACAGAGGACAGCCCTTTGGTTTACATTTGTTTCCCTGCACTATTCAAACCTTATGATCTTGTTGGAAAATATATTTTCTCTATCATTTTGTCTGGTTAAACAACCATCTCCAAACTTCTATGTCAGCTCTTCAACAGATACGGGTTCAGAAGTCATATTTTTATTTAATTGAAAGATGATCATATTGTCAGCTTTGTCTTTCAATTAAGAGTCTTTGATTTGCAGGAGCTAGAATCAAGTGCTAGGAAATCCAGCTGCAATTTCACAAATGTCACCTTTAAACTTTGGACTTCATCTGATATATAAGGATGACCACATAAAGCTCACGTTTTTGACCCTGCTTAGCATGCAAAATGAACCCCCAAACGATTCTGGAATTTTCACTGTACCAAAGATTCATGTGCATTTTGGTAGAGGACATGTTCTCTGGACTTATCTCATAATGTATTGCACCCTTACATTTATAGCCCTACATTTCGGTTGTCAATGGGGGTTGGAGGTGTCCAAGAAAGAAAGAAAGAAAAAAAAGCAAAAAAAGGAAGACATGCCCTTGAATAAAATGAACATGAAAGAAAGCTGGACATGAGTTAAATTGAATTTTCTTTGCTATTAAATATATGAATATGATTCATTCTAATTTATATGTGCTCTGATCAGTAAACTTATTAAAATACACATCAGGGCACCACTGAAAGGCTGTCTTCTCACCTTCCCTTTTGATTTGTGAGATATGGAAAGACACCTGCTTAAGAGAGGGGAAGAAAACTGAAAATTCTTTGGTTTAGAAATAGGGAATTCCCCCTTTAGAATAATAAACATTAACATGCATGTGGGATATTTGCTCTTAAATAAATGAAGAAGGATCGAACTGAAGCATTTACTCTTCACAAAGGCCCTTCTCTATCAAGGTCCTAGGTTATCTGAGAGTAAGATACTTTATTCAGATCTTGCAGAGATGCTGCATTTCACATTTCATATTTATAACACAAAGCTCAAATACATGGTCAAATAATAGAAAAGGATTTTTTTTTTCTTTTAGAGCAGGAAAAGAAAGGGAACAGATTATCCAAATCTTCTGGCCCTACTATTTGTTTTGAATTTTTCCTTCTTTGAATTTTCCTTTCTTATTTAGGTCTTGAACAGGAAGATTGTGTAATTGTGACATAGTGTCTTTCCGGGGGGGTTCTGTGCATTAGCAATGAAAGCTATCAAGTACATGCAGTATCACCAAATTCTCGTACACTAACCGTATAATTTGTATAATATGCCTTTGATGTTTACCTATTATTCACATATTATTATTATTCATATATTCATATATGATATTCATATATCAATATTATTCATATTCACTTCCAGTATTTGGAACTAAATCCAAAGATGAGTAAGAGTATTGATCTTTTAAACTATTGCCATCTTTCCATGTTCTCATAAAGAAAGTAAGATGTGCGTGAGATCTCAAAATATCTTGATTTTGAATTTCTTTTTTTTTTTTTTTTTTACTAATAGGCTATATTGATCACTAATTACGACTATGAGGACCTTTGTTGCTCCCAAACAACATGAAATACACATTTTAAGAATTTTAACTATAATTTTGATGCTTATTTAACAATGAGAGTGGAAGGGGAAGAGAAGGGTTGGGTTGGGGTCTTGGAATTCTAAAACAGCTGTTGAAAGGAAGTGGCTAGGCTGTTTCTCCTGGGTTTTAAAGTTACACTACATGAGAATGTTTAAGATTTCAGAGAAAAAAATGACAATTACGGCTATTTTGTAAGCAACTAAAAATAACATTGATGATTAAACATCCCTTCATAATGTATGTGTAAAGCGGTGTATAAATCATGTAAGTCTCACACCTCCAATATCTTGCACTGGCTTTGACTGAAATTATTGCAGAACTCACAAATGATATGACACTATTTACAATAAATCCCGTTATGAAAGATTCAATTTGCAGCAATCAGATGCTAGCTACTAAGCGATTGTAAGTATTTGAATTTTATCCTACTTCACTGTTCAACGTACAGAAATTGCATCTGTGTGTTTGATCTGTCCTGCTGAGCACTATCAGCAGCTTGCGTCTCTGCCACTATTGTTTTTAAAATGGCAGGAAGGACGTGACTAGTGAAGAGCACTCAGCAGGACGGATTGCACATGGCATAAGAGAAGCCCGAATTATCTTAGAAAAAAGCTAAATAGGATCCTGTAGTCGTCTAATTCAAGCAGTCTTCATACTTCGACAGAATTATCAAAATTATTCATCAGTGAACCTGCATTGAAACTATGTACAGTGGAGAGATTCTGGAACTGCTGCCACTGAGCATTCTACTTGAGCTTTGGCTCGAAGCTCGTCTGGTCAGCCCTCCCCAGGGGCAGGGACCCAGGGGGGATCAGTGGCTCTGGTATCTCAGGACCACCTCACCGGACTGGATGAACTTCAGATTATCTTCAGAACAGTTCCAGAAGGGTTTTTTTCTGCTTCATGTGAAGGGGCAGTCACACTGAAACTTTATTTTCCTCGTTCTTGACTTTTCTGCTTTAAGATTTAGGAGTGACCACCAAATTATAGAAACACCAACGCCCGACCTGTCCCGTGTTGCTCTTGGTCAGTAAACACTACTTCCTGTGGGCTGACCTTCATGGTGGTTGCCTTTGTAAAATGGAAGAAGGGAGGAATTATTCCATTTTACCATAAAATTGAGCAAAGAAGGACCCCCTAGGTCCCCAAAGCCAGGGAGTGGCAAAACCAAGAGAAAAATGATAGGTTTTCTACTTGGGTAGGCATGGCCAGAAATATCGCAAAACCAGCAGCTTCAGGAAGCTTCTGGAAGAACAAGAAGTCTGAAATAACAGTAAAAGATAAGAAATGGTACAATTGGCTAGCATCTAGTCAAAGCCAATGGTTTACTCTTGTCCCAGGGTCAAATCAAAGTCCTTGGCCAGTACCCCAGGTACTGTTGTAGCTCTTCTGGGAAGTCCGTTGTCTGCTTTCTGAAATACACCCCACTCTCACAGCACATCTTTATGTTGTATCCTTAGGAGAGGCGTTGGTTTTCTACCTAGAGAAATCCCACCTAATCTCAGACTAAACTCAGATTTGTTTCCACTTTGAAACTCTTCTTGGCAACTAGGGACAGAATAACCATAGCTAATTTTTATTGAACTCATTACTTGTTTGGTGGACACTAGCCTAAATCCTTTAGATGTTTGTTTTCTTAATCCTTTTGCTAATCCTGTGAGAGAGTATGGTAGATTGTAAAAATGGAGCCAACTTTCTATACTTCCGGATATAAATACCCCATTATAAAGAGGCTCTGCTGTTCTCCCTGTAAGAGCGGAGTCTACCTCCCCACCCTTTGAAAGTGAGCTGGCCTTGTCCCTTGTTTATCAATAGAATGTGCCAGAAGGAACTTTGTGCCAGTTCCAGGTCTGAGCCTCAAAAGGCCTTGTACGCCTCAGAGTCCCCTCTTTGAGCCCTGTCCACGTCCATATAAAAAAGCCCAGGTTAGCCTGGTGACAGATGAGAAACCACATGATCCCAGCTGACCTAGGATGTAGGAATGGGCCCGGCTGGGACAGAAGAACCAAGGTAGCTCAAATTTACTAACACGCAGAGCTCTAAGTGAAATAAATGGCTGCTGTTTCGAGCCATTAATTTTGGGGGTGACTTGTTCCCCCGAAATTAGCCAATAAAGAAAGGTACCTTTATTCTAATCTTACCAACGAGCAAAATGAAGTGCAGAGAAATCAGGTAAAATTTTCAGGGCCACACAGCTTTTCCAAGATAGAGCTAAGATCCAGACTAACACAACCTGACTCCAGAGATGAACCATTCGGCTACACTAGCCATGAAAGAAGTGCCTGCCTTCTGTGAACTTCATTCCTTTATTCATCAAGCATATGTAAGGTATTATTACATCCCAGACAACGTGCTAAACGTGGAAGATATGATGATGAGTAAAACTGCATTCTTGCCCTCAAGGGGCTAACATTCTAATGGAGGAGACAGGCAGGTAAATTAGACACAGCATGTGAATAATTACAGTGTGATAATTGCTCTAATAAGAGTATGTGTAATGAACAACTGGAGTGGAAAGAACAGGCTTCTAACTTCCTTATAGTACTTATTACCTGTAATACTCTTTTGACATTTATTGTTTTCCACTTTCTATGTTGTTTTGTATGTTTGTTTCTTATTTAGGTCAATATATTTTTGGTCTCAGCTAGATTATAAGCTTCTGGAGGAGAAAAAACCTGGTATCTGATAAAATCTCCCATGGTCCACAGCTCTGTACCTTGCTCAAAACATTACTCAATAAATATATTGATGGACGATGAAAGATGAATTTTCAAATTTTTCAGGGTAACATCAGAAGGAACAAGGGCGTATTTAATAATCAGGGACTGTGTTGGGCATTCAACCATGTGGCCTTACTCAATCTCTTGATTTTACTGATCTACTGTCTAAAAATTAAAAAAAATCTTTTTAACATTGTGAAATAAGCATTTATTTCATAGCACATTGATAAGAGTCTGATAGGACCTCATGAGAGTTTCCCTCAAATCCTTCACCTATGGCAATCATCACTCAGCAAAGTGCTCTAAAAATTTGAAGGGAATAGTTACTTTTATGGAAATACTGATTTAACTACTAAACCAAGGTAACACAAAGTTGTGTTTCTAAGCCTGCATTCGGGAAGCAGACCGCTTATATTTGAATCCTAGCTTTGCCACTTTCCATCTTTGCAACTTTGGGTAAATAACATTTCTCTGCCCAGTTTCCACATTCAAGAATGAGGATAATTATAGTACCTGCCTCCTAGGATTTTATAATGCTTAAATTTTGTCAATATTTCTAAAAGTGTTTAGAACAGTTCTAGACATATAGCAAGAGCCATGTGAATGTTTGTTAAATAAAAAATACATGTATGTAGCTAAAGACTTCTTAGTGTTCCTTTTATTCTTTCTTTTCTGCACACTAGGCCCAGAACCCAACAAATATGGGATAGAAGGAATAAAGACATCTGCTTTTCTCAGGTTTGCAATAATTCATAATTCTATTTCCAGAAAAATGGGTTACTTTAACAAAAGAAGAACCATTATTTTTGACTTTATTCTTTCAAAGTTTTATGTTTTAGTTTGTTTTCCTGTAGTTTTAAAAACCACCATTCTTTTATCTTTGGGAACATTGGTGTTCTATGTACGTGTCTTAAGGAATTGAGATTCTAAAAATGTAAGGTCATTTATTATTAGTAATAGTTTGATGATAGGTTGTTGAATATATGCTTGACTCTGAAAAGTGGCTTTTTGGCAATAGGCCTTCATGCCAATGACTGAGATGAGAGAGGAGGTCGTTGGGCTTCAGCTCCTGTCTTTGACATTATCTGTGACCCTGGACAAATCACTTTTATTCTCCAGGTCTCAGTTTTCCCATATTTGGAAAGAGCATTTCCTTCACTGAACTAGTGTGGGGCTGCATTGAGATAAAACTAAAGTGAATGCTCCTCAGAGAATAGTTGGGAACTTTTCTTCATGACTTGAGGAATAAGATGAAGGTTTAAGTAATACAAGAAGAAAACAACCCTATCCCTGAAAGCTGCCCAGAAGTTTGAGGCCAGAGTATTTACCAAGTCCTCTTTGGGGGAAATAGTCAGATACAAACAAATAAACAATTGGAAGCATTTTGAGTGTATTAACAGAAATTATGTGCACTCACAAATAAATCATTTTATATGCATCAAAGTTTTCCAAGAGTTGGGGTTTATGGAAAAGTATTTGTTTTACTGTAGAAATGCCATATTCTGAATGTTGAATAAAGGAAGGTATGGAAATGTTTCCCTATGAGCAAGACAGTGCATCTTTATCACAAAGAATTGTCACCTAAATTTGCAAATTATCCTAATCACCTTTCCCACCCTCAAAATTTTCTTTTCTTTCTCTCTTCCTTCCTATCTTCCTTCCTTCCTTTTTTTCTCTCCTTCCCTCCCTCCCTTCCTTCCTTCCTTCCTATCTTTTTCTTTCAAATTTATTTATTTATTTTTTAGAGAGAGAGAAAGAGAGAGAGAGATCGGGGGAGGGGCGGAGGGAGAAGGAGAGAGAGAATCTCAAGCAGACTCCGCACTGAGTGTGGAGCCCACAGGCTGGATCCCTGGGATCATGACCTGAGTTGAAATCAAGAGTTGGATGCTTAGCAGACTAAGCCACCCAGGCGCCCTTCAAATGTTTCTTTTATTTGTGGCAATTTTTTTCTTTCTCTTACCAATTCTTAAAAATGAAGATATGTATTGCTGTGTTGGAATATTTACCAGACCATTGAGTTTTTCATAATCAAGAGAGAGTGATGTAAGATTTTTAGTCAAGTATCTATATGCTTAATCAATAAATATTATTGTATTTACAAGAACATACCATCTTGAGTAAGGTGCAATTTCCCTTACAGATGAGCTGTTTATACCTTTAAATATCTATTTATTTCTGCTCTCAGTTTCTTTGATATTAGTGCAAATTTGTCCAATTGTCCATTTTCAGAATAATCTTTCTTTGTTTCTCTCTTATTTTTTCACCATAGCCTACCACTTCTGCATCCCACCCTAGTACATCCAATCCTATTTCTACTTCTATTATGTTTGTTTGAAATACAATATTTCACAATACTTCAGAAAGTTTGAATTGCTCAAAGTCAATGGCTTGATGTTGTTATACTGTTGAAGTTTTGTTTGACAGTTTGGATACATTTTGGGAGCTGGTTGGCTGAGGTGACATACAATTCAAGAATTCTGTTGGGTATTTCATTTCATTCTATTTTTTAAAAGACAACCAACTAACTAAAGGATGTATTTTCTCAAAATTTGATGGTAACATACAGCCGCTGCTAAGACAACATGGCAAATCTGGACTGGACCCTTTTCATTTTGACATTACATATTATTGAGCTCAACATTAAAGTAACATGGGTTGAGATAAGGATTGATTTAAGTTCCCTGTAGGCACTTGAATCTCATCTGCAAGAACATTTTGTCCAGTTTTATCTTGTTTTATGTATATTAATTTCCTTGGCTTTCTAACAATAGTCAAAAGAAACCAAACGCTTCAAAAGAAATGTCAAGAACACTCCTTTGTGAGTATAAGATGGAACTCTTTGCAGTTCTTATCTTCAAGAAAGGCTTTCAATTGTAATATTCCATAAATGTAAAAATGCATGTACTCTTGACACAAAATTCTATGGCATCTCTGAAGTGGGTAAAATTGTCAGTTGAATCTCATATGTAAATGCTTATTTGCCTATTTAATGAATATGTGCTACCGATGGTTGGGAAAAGCTCAAGTATAATGAATTTAGGTAATGAGTACAGTGTTTAATTTTGAAGGTAAAAATGTATGTGTATATTTGCTGTTGTTCTCCAAAGTTATTATTCCTCAGCATGGGTAGTTGTCAGTACTTGCCAAGTCTATTTTCTTTTGAAACTATTATTAATACAATATTTTATTTTGTTTTTTTTTTCCCTAAGCTACAGAGGTATTTTTAAAATAATTTTTAAATTTTAGAATAGATTTAGATTTACAGAAAAATTGAAAGGATAGTACAGAGTTCCCATATACCTAGCACTTGTGTCCCCTATTATTAACATCTTATGTTAGTATGGTGTATTTGTTACAATTAATAAACAATATTGATGCATTACTATTATTTTTTTAAAAGATTTTTATTTATTTATTTGACAGACAGATCACAAGTAGGCAGAGAGGAAGGCAGAGAGAGAGAAGGGAGGAAGCAGGCTCCCTGCTGAGCAGAGAGCCTGACGCGGGGCTCGATCCCAGGAACCTGGGACCATGACCTGAGCTGAAGGCAGAGGCCTTAACCCACAGAGCCACCCAGGAGCCCCTGATGCATTACTATTATTAACTAAAGTCCATAGTTTATTAAAATTTACTTGATTTTTAACCTAATTTCTTTTTCCAGAATCCCACCCAGAATATCATATTACATTTGGTTGTCACATTTCCTTAGGTTCCTTTTGGCTGTCCAGTTTCTCATACTTTCCTTGTTTCTGATGACCTTGAATTTTTAGAGATAGTGATTTGATAATTTAAAAATATCTCCCAGTTGGGAATTATCTGATGTTTTTCTCATGATGAGACTGGGTTTATGGGTTTTTAGGAAGAGGACCACAAAGGTAAACAAGGTGACATTTTAATCTCATAACATCAAGGGTACATGTGAGCAACATGACTTATCAATGTGGATGTTAAACTTGATCACCTGGCTGAAGTAGTATTTGCTAGGTTTCTACACATTGAGGGTAGCGCCCCCCACCCCCAACAATTTTCCCCTTAAATTGTACTCCTTGGAAAGAAGTTATTATTCACAGCTCATACTTAAGGAATGGAAGAGTTACGCTCCAACTCCCTGAGGTTGAAGTATCTACATAAAATATTTGGAACTTGTTGGCAAAGGATACTTGATCTATTCTTCCCCATTTATTTATTTATTCATTTAATCATTTCTTTATATCTGTTTGGACCCATGGATATTTATTTTTGTTCTTTGGGTTATAATCCAGTACTACTTTATTCTGTTGTTTGAACTGTTTCAGCTTCAGCCATTGGGAGGTCTTTCAACTGGCTCCTGTATCCCTCGATATATTCCTTTCATTACTGTCCTTTTTTCCTTCTTCCCACCCCTCTTGACCCCTTCCCTCCTTTCCTCCTTCCCTCTTTTTCTCCCTCTCTCCTTTCCATCCTTCCTTCCTTTCTCTCTCCCTTCCTCCTTTCCTTCCTTCCTCCCTTCCTCCCTTCCTTCCTTCCTGGCATGGCAAGATAGTGCATGTTCACATTGTATATTTCATGCTTTAGTCTTAGGATCAACCATTTCTCCAAGGAATTTTGCTTCTTTTTATTGGAGATGGTATTAAAAATGAAGATCTGAAAAAAAAATAAATGAAGATCTGAGCATTAAGTGTGCTAGTTGCTCCCGGGGTGTTTCCTTTAGACCTGACAGTAGGCAGGACAGGAAATATATGTATATATAGTAATCCTGTATGTACACATATCTATACATGTTTCTATACAGAACCATCTGCATCCATATAAACTAACCGTGAGTTCATATTGATGTCTCCAACTTTAATCCATCACCAACCAACTTGATTTCAACTTAAATGGTTTACATGTGAAAAACATGAAAGGAGTACGAACAGGCAAAATAGTGTCCCTACTTTGGGGTTAATGAGACCACAGAGTACACTGAGCTTTTGCAGGATGTAAACAAGTGCTATTATGGAGGAACAAGCCATTGAGTAATGGTCTTCAGATTTATTATTTAATAGGGGTATACTTCAAATGTGTAACATGCAGAAAATGAATACTTTGCCACTGAAGTCCAATATTTTTTCAGTATCTTTTCAGTAGGAAAGATGTCAGAGTTCTATAACTACAGAGGAAAACCCAAACAAAGGCCTATTGAGAAAAGGCTATAAGAAAAAGCATCTCAGACCTAGCCTGATCTTGTTTCTATTGGTCCTGATGAACACTGGAAATTCCATAAGAGGACGGTTGTAGCTACAGTTGATCCAATAGTTCATAAGCCCAGAGGGAACAGGAGAAAAATCACAGGATTTAGAATAAAAAGAAAAGTATTTGAAGATCTCCTCTATCATTCATTGGTAACATAAACATCCTAATGCCTCTAACCTCAATTTTCTCATTTTTAAAAGGGGATAATAAGAATTTTGTACCATTTATATGTTAAGGGCAATATAACAGTCAAGAAAGCAAACAAATGTGAAAATAATTTTTGAATTGATAAAAGCAATGCAAAAAATATTATAGGAGGAGATATGTCCATGTAGGTAGCTGAAGATGATATATCGTGGTGATCAAGAATGTTGATTTTGGAAAGAGACTGGGTTAGAATCTCAACTACACAATTTCCCAACTGTGTAAAATTAGGCAAGAAACCTAATTTCTCAAAGAATCAGGGTTTTTTGTAGGTAGAACTGGATTCATTTAGATTTCAGTTTAATCATCTAATGAGTAGAGAGGGGTAATATCCTTTTTAGCTCTAAATCTCCAGATCTGAATCTCCATTTCCTTGAAATGTTGACAGAACCACACAGAGTCTGGGTAAATTCTCTTGAATTTGGGAAGCAGGAGGATTGGGCCTCCCAAGCAAGCTATAAGGGGCCTCAGATAAATTATGCCTGAATTCAGTGATCAGGGAAGGCTGTACCCTGTAAGGCTTCTTCACTTGCAGGGGCCCCCTCCAAGGCTCTGAGAGGGGTCCCAGCAATGTGTAAAATTTCAAAAATAAGACATTTTAATCGCAACCAATTAAAATTTCTCTCTATTTCCACTTGAATTTTCTTTCATGTCAGATGGTGTTGGAGAAGGAGCCCTAAACATTTTTGAGACACTGGTTAAACAGAAGTTGAACAGAGAATGTAATGTGAACCGAGTAAGATATATTAGGATGTAATTTATGTGCTCACAATTACTTTCACATAGAGTTAGGTTATTATTAGCTACCCCAATGAAAGAATAACTACTAGGAATATTCTGGCTTTCCACTGTGCTGACTCACACACTGTCAAGGAAAAAAATTGGATTGGAAGTTCTATTGTGATATGAATATGTACTCTTGAAATAGTCCTTGAAAAATATGGGGGTATTTAAGATGATTCCCTGCACAAGAAAATTGAAATCATATAGTTAGTGTATGAAAGTGTATGAAAGAAATTTATCATACATGTTGGGAAGCTGAAAGAAATTGTCTAAGCTATCAATAATTAAAAAAACAAATTTCGATCAATCATGGTAGAAGAAAGACTAGAAACACTGATCTCTTATTTGTCCTCTAGAAAATTGTATTACAAGTTTTGTTTGTTTGTTTTGTTTGTTTGTTTTGCCATCATGCATTTTGAAGACTATAAAGTCAAAATTTCATGGAAAAGAGCATTATAGAGGTATATGTTAGTTAGTTAAAATTATGTTATTTTGTGGACTTTGCAAGGTTTGTGGTAGTGCTAGTTTTTTGAAATTTGTAATTTTAGGCACCAGAGAGTGTGTATCTACCCCATGCATGCTTCTTTAAGAATTCTGCTAAGTCTGTAACAAGTAGCTGTGGAGGTAGATGGATTTCTGTGATGCACAAAGATACAGAGCTCAATATAGATTTCCTTTTAGAGCCTTCTATTTCAGGAATTCCTGTGACATGAAGAGTTGAGGCTCTTAGAGCTTCCTTCTGTTTGTATGGCCTCCTTCCCTGCTGACTTGGAAGAATCCTGTGGCTCCCAAGGGCCCAACTTCCTGCCTGGAGCCACTTCAACAGTTAACTGGTCACCACTGGGCCTGGAAGAGTTGGACTTGTTTGTCTCACTTGTGTATGCAGGTGGGTCTCACTAATGTATGTATGTGTATGTGTATTCATTCATTCAACAAAATAGTTAACTCTGTGTGAGATGACTTTTGTCCTCACATGTTGTTTCTTAGAACAAATGCTTTGAGGTCTGTGCAATGGAAGAACTGGTGCTGTAGGACCATCTAAGCACCCTGTCACTTAATATGCTTCTGAAATCTGCAGAGACTAAAAACTCTTCTGGTTTCGTAACTCCTAATCTGACTTTTCTTGAACTCATACACATACACGATGGCGGTTCCCCAACCTTCACCCCAGATTGCTTTATTCTAATGGCACGTGTCAGAAATCTGAGGGTGTATTTGTGCTAAGTAAATTTCTTAATAAAAATGTAATTTATTAAAGTAACTTAAAAACCACCATATTATTTGGGAAAATAATGTACTGTTGATCAAAACATCTGAAAACAATATAAGTAGTCAACTTTTCTCTACCAGGATAAATGTGATGATTTTGCATGCGTGTTTATATCCATTCTTGTACATTAACATGGGAGCACACAGATATGTATGTGTGTGCACACATGAATTATATTTTCCCATACATACACATCTACACACACATAGATATACATAGTATACTTCTTTACTGTATATGTGCACTTCTTTACTGTATGTGTGCACATTGTAAAGCTTAAGAATTGTTTTACCCATCCTTAGAGGGTATGACTTATTAAGATATTGTTTTAGGACCAATGTAATAGCTTTAGTGGAGGAAGAAATATTACCTGTCTCCTATGACCCACGTGGATTCTGCTATTTGAGAATATATACACGTTTGCTCAGTGGCTTTGTATATTTCCCCAGAGTGGGGCACCAGGTGGCAGATGCCAATGTTAAGCAACTAAAAAAATTTCGCTCTACTCTCTAACTATTTCAAAGAGTACAACATCAGTACTCAGAATCTAAATTTTTCTACAGCTCTGCCCCATGATATGGAGTGAATGGAAGGAATATGCTCCAGGTGAAGGGCTTTCTGAGCCCATTTCTGGCATCCAGGCAGCAGATGGTGACCAATGAGTCTGAGCTACAGATCATTTAGAGTGAAGCTGGTCATTTTACCCTCCACTATCTGCAGAAAACACCAACCTGTGATCACAATATCCCTGTCAGAAATTAACTGGAGGCTGTGCCTGTCTTCCAGGACCCCTTTGCATTGGAGACACTCTCCTGTTTGCTCCCCCCCCCCACCAACGGAGAAGATATGCAGTTCCACTATGAGGGCCCATGGGTAGCTTAAATAATTTCTGAAGTTATAGCTTACTGTAAGCTTTCATGCACTTACTCTGCTGAAGAAAATGAATTTACTACATGGAATCACACTTCTCCTAAAATATCTCTGGGTCTCCACAACCTACAGATATATAACAAGCAAAGGCATGCTTACAGGCACTGATCTATTAAACCATTTTCCTAAAATACCTAGTCTTTGCATACGAAACAGAAAAAAAAAATCATTAAACCTATGGTTTGCCAGACAATTACTTTGTCAAATCTCAAGAAATTGCATAATAAATTGTATACATGCATCAAACATGAACAGCAGAGGAGTATAACAAGCTATGTATTTCCAGTCTGCTTGTTCTCACATTCAAGCAGTAGCTTTTGTTTTCAAGAACAATTCTATATCCCTTCCGAAGGCTTTTTACAAAATACAGCCATACATTTATCTATCAAACTAAGTATAAATAATTGAGACACTTAATATGCACAGTAATGGGGAAATGCATGAATAACTTCATTATTAATGTTTATTGATTATTTATGTTTTCATAAGCAAAAACATAAGCAAATGTGCTGCTAGTATTTTTATCATGTAAATCTATATGTGTATTTTGGTTTTACCTGTTTATTGGCAAATTCACAATCCACATTATGGGCATTTTTATTGCTTTGCACACTTATTTGCTATGCACATAACCAAGGTCAGTTTACAAACTGACTGGTGTTTACTCAATTTGATTACTATGTTACATTTCTGAGCTTATTTTCCCTTTGGAAAATTAACTGTACAGGGAAGCCCAGTAAATCTTTACTTAAAAATTCCAAACTTTAGATTGATTTCAGCAGTGAGTTTGTATTGATCTCAAAAGCTTTGCGTTCCTAACTAAAAACTAATCTTTATTTCACCCTTTAGTGACTGCAGTCATAAATATGCTCACTCCTACCAGTGTAGAGTGGATTAATGGTTATTGGAGATTGGGGCTTCCAACTGAGTGTGGGAAACCTTAACCTTTGGAGGACAACATGAAGGCATTTACCCCTTGTCAGCTATAATCCCTAGGTCCACTTTTGACATTTACCTGAGTGTTAAAGAGGAAGCAGAGCAGGGACTGGGGAATAAAGCTCCAGAGATCCTGCTTGGCTATTGATCACTCACTGTTAGACTGACTGCCGCGCTTGATCTGGCTGCTTCCAGCCATCAGAGTCACCAAAAGGCCTGGCCTTGCTTCTCCACTTTGGGACCCGGGTTAGCTTCTCCTGGGGAAGACTTTTCCTCCTGCCTGCAAGGAGGGACTTCTTGCAACACCCAAACCCATCTGTCATTACCCTTTCAACTTTGCCATATTAGTTAACAGAACTAATATTCTGAGGAGTATGTCCATATTAGTTCAACTTTGCCATATTAGTTAACAGAACTAATATTCTGAGGAGTATGTCCAGCCCATTTGTATGATCTAATTATAGAGAATAAGAGAGTTAAAAAGGAACAAAACATTTTGTTATCAAGGGATGACCAAGAGCATTCCAGGCAGCAGCAGGTGAAAGGCTGACAAATGGTAATGAAGCTGCAAAGCAGTATTTCTCAAAGTGTGGCCCTGGGTACCTCCAGGATCACAATGACTGAACGAGAATGTCAACTTAGCATTTCCTGGGCACCAGCATTCTGAACTTCAGCAAGGACCCCCAAGGAGCTCTTATGTCCCCAGAGTGTGGGACACTCAGTCATGATGTTGGTATGTTTCCCCCTTTACCCCTTTCTATGGGAAGGAAGTAAGAATTTTGATTTTCTGGGACCTGATGGCTGAAATTACTATTAGGTTACTTAGTATCTGTATTTTTCTTTCTTTTTAATAAGGCAAACTTAATTTTCATCTGAGTCCTTGTTGTCCAATTATCATTTTTCAACCTTCCTGACAGATATAAGAGAGGCTTCTGTGTGGGATTTGTAAAATGTCTTCCTTCAAAGGTTGGGCCATGCCTTTTCTCTTCCTTTTCTTTAGTGTGCTTAGCCCATATTAATGGGAACCTCAGCAGCTCATCCTGAACCATGGGGAGATGGCTGACATCTGAGATTGGTGGGTCAGAGAACTTGAAGGGACTTGGGTCCCTGATGATTTCATGAAACCTCCCCACTGTTCTGGGCTACCTACCTATACGGAATAAAACCTGTGTGTTTAATCCTTTCATGTGGGTGGGATTCACTATAGCTCAGAGCTGAATGAGGTGAGTTACTGGTACAGATCCCTTCAGGATAATGGGTTCACTTCAGACAAAATTCTCCCTCTTTGGATGACCCCAACGTTTCCCAAGCATTATTATTGTCTGTGACAGTGAGAGAGTATCTGAATATTAATAGTCACTTTGTTACATTTCTGTGGGCTCAGGATTCAGGGAGGTACTCCAGATCTTGCTTAGAATTTCAGAAAGGTCTGTGTGCTTCTAGCTGTTGTCCACAGAAAAGTGATGGGTTTGCAGTGGCAAGTTGGCCATGGGGGTTCTAGGGAGGGCAGCAGCCCCAAGGACAGACGTGCATGCAGGAATCTAGATTGCCTGCTAAAGCAATTGATCACTTAGTAGTGCCCTCCATGCTCCATGAAGTTAACCTTTACCAGACTTAAGGCTAGGCCTGTTACATATGGATGGAATGCAGTGTCTTAAAGACATTCGAAGCTAACTTAAAGTGTTCCTTTTACCTTGAGGAGGAAAAGATTATATTTCTTTTCTCCCATTAATATTTTTATTTGTTCTGTTCCCGAATCTGAGGCTATCAAGTCATGATCTTTGCGTAGGGATAGCACTTCCAACACTTACTGTCATGACTTTAAAGATCATGTGCAAATACAGCAAGCAAAGTAAGATTCTCTATTTCCTTCACTGATGCTGGCTCAGTTACTGAAGTCATTTATTAGAGGCTTTTCCCTTTTTCTTCTTTTCTCTCTTTCTTCTGCCACAAATGCAGTTACAACCTTTAACATGATTATCTTTATTGATATGTTAATGAATGACTATAGATTCACTCACACAAATAATTCATTATTAGATATCACATTCTGACATCTAGTGTGACTCTAGCTATGTTGGAAGAGGGACTGTCAAAGTGTGGTCTCTGGACCAGCCAGCCCCAAGGGCATCACCTGAGAAGTTGTTAGAAATGCTTGAACCCCACCGCCCTAGATCCACTGAATTAGTAATTCTAGAGGTAGGGCCTAGCAATTTGTGTTTTTATAAGCCTTCTAGAAGATTCTGATGCCTATTTAAATTTGAGAACCAGTGTTCCAGAGTGAGCCTAGTCATGTCGTCAAACCAACCCATCAAGAACACTTAAATGTCTATTCCTTAATGTCTCCACAAAAGTGAAATCTTAGACTCCTATAAGTTGGAATAAAGCATTTAATTATATAACTTTTATCTCATCTATCTTCAGTCTACAGATAACTGGACCAGGCAATAAGATGATTCAATCTGTGCTAAAATAGCACAAATAATAATAACAGTTAACAATGTAGAGTATTTTTTCAGTCTTCCAGGTGCTGACACATTTAAAATTTCACTTGATTATGCAGCAGATTCAAATGTACCATCTGAGTTAATGCAATTTAATTGTTGGAAAAAATAATAAAAACAAACCATTACAGGACCATGTTTTATTCTTTTCTTTGTCCCTATATTGCTGATTTCCCCGCATTAGAAACAGCACTTGATAAAATAAATATTATTTAATGAATGGTCACCTAAATGAATAATGTTCAACAGTACCATTTGAATAATATTTGCTAGTGGATGAGGGGGAAAATCCATGGAGTTTTATATCAGGTCTATTTGGAAGGAGAGAGAACTTTATGGAAAGCATTTCAATTTTGTAACTGTATATTTGACACTAAGACATTTGACAAAGGTTAATACTCATTGACTTACAGATGCCCTGTAGAAATTAACTTATTTTTAATTAAGTCTTAATTTCAATGGAAAGCACAAGTTCAAAATAGCTCTTGGGTCACACTCATGAGGCCAGTATTCTTTCTGTGTTATTATTAAATACTATTAGATGGGATAATATAATTTTTTCAAGAACATAAATATAATATTTAGGAAATGATTGAAATCATTCTTTTTTAAAAGATTTTATTTATTTATTTGTCAGAGAGAGAGAGATCACAAGTAGGCAGAGAGGCAGGCAGAGAGAGAGAGGGAAGCAGGCACCCTGCTGAGCAGAAAGCTAGATGATGAGCTCCATCCCAGGACCCTGAGATCATGACCTAAGCCAAAGGCAGAGGCTTAACACACTGAGCCACCCAGGTGCCCCTGGAATGGTTCTTAAATCCATTTTTATTATATCCGTAATCTAAATTGGAAAATTGTTCTCTATTAGTTTACTAAATTTGGTTAAATAGTATTTTAAAAAATTACATTAAAGATAAAAATTAAGAATTGTCTTTGAAATTGGGCTATAATAAAGCAAAGAACTTCTAAAAAACAAAATAAAACTCAACATTTAGCTAAGTGCTAAGTTTGCTAAAGGCATTAACCAAGTACTTTTACTAATATTCCAGACCGTCATCCTAACCAAATATTTCAGGGTTTGATAATATTCCCTCTTAGCTCCGAGACTCTTAAAAATAATATCAATCCTAAGACTCTTAATCTTTTTGTAAGCTTTCCAAAAACAGTAAATCCCAAACCACAGTGTTTTGAAGCAAACTTCTGATAAAGAATTTGGAGTATTTTCAATAAGAATAACAAAATTAAATTTCCAGGAGTGTGCTTTAGTGGAAAAGATTCGAGCTTTGGAGTTAGAGAACTGGACTTGATTTCCACCTCTGTAACTTGCTAGATCTAAGTCCAAGTTAGTTATCCCACTGAGCCTCAGTTTTCTCATCTATAAATTGGGACTGGTAAAAATATGTGCCTCACAGAATTTTTGTGAGCATCAACCAGAACTGTGTGTGTTGATTTTCCAGTCTAGAAATCGGCAAAAAGAAAATCCTCGATGTACAATAGCTCTTGTTATGTGAAAAAACAATGTGAATGTACATGAAATAAATCGTAAAATGTAAAAGGATGCATACATGTTGGTTTAATATATTAATTTTTTCAGAAACAAAGTGAAACAATTAGAGTTGGGGAATTACTATTTCTAAGTACACACTTGGCAAATTCAAGCCTGTTTGATTCCATGACTTTCTTCAGTGAGTGCACCAAAGACACACAAAATCTGAGGAAAAAACAAAGTCTTCTATCAATTTGTATGAGGGAAAATAATGCACGATTCCCTAGTAATTCAAAAGCAAGCTGGTCTGGAATTTTGGTATGACAAGGAACTAGATAGGCACATTCAGATAGCCTGCAAGCTTCTTTAGTAACATGAATGTGGCACTGAATTTTCAAGGAGAAAAATAAAGATGACTAAGTGAGTGACAGTATCCAAAAATGATCCTGCCTTACATTCTTAGGTAATTTTCATATCACCATCTACCACTTACCCTAAATAAACAGTAATAAAATAAGGGTGAACAATATCCCCCAGCAAGACAACTACCCTGTCATCTTCTAATTCACTGAACTTCAACCTTTCCCAAGCACTTACCAAGTGTCATGTGGTACAAATTCAGAAATGGAAGAGATACAATATCTGCTCTGAAAGAGTTCAGCCTGGGGCGCCTGGGTGGCTCAGTGGGTTAAAGCCTCTGCCTTCGGCTCAGGTCATGATCCCAGGGTCCTGGGATCGAGCCCCGCGTCAGGCTCTCTGCTTGGCAGGGAGCCTGCTTCCCTTTCTCTCTCTCTGCCTGCCTCTCTGCCTACTTGTGATCTGTCTGTCAAATAAATAAATAAATAATCTTTAAAAAAAAAAAAAGAGTTCAGCCATTCAGCTCTGCAGAACATGAAAGAAAGGCCAGATATCTAAAAAACCCGAGTAATTATTGAATACGGGGCTAAAATCAGGCAAGTGAAAACAGCCAGCAGACAAAGCACTAACTGAAACCCACTCACCTTGAGGAAATTTCATGACAACACATACATAGTTACCCACACTTTATCAACAATACCACAGATAACCAGTCAGAAAAAGCCTAAAGGCAAGGATGCAGAGTTTCTAATAGCTCTAGGATGCTCAAATTTTTGTAGTTATAAGCACAAGAGATTATTTATATAGAGCAATAGTTCTTAACGTGTGGTTCATAGACCTCTTGGTGGTGCCTGAAATCCTTTGCATGAAGCCAAAACTATTTCAATAATAAAGATGTTATCTGAACTTTTTACCACTTTGACTTTTTACTGACAGTGGAAAAACAATGGTGGTAAAATTGCTGGTGCCTTAGGACGATTTAAGGCAGCAGTACCAAACAAAACAAGCGTCATTGTGTTCTTAAATGCTACGTACTTTTGGTTTTAAAAAATTGTCAATTTCACTTAAGAATGTCTTTGATAAATAAATAAAATTTTAATTTTGTTACATACTAATTTTGAATATGTATTTTTTTAATGTTCTATGTGACAAAATGGGAAGTGTTCCAGTATACCCAAGTGTAATGGTTGTCTTAAGGAAAACTTCTTGTACAACTGTTTGAGTTGCAAGCTAAACTAACCTTTTTTTTTTAAATTTTCATGTGACAGGATTTGAAAGAATGACTGAGAAGTATTTTCAGACATGGATATATGGCTGAAATTCTCTTGACAACAAACACAGTGAACCCTGTCATTTCAAGAAAAGCAATTGACAGTACTTATTGCCAATGATAAAATTTGAGCTTTCTAGTGAAAAATAGAATTTTGGAAAACTACATGCACCACCATGAACTTGACTTAAACATTTATCATATGAAATTGGTGGTACTACAATTAACAGATGATTTTTTAAAATATTGTACAATGATATGTGTCAACACTTAGAAGTTTAACATAATTTGATGAAACCATATTTTCCAAATATTGATGCTTGGCATACAAAATCATACATGGGCAAAGGATTCATGAAAAAAAATGCAAGATAAAGCAATGAATTCAATTTAACAGAGTATAGAAAGTTAATTATTATAATCTCATATTTCACATTGCAACTGATTGAAAGGAAACTATTGCCTGTCAAGTATTGGTGTAGTATCAAAAAAGGATATCCATAATTAGCTGAAATGATCACAAAAATGCCCTCCCTTATCTAACTATAGGTCTGTGTGAGCAGATTTTCTTCATATGCTTCTCCCAAAGCAACATGTTATAACAATTGAATGCAGAAGCAGACATAGGAATCCAATTGTCATCTAATAAGCCAGACAGTGAAGTGATTTGTAAACATATTTTTTAAATGCCAGACAGTTCCCTAATTTTGGGTTGTTCTGAACAATATATGTACTTTTCACAAAATTGTGATCAATTGTAACATGTAATAGGTTTGTCATTTTTAAATGAATTAATAAATATATATTTGAAATGTCTGCTTTTTCATTTCTAGCAAGGTAAATGTCAATAGGTATAATCCATGTAATTAAAATCTCTTTTTAGTACTGAATATTTTTTAATAGTGTAAAGGATTCCTGAAACAAAGGGTGTGAGAATCACTAGTGTGGATTATGAAAAAACAACAACAAAAAACTTTGGTAAGATTTTGATTTCTTAATCATACTCTCTTTGGAGGCTCTCAACAATCTTGGCCAAATGCCACATGTGAGCATGAAAGGACGAAGTTAAAATTGCTGTGTTACCTATCATGGGGGATCTTGTGGGGGGTGGGTCGTTAATGGACTTCCGGAAGAAACACAGGAAGTGACCCTCCCTTACAAGCAAGTCCCTCTGGTAAGCTCCTCAGGGCATTTATTCTCTGAAGGCCAAAATACTTCTAGCACTGGAGCATAAGGTACTTTGATTTTGTGATACCCCAGGATGTAAAAAATAATCTCGAGGGATGATCATAGAAAAAAACTGTGTCTAGTAATTGTAATTTGCTTTAATTTTCAAAAGCCTTATAAATATTGAACTTATGATTGCTTTTTTGAGATATGTGTGTGCATGTGTATATATATGTATGTGTATGTATCTGTGTAAATATATATGTGTAAATATGTATGTGTGTAGTGTGTGTATGTACTATACATAGTGTCTAATGTTTACTAGCTGAGAGATATGGACACTAGAACATTAAAAGACATCCTATAGTTATGGGGACAAAGTTCATGATATGAACTAATATAACCATTATCGAAGTTCACCTGTTAAACTTTTTTTTCAATTCTAGCCACTTTATTCTTTTGTTTTTCCTCTTCCTTTCTAGCAAGGTTCTAGCTCAGTACCCTCATTGTAATTGACTCCCCCAGGCTCTGTCCATTTTTATTAAGCACCAAAATGTCAGCTAGTTAGCCAAAAGATGTTGCTGAACTCTGCACGGTGCATTGCACACACTCATATTTAAAGGTATACATGAGCAGGGGAGACCTTCTGCAGAGCCAGGAACAGGTCACAAGGAGATGGTAAGCCTCCCCTCCTGTCATTCCCCAAATACTAGAATTTCCTCTTAGAACAAAATCCCTTTAGTTAAGGCTGAAAACATGGGGGAAATCCAAATACCACCATTGTTGTACTTTACTGTGGATGGAGAAATCCAGGATCTGTTTAATGGGGATCTGGAAGAAGAGGCTAGCAGAGAGCCCTCCTGGGGAAAAAGAGGGCTGAAGGGTTTGGGCTCCAGAGACACCAACATCAGTCTCCCCAGGAGGCCATGCGGCATAGTGACAAGACCTTGAGGGCTGGTGCCAGCTACACTTGAGTTTGAATACCTGTTACCCCACTCAGTCACCAGCCAGGTCACTCAGAACTATCTACTCAGTCTCATGGAGAAACAGTTTCCTCATGTGGTAAAGGAAGATAGCCGTATCTACCTAGCATGGCTGAGCGAAGATCCACTGAGAGCAAGCTTGTGACATGCCTCGGACACAGTAGGTGTCCAATAAGTATCTATTTTGTTTCTGTTTTAGAACGTTTCACACACATTTTGGTATTTGTTACCTTTTGAATGGGCAGATGGACCCATTTTTCAGGGTACAACTCTACATATTTTCACTTCTTCCCCATGTCCTGATGATTTCACCTGTTTTAAAACTTCTCATAGTATCTCACACAGACCAGTATCAAAAGCTTTTTGTAAAAAAAAATGCAAAGAATAGGGTGTTCATTCTATTCTCTCTGTCTCCATGGTCAGTTGTGTCTTCCAGAAATTCCAAGAAGTTGGTGAGGCCTGACCTTCCTCTTTTTCTTCTTTTCTTTTTGTAAAGCATGCCAGCAATCTTTAATCATGCTGTGATTTTCTAAATGCCACCCAGGTTAGCCCCTGAAATAGTTCCAAAGAAAGATTTAACCCACAGACACACAAGTAGCTGATTTGCACTTTCCAGAGAGTACTCAGAAACATCTTTTTTTTTTTTGTAGTATATTTGTCAGTTTTCTCCCTTTATTTTCATATTCATTTCTAGAGAGAAGCATTTCCTTTTGTTATAAATGTTAATAAAAACTCAGGTCCAATTACAGTTTCGTGTGTGTATGTGTGCTTACTTTTTGTTGGGAGGATGAACATGCGAAACACTTTATAGCATTTTTTTTTCTTTTTAAAAAGAAGAAAAATGGATCTGTAAAGTGGACAGAGTTGATCTATTAGATGCTTCCTCGGCCACCTAGTAAAATAAAAATAATTCAAATAATTTGAAAAATAATCGAATAAAGACTAATTTGACCAATAGAATTTACTGTTCAAAATGAGCAGCTTTGGAAAAGAAGATTAGTATAGAGAAACTAGGCTAAAAGGGGTTGGAACCAAGAATAGCAAGTGCTCTGTGTATTAATAGCATGCTGTCGACCTGTCTTAAACAGGCCGGAAATGAGCCATCCACTCACTCTGATGGAAGATGATGACAACTGTTCAGAAGTTGAAGTCTGAGACAAATGCAAAGGGACAGAGCCAAGACACAAACATCCAACAACTAACAGCCTGAAAGTCTAGAGGGAAGGATCTCATCAGAGATATGAGTAGACCTCAGAGAAGCAAGCTTGCTTCAGATGCTTCCTTTGCAGCAAACTTTCCTCTGCCCCACCTGCTTTGACTTGGCAACGACAATCTCGGAGGTGACCGTGAAGAAAAGCAAGAACCCAGTTCAAAGAGACAGTCTTGGAATGAGTAAAATGGTAAGCTGAACTTGAAAAAAATGCAGTAATGTCAGAGATGTAGAGGAAGCAAAAAATGGCAAAAGCATCATTTTATTTTTTTTTAATTTTTTTAAAGATTTTATTTATTTATTTGACAGACAGAGATCACAAGGAGGCAGAGAGGCAGGCAGAGAGAGAGGAGGAAGCAGGCTCCCCGCTGAGCAGAGAGCCTGATGCGGGGCTCGATCCCAGGACTCTGAGATCATGACCTGAGCCGAAGGCAGAGGCTTAACCTACTGAGCCACCCAGGCGCCCCAAAAGCATCATTTTAAAGGAGCTACTTTAAATGGTGTCCTTTTCACTGATGACAGACAAATCAGGATCTTTTTACTTGACGAAGTGTTACTGCCAACAGGAAACTCTTTAGTGTTGACACCCAGGGATAGCCTGTCCGTTTTGTGTTCCAGTCCCCTCCTGTACTCAGCAATGATCAGATGAAAATGTTGGAGCTACTTTTTGGAGTCAACTGAAGCGTACGATGTGTGTTAGATAAGCCAAAACCATCAGTGGCATTCAGTGATGAAGGCATAATCAGCCAGACTTGGTGCCTGATGTGGTCTGCCTCCTTGCATTTCCTTCTACCTTACATTTCTGTTTTAGAGATTTGCTTTCATTCTTTTCAGATCTCCAGTGCATGCAGTGGAAATCCTCCTTAAGCATTCCTCTCTCTATTTTGTTTTTTTCTCCTGGTAGATTGCATGCTTCCTTCCCTTTGTGAGAAATAGGTCTGGCAGCTTTGAGGCAGGTTTCTTAAAGTGTAGTGGGAATGCCTTGTGTTATTTGTTGAACTTCTTACAAGGGTTCTCCTTCATCATGCCCAATGTGCTATTTGCAAAATACATGGCAAATAACCATTCATCACTTTACATCACCAGAGCCCTGCGCCACTTGATTGCTTCTCCTCTAGGTAAGTGCAAATGATGATCTAACTGATCACAATCGCTGATCAGCACCTGGTCTCCTGCAAAGGTCCATGCAAGCACACAGGCTTTTTTTAAGACGCCACTGAGCACGTATCAGATGGAGCACCCTCCCCCATCACCTCCTCGCTCCTGAAAAACTCAATAACTTGGTATTGTTCAGTGAGTCATTCAAGCGAGGAGAGTGGAATTCTACCTGTTCCTCAAGGTAGAGTATCTGGTAAGCTGCTGCAGACTGGTAGGCATTTATAGCTCTTTCTACGTATAAAGAGCTCACGGTTAGGTGAATGCAAGCCTTGAGTGAGAGCTCTGTAACTTCCTGTGTTTGTCTGAAATCAGGCACAAATTAAGCCAGTGTGCAAAACAGAGCTCAACAAATGTAGTCCTCTTTTTCAGCAGCATTTTTTAATGCTATTTTTTTTCTCCCCACTGGGGAAAGAAGTCGTGGAAACAGATCAGAAACACACGGAGCTGAAAACTTCAAAGTAAACTTTAATAAATGCCACGCAGTTTCAAAAATGATCATGTAAAGTTTTTCTTTCTTTCTTTCTTTCTTTCTTTTCTTTTTTTTTTTTTTTTTTTGTTAAAACATTGGTTGTAATTTCTACTAGGTGTCACAAGTCAGTGAACCATTAAAAGTGAACTGGCTCACTGAACCAAACTGAGCTGAACAGATGGAATTCCACCCTTGCTATGCTTGAAAGGCTCCATGAACAATACAAAGTCTTCTTTTAAGTCCCCTCCTTGCAGTTGCTTACCTCACTAATGCAAACACGTGGGGAGCTCTCAGGCCGGAACATGGCCCCTCAGCTCTTTGTTCGGTTGTTCAAGCAGAAGGCAAGGCAGTTCAGTTGAAATCCTCAGGGTCAGCCCCCGTATTTTCAAAGTCCCAGTGTTACTTTCCATTTGTTCTCAAATTTATGTTAGTAGTAGGACGTTTGGTTCTCTTTTCATTTTGCCCTGGGTTGTAACTTACTCTAATCTGTCCAGGTACAGATGTACCTTGAAATATTTCTTGGAATATTTTTATTTTCTTGTAAAGGAGGCTGAACAACATGGACTCCTGTTAGTCTTTTTGTCTGTGTCTTTGGTTTATTTATTTACATTTTCTTTCTTTCTTTCTTTTTTTTAAGATTTTATTTATTTATTTGACAGACAGAGATCACAAGTAGGCAGAGAGGTAGGCAGAGAGAGAGGGGGAAGCAGGTTCCCTGCTGAGCAGAGAGCCCAATGCGAGGTGGGGCTTGAACCCAGGACCCTGAGATCATGACCTGAGCTGAACGAAGGCAGAGGTTTTAACCCACTGAGCCACCCAGGCTCCCCTATTTACATTTTCTTTCTTTTCAGGAAATGCAGATGAATGCCAGACCACAACACAGACAATTTCAGTCCTTTCTTAAATCCTAAAATCCTCACCTAGTAGGGAAAGTAAACTGATAAACAGAGTTATAGACATGCATTGTTTACTTGTGTATAGAGGTGCTAAAGATAGTCTTAGAGGACCAAGGGATCAAAGGGGCATTTCTAGTTAATGCATTAAGTGTTAGTCAATTAATTAATTCAATATATCTCTATGAGGGCTAACTAGGCTCAGGTATTATACTGAACACTATGTGAGATCTACAATGAAATGAAACTCAGATCTCTGCTTTCAAAGAGACTAAGTTAGAAGAGATGAGCTAGACATAAACAATTGTGCATTTGAAAATTCATACCATTTCAGTGGTTCCTTGATTTCTCTACTCCCTCCTGCTGTCCTTCCTCTTTTGACTCCTGACTGGTGCCATGCTCTGTTGACATGTGATCTACGCGTCCATATCTCCCATTATGGGGCTCTGGAGATACGTTTATTTTCAAGGCTCATGTTTTGTAAATCTTCAAACTGATTTTGCTTCTTTGTATATCAGACTATTCCCTCAAAGCACGTTCTAACAGGGTTTGGGAGACAATGGACCAGAGAGAAGCCCAGAGGGTCAGGACTGGGAATTTGGTTAGGCACAAAAGGTACTGGCAGGTGGATCATTGATTAATTCCAGAGAGGTCAGCTGAGGGAGAGATTAGCAAGTAAGAGGACAAGAATCCAGGGAGACAGGCATTAGGGATCAGATACTGAGGTTAGGATTCCGGAACACACAGGGTCAGGGGGTGAAAAAGAAGTTTTTGGCAACATGGGGTCAGGGGTCCAGGTCAAATTCCCTCAACCACAAGAGATTAGGAGCTGTTCAAAAGGTCTGAATGAGAGGCATAGGATGTAAACAGAAAGCATCAATTGAGTGATCCCACGTTTCTTAGTGCTTGGATGTGGCTCTTGAACTTGGGTGGAAGCTGTTTACAGGAGCAGGGTCCACAAACCGGCAGTTTTTCGATTAAATGAAAGATAGGGCAAAGAATTAAGTGTGTTGTGAGAGCATTAAAATAGAACATTTAGAAGCTGTTTTGTGAACCTGGATTTCTGAGTTTACATATTCTTTAAGGATTAAATATGCCATTTAATTTTTAGGCAGTAAAACAGCACTGAAGTTCAGTCTTGAACATTGTAGATATTAGTTCAAGTCCATGTATGTCCACGTCATCCTACTTATTAGCTATATGAACTCACGTAAGATACTTAACCTCTCAAAGACAGGATTTCTTCAAGAGCAGAATGAAAATGACACCTATCCAAGAGTGCCAAATAATCTCAATATTTAAAAATAATAGATGTAAAATTATTAGATGTAAACGGTATTATTATCATAGCCCTCCTTATTATAAATCTGGATTTTTTTATTCAGGAATTTTATCCTTTTCCTTTTCAGAATACAAGTACTGTACTCTATAAAATTAATAGTTTGGCAATTCTCACTGATTTTTTTTTTAACCCAGTAACTCAATCTTCTCTCAAAAATTCTCTGTTTGTTGTTTTATTAGTCCCGATAAGCAGAAATAACAAAAGCTTATGAGGAAATACAGTTCAACACCGCCCTCCCCACAAAATGGTTTCCAAGCTTCTATCCAGAGATCCCCATCTAGTAGCATGGATTGAAACACCAGGAGAGGGACTAAAAGCCTGAGAAGAGCAAATACAAATCCTTCTCTATCTTGTTCTCATAAAGCAAACATTTTACATGGTCACTACCCCAAAACCATATAAAAATGAGTTCCCATGTGACTCTTTGGATTTCCTACAAAGAAACCTAGTTAATAAGGCTGTCTGCTGTGGGTGTGGTCAGTCCTTAAACCAGCACTTAAGCATCCATTGATACTTAACTGTGGAATAGTTCAGAATGTGTTTTAATTGAAATGCTGTTTTAACTATTTCTCATGAATTGTCATGGGAAAAAACAAAACAAGACAAAACAAAAGAGCCATAAATGGAAGACTCTTGAGGCAGAAACTGATGGATGACATTACAAAGAAAAAAATCTTTTCTTCCCTTCTTCACATTGAGCTTCCATAGTACTTTATTTAAAATATTAAAATAACATCAAATAAGGGCAAGATCCTCATTTTCTAGGCTAGAGCAAGCCTGGAGTACCATAAGCTCTTGAGAAATGTTTTGGAATAGAGTTTTCTCTCTCTTCATGATGCCTGTTTCTTGGAATGGGAATGGAAATCGTCTCAACTCACGCCCTCCCGTTGCCTTATTTTCAATAACGTTATTCACATCCATTTCCAAAACTTAACTTAATTGTGTTGCCTAAATTTTGGTGTCACATGGAGTATGGGATCAACTTGGATGTTGGGGACATTGACATAAAAGCTACCATCAGTCGGCAGCTGACTTCATAATCAGACAAAACTCACTCATCCATAGATTAAGGTGATGAAGTCTTATAATATAAGTGAAGTTTGGTGGGGAGGTCAGCCAGTGACCAAGAATGAATTCTTAAGATGTCTTTGGTGCAAAATGGTGGTTTATTAAAGTATGGGGACAGGGGACAGGACCTGTGGGCAGAAAGAACTGCTGCCCCAGGGTTGTGAGGAGTGGTCCATTATATATTTGTAAGTTGGGAGGGGGTCAGGGATGGCATAAATCTCTAAGGAATTTTGGAAGCAAGGCTTCCAAGACCTTGAAGGGCTAGATGTTTTTGGGAAAAATGTTATTCATTTCCAGTAATAAAACCTTTGTTGTGAGACTCCTTACCAGTGGTCCTTATGCTTGGGAATGATTGTCCACACTACTTGGAGGGTTTAGAGATAAAGGAAGTTTCCAAAGGAATTGCTGAAGTAGACTTACAGGATCCTGGTTGGGGGGAGGGGTCCGTCAGGCTAGGATTGCCCTTTGCCCTTCGCAAAGCCTTAAGGTGGAGGTAGTCCCTAGAGGAATGTCACTCTGCCTGTTTTAAGGGCTTGTCAGTGGGTAAAGGAATTTAATAATTTTTCTTCTGCCTCTGTTTCCTGCATCAAAGGGTATCTCAGAATTGTATGTTTTCCCTTGGGGAATAAAACTAGTCACTTGAACTTTTTCTCAGTGTTTGGTAAGACATTGGCAATAACTTTGCAGTTGTGGATTCTCCCTACCCCCTGGGCTTTGGGCAGGAGGACAGAATAGTGAGAAGTCTCATGCCTACATTCAGATTCTGTGAACCCACTGAAACGCCTGAGAGGATGGACATCTAGAAAGAAAGGAGCCAACTGTATTATGCTCAAGCCATACTCAGCTACTCAGAGTTCCTTCCCCGGGACATCTTATAGATTTCCAGTGCCTTAGCCCCACGCTCTTGCTCGGGAATGCCTATTTCCAATCTCTCATTTGCTTCCTTCAAGTTCATATGTTGTCTCCTTTGCAACACTTCCTCACACACTCGTTTGCTCCATCCGCAAACAGATGTCACTGCATATTTTTCTGTACTTCCATAGCAGTTATTTATAAATCTTTCTCCTCCATTCATCCGTGACCTTCTTCACAAGAGGTTCTATCTAATCTTATTCATCTTTGGAAGGCAGAGTAAGTTAGTGGGTAAAAATACGGACTCTGGAGTTAGAAGGTTTGGGTCAAACTATTGTTTCCTCCACTTACTAGCTGTGTGATCTTGGAAAGGACGTTCGACCATGCTGAGCCTTAGTTTAATCATCTAGAAAAGGGCTGTTTGTTCCCCCACAGGGTTTGCTTTGATAACTAAAAGAAAAATCCACAGAAATCACTTGGCATGAAGTAAGCGCTCAACAACTACGAGCTCTGATTAACCACATTGTCTAGTCTGCTCGGTGCCTATCATTGTCTGGCTCAGAGTGAGGCCTTGGTACCTGCTTTGTTTCATTTAGCTCATGTCCTCATTAAACCCCAGAGTAAAAAAAAATACAGCTTCAAGAGTCAGCTTATACATTTCTTTCACTACAGGTTAGAAAGGAGTCAGCATAGAGCCTCTCCTTGAAAGATGGTAGAAAGGAAACAGAAGCTGAACCAGTGAAACCCAAGTTCATATCTAACATTGTGAAGAACACTGCCAAGATAAAAGATTGGGGAGCTACAGATCCCTAGTTCCAACTTTTACATGACTTCTTATTTACTATGTGAATATAGAAATATCTTTGGATTTTTTTTTTTTTTTGAGCTCAGTTGCAATATCCACAAAACAGATATTGTAGTGCTAACTTGCCTTCTCCAGATGTAAAGAAAACAGAGCACAACAACACTCAGCCAATTTTATTACAAGCCCCCTCCTGCTCTTCCAGCAGGGAAACTGAGACACAAGTGTGGGGACTTGATCAAGGTCGCAGTCAGTGGCAGAACCAAATTAAAATTCATGTTCCCAGAGTCCTTTCCGTGCCATTGCTTCACCTACTGACCCATGGTGCTCTAACCAAGAAGTACTTCTGATTAAGCGCACTTTCAGGTTTCAATAACACAAAACCTTGGCAAGGACTTTAGGTAACAATCTCATATCATATATTCCAGCCACTTTTTGGCAAGAACCAGCTGTCTCATATATACGTTGATTTAATTGCCTCGTCCGGGCTGACATTGACGAAAGGGGAGCACTTCCGATATTGAACCAAGAGTACAAGGGTTTAATAAATTCTCTATTTGAAAAATATAAAGGGCAAATAAAAATGGGGATAGATGTCTTCCTTGTAGACGGTATAGTCCATTAGCAGGGACCGTGCCTTTTTTGGTTCACTATTGTTCTTTCAGAGCTAAGCACAGTGCCTACATATGATGCCTTTTCAATTAGAATTAAATGAATGAATGAACGAGTCCGTAGAGGCCCGAGTTTCAGGTGTCATTGAATAGCCTCCCATACTTAGGTGCGATGTTTCCCTCATATGAAAATGCTGGATGTTTTCCTTTTTATAATGCTTTAAAAATGTGTCTGTGTGTATGTATTAGCGTGCTAAAATTTAAGTTTTGAGAAAGATTTCAGCATACTATCAGCAAGCTAGATATTGTACACCAAAGTAAGGCCCTGAACCAAAATGCGCATATTTTAAAGCAAAAGGTTAAGAGCTGGTTTCACAAATTTGAGCTTGACACTAGGGGAACACTGACCCAAATGGAGGATGTAAAAATGTTAAGAAAGGAAAGGGGAAAGCATTTGAGGACCATTGCACAGGGAAAGCTGCACCTAGAGCTTCTTTTTTCCTTAAGGGAGGAGGGCTGGAGACACCCCAGCCTTCTGTCAAATGGAAGAAGGAAGAACTTCAACAATTGTTGAGAGAGCTAGTTATTCCTCCTCTGGCTTTGAGACCAGAGTGAAGGGAGACTGACTTTCGCTCAGGAAATCAAAGAGCAGAAGATGTGTTGAAGAGCTGGTTTGACAGCTCTGAGGTGAGTCACCACCATATCCAGAAAGTAACTCCTCTCTCTTGCCGGTTTCAGAGACACAAAACCCCAGGTACCAGGGAGAGATCCAAAGTAGGAATGGCTTGAAGCTACTTTTCGACCAGGCAGAGAAGCTGACCTAGAGAGGCAATGGGACTCCAGCAGAGAAAAATCTCCACAGAATGGGCTACTTAAGAACCAGAGGCTGAAGGGAGAGGTGGGACAGTAGAAGGACAAGCAGAGGCTAGAGGTGTGGTTGGAGGGGACCAGCGAGGGCCTTCCTAATTTCGCTACTAAAACCTCCATGAGAATAAGAGTCAGCTTAGACAGTCTTCTCTGCCCAGTTACCATAAAATCAGCTTAGAACAAAAGCAATTTATATGAGAAAATTCCCTGCCTGCCTTTCTGCTTCTAGATAGCTCCCTGTGTTTCAACCTAGGAGGGGTTAAAGACCATAGCTAATGAGTCGGGTAGAAAAAGTAGAAGAATTAGGACAGAGAAGATGCGTGTCCTGCCTTCCAGGTGACAGGGAGCTAGCTCTCTTGAAACTGGCCCAGCGGGTGGACAGGAGAGGAGTTAACTGTAAACCGAGTTCAGAATTTTCATAATTGCTGACAATAGGCATGTGACTATTGATATGACACTGTTTTGAACCTAAAGTGAATCTGGAGCCATTTATTAGTAAACAATAAACATGGAATTAAAGGAACCTGTTGAAGGAGTTTCTTCATGGCAAGGGAAAACCTTCCCCTGAGTACATTTTGAAGAAGGAGGAGACACCAGGATAAAATTATGTTTTGAGTACATCTCATAAACTGACCTTGGCCAAAAAAAGCAGATCTATTTCCTACCTCTTACTTTCCTATTTCCTACTTCCTACAACATGGTTTATCCCTCTTACATTTTATCTCTCAAGATCTCTCAAGGCCATTTCTATGCTTATATCTTTCCCACTGGCCCATCAGACTTAGAGTTGGCTTGGAAATGGGGATTATGACTACCTTGGTGGAATTCAGAAGAAAATGAAAAAGGAGAGCTAATGACTGGTACACTCTTGCCATGGAAACGCATGGGATGAAGGGGGAAGAAGGGAGTGGGGGTGATGTTTATTGAGCAGCTTTCCAATGCCACACACCCCGGGAGTGCTTTCACAGGACTGCTCTGACATTCTTCCATGAACAAGAGCTCTTTTAAAGTTGGTATTCCTACACCCTCTGTGTAGAAGAGGAAATGAGAGAAGTGACTTGCTGAGTCTCATGAATTCAGGCCAGTCAGATTCCCAAATCCCTGCTCTTTCTGCAATTCCATACAGCTTCCTCTGAAACTACGTTTTTAAATACATTTTGAAGCTCGCTTGTGACTTCTCTCATCCTTTTTAATCTCCAGAATCTAATCCCATATCAAAGTTGATAGTATTTTTAAATAAGGAAATTGTTTTTGATTTCCATTACTACATTTTTATGAGACTACATTGACTTCTTTTATTAGAATTGAATTTCAGGATAGCAAATGTCATATGTTCTTAGCACTGTATACCTTTCCATTATAGGGCACAACAGTTGATTCCAATCAACTTTTTTTTAACTCATTCCACATTTCCAATATTTTTATACTTCTATTACCATTCACAAATATTCTCAGAAGTGTGTTCCAATCTGGTGATATTATAACTTTCCCCTAGGGGTTTATTAGCTTCCATGTTACAGTATTCATTTCACCTACTTTCATTTCCTTGGACTAAGTCCAGAATAGCCCCTGGTCCTGTTGATTGCTTCACAAGCTGTGTGAAGGAGCATTTTTGTAATGCACTCAGAGACAAGCATCCATCGGACTCCATTCCTGTGATCTATCAGTCATTGTCAGGGGATTGAAATTGCATCACGTTGACTACTTTTATTTCTCTAATGCCTTCACATTTTTTTTTCTGTTCATTGCTTAGCTTTCTGTTATAGAAAAACATATCTCTTCACATTAATATTTGTTTTTATGAATTTCATCTTTTTCAGAAATGTGGTCTATGTGGCTTGGCTTTTTTTTTTTTTTTTCCACCCAAGTAGATAAGGATTCCCAGTTTGAGCCCATGTTGCATCCACCAAGATTTTGACATGCCCCTAGAGGTAGAGCCTCTAGAAGTCAGGCTATTACCCTCTAGGATCAAGTAACCTCTTCAGAAAGACCCATCCTAAGGAGGTTCAAGGGCAAAAGGTAAACTTAACGTTGAAGGAGAAATTCTGAGTATGGCATGGTGCTTGTCACGTGGAGGGTCCAGTAATCTAATTATAGGACATAAACTTGGGTCCTTAGGCTGAGGCACATGAAAAAAGCAAACCAAGTAAAAATGAAATGAACAATTTCTCTAGCTCTGAGGGATAGTAAGAACACAAGGTATAAGTGGCATTGATATCAGGAGCCAGGTGCGGATGACCTTATGCTGTCCTGGAAGAAGGTCATCCAGGTGGGGTAGGCAGTGGGGGCACTGATCATGGTATGTCAGTGGCATGTTTTTGGAGGCCTCAAAATCGACTATTGGAAGCATTGCTGGTGTACACAGGCATCAACGATGACAGAGCTTTGGATGGGCAGCGGTGGAAACTGTGGAGATAGTGTCATTATAAGCCTGCGAGAAATGGACAGGATCGCACATCCTGATAGCCCAATGAGACATTCCTCAGCAATTTCCAGAATCATCTGGCAGTGTGAGGAGACAGGTTGACATTCTTGCAAAGTGGGTTGCTGGTGAAGTCAGAGAAATGCTGTTTTGTAGCCCTTAGGACCATTTTCTTAGCCCCAGGCTGACATGGCCCAGGTAACACAGGAAATGATAAGGAAAAGAATGACCTGAGCAACAGCCCATACTGAGTGCCAGGTGCTGTCTCATTCCTCACGATACTGCCACATGGTCCTACTCCTGCCCCCATTTTGCAGTGGTGAAACTGAGGTCCTGAGAAACTGGGTCATGTACCCGAGACAATAGAACTCCTGAATGTCGAAGGAACTCAGGAAGACTAGTCTCAGAGGACATGCTTCTAGCCATCTTAAAACGCTGCAACCTCATTACTTTTGTCTCAAGATTTAAGTAAAATCTTAAAGATGATCTTTTGAAGAACTTTGAGACTAGTGAAATTCTGTTAAGGAAAACCACTGAACACATTAACTTGGGATTGGAAAAGGAATATTAAACTTATTTTAAAAAGAAATATTGCTTTTAATAACTAAAATATCTTTATTATAAAATAAAACTCCTTCTCTTCCAGAATTTCCCAATTCTCTTAGTATTTCAATTATCTTGCTTTTCTCTTACATTTTACTTTTGATGACAGTTGCCATCACTCTAGACCAGACCATGCCTGGACAATTACAATGGCCCCCCAAGGAGATGCCCTGACTCTTGTCTGTTATTTAATATATTGCATTAGACAATTATTACCACAAAAGCAACCACTTGTAACCGGTTCAAAACATTTATTGTCTCTAAATATCTAGTAAATAAATCTTGTACTCTTCAGCCTAGAGTGCCAGGCTATTGATGTATACATACATTTGTATAATGTCTTCCCTGTATGTTTCCTTATCTGCAAAAACACCCACCCTACACTTTACTCTCCCCACAGTAGTGGCTCCTAAACCTACTTTTCACCTGCTGTAATTACGGCAAATGGCACTAGTTCTCCAAGACCTTGTCCAAATCTTTTATTTTTCATAAAATTCCTCAGTCTCCTGACATATATGATGCCTTTGTGTGAATTAATAAAAGGCCCATCGTAACTTGTCTGAGTTACTGTATCTGGGGAAAGACTGTGAGTGGAAGTGGGGATGAATTTCAGCTGCCCCACTCCTAACCCCCTCCCTCACCCTTGCCAGGAGAGCTTTTTGTGCAGAACACATACATTCTGCCTGTGGCAGCCCTGTCCACTGCCACTCCAGGAAGCATTCACACTGCATCCAATTCCTAGTGCAATGATTGCCTCTATAATTCATTAGGCAATTAATCACGTATTGCTTGGTGACATCCCTTCAATTTGATTTTTTAAATTCTTCATCGATATTTTCCATTTTTAATGTATTACAGTCTTAACTTCTCAAAATGTTCCCTATTGAGGGCAAGGTTAACATATTACACTTCTTTGTGGTTCTCAGAATGCACAACACAGTGTTTTGGATCGTAGGAACTCAAACAAGATGTTTGTTGATTTTTTTGAATTATTGTTACACAAATAAACATAACTAATTACAAATGAAGCATGAATTTTTTGGAATTAATGAACAACAATTGGCTGTCCATTGTTAGCTGGAAAAGATAACATTTCCACCAACGCACGCAAACACACACACATTCATACAGACTCATACACATGCGTATGCACTCACACGCAATTATAGTGTGATTATGCTTTAATTATTATTATTAATTATTATTATATGTCTTTCAGATTTTGGTATATTGTACTATGTACAACTACAAGTGGAGAGAATTTTCTTGCACTTCGATTTACATTGAATGCTATATAGCCCTTCATTAAAGCTAGGCTTCTCAATGTAATTATTTTGCCAACAACTATTTACAAATACAAAATACTTCAGGGGAAACAATGAAAACATTTTAGTCTCTGCTGCAAATGAGATTTAATTCTGAGTGGGAGAAGGCATTCATTGTATTCATAAATACAATATTAGCAAGACAGACAGAAATTCCATAGAAGCATCATAGGACATATTTGGAGAAGCCAAGAGTCATGAGCCTTTCCATTTGAGGAGTAACTTGCAACAAGGCAGATAGATTCCACTGTCATGTTGATGTGAAAAGACTCTTCTAGGCAGAGGCAAAGCCTGGACAAGGGTAAATTGAAGAGCCAACCTTGAGATCACAAAATTTTTTCTTTGGTGCAAAGTATCATAGTCTAGCACCTTCACGATGTCACATCTGCCTACCTCCCAATCACGGCTGATGTAACGTATGAGGTCTGCCTGGAGAGGATTAGCCACCTGTTTCAGTCCTCAGCAATGATCCCTGTACAGTTAGAAGCATTCTGTGCTAGCATATGTTCTCTAGTTCTCATTACCCTCTAGAAGGACAATCTTCAGATGGAAAGGGATATATTATTGACACTCAAGTTTCCTATAAGAGTTTCTTTCCTTTTAGGGTTTTCTCTCTTGAACAAAATTTTTCATCACCTTAGTCAGTCTTGGGAATATTCTGAAATACTATTGGGGGAAAAAAAAAGCCCAAAACAATCTTTTTGTATCTTCCATTCACCTTAGCACAGTTAAGAGAGATTGGAATATTCTAAGGGAATGTTATTTCAGTAGCATGTGAGTGACATTTCTACCTCTGGTTATGACAGACTATTGTGTTAAAATAACTCTCCTCTGGAGTACAAGGAGAAAAGCTGGAAGAAGCTTTAGGAATCCCTGGTTACTGGCAATATCCCTCTGATTGTTGGAGTTAATGTTAGCATTAGGGCTAGCTACTAAGACTGTGAATACACAAGGGGCCATGAATTCAGGGAGGAGGAAGTGCATTGACATTTTCCCAATATTTTGTGCCACATATCCCCTCAAGACATATGCTAATCCATAAGTGGGCAGGCTTGAGAGCTGAGAAACTAAGCAGAGTTTTTGGCAGTTTTACAATGTGGGGAGGTAAAAATTGGAGTTTAGGGCTATGAGGGCAGCCAAAATTTCAGGAGTCAAAGTCCTACAGATTTGCTAATTTATAAGCATCCTAGACTAAGAGGTGGAAAAGGCAAGACGAAGCTGTCAGCTAAGAATATGGGGAAGCCATCTTTGGCTTTGATCGGTCTTGTGGTCCTGGAGAAACAAATTAAAGTTCAGGGCCCATCAAGGAAGCTGGACCTAGGAAACATGCCCATTTTTCAGTTGAGACCCCAGAAGTCTACACTTGATCAGTAGAGGTGGACAAAAATCAGCTGTCACAAAAATGGAAATTCAGCTTCAATTCAATTACATCCATACTTGGGTTAGTGTAGACGAACCCTATTCTTCCTGTTTGCTAGAAGCAAAAATGATTAATCTCTCCAGGAGGACAACATCATTCAGAGCTCCAAACTCTTATGCACAATGTCTAGTATTCAACAACAACAACAACAACAACAACAACAACAACAACAACAAATTACCAGGGAGGAAAATACCAGGAGAAAACACCCAATTGCAGGAAGCCAAGAGAAAACAACAAGCAAAGTAGAATGACAGGTGAGTCAGATAAGGGAAAGATGGGACATGGACTTAAAAATAACTGTGCTGGGGCGCCTGGGTGGCTCAGTGGGTTAAGCCTCTGTCTTTGGCTCAGGTCATGATCCCAGGGTCCTGGGATGGAGCCCCGCATCGGGCTTTCTGTTCCTTTCTCTCTGCCTGCCTCTCTGCCTACTTGTGATCTCTCTCTGTCAAATAAATAAAATCTTTAAAAAAATAAATAAAATAACTGTGCTTATAACAGTGTGCCAGTGTTTAAGACAAAGAACAAAAAGTGGAAGTTGCTTTACTCATACGAGACAAAGTGGACTTTAAGCTAAAGGTTCGAGGGAGACCTCATGATCAGAGGGTCAGTTCACCAGGAAGAAGTAAGAGTTGGAAATCTGTATGCACCAGATAGCAAAGCCTCAGACTACATAAAGCCCATCTGACAGAGTTAAATGGAGAAACTGACATGTCCAGAATCATAGTGATAGGTTCAAACACATTTCTTTTAATGACTGAGAGCAAGCATAAAGAAAACTTAGTGAAGATGTAGAGAGTTTGCATAACATAACGTAAGAATGCTCTTAACCTGACTGACTTACATAGAGCATTGCTCAAAGCAACCCCAGAATATACATTCTTTTAAGTGCATGTAGGACATATCCCAAAACGATACATATGTTGGGCCATAAAGCAAACCGCAATTTAACTGAAGGGTTTGAAAACATACAGAATAAATTCCAGAGTTAACACTTCAGTGTTATACACAAATATTTGATAAGAGTGTAGATCTTATGTTAAGTGTTCTACCATAAAAACAAAAAACAAAGGCAGCAGGAAACTTTTGGAGGTGATGGATATGTTTAAAACCTTGACTGTGGTGATGGTTTAACACATGGATACACATATCTGAACTCATTAAATTGTTTACATTAAGTATGACCATTTCTTTTGTATATCAAGTATAACTCAATAAAGTTGCATAAAAAAGAAAATTTCCAATTGTCTGGAAATTAAGAAAGTCTCTTGTATAATTCATAAGGAAGTGCTTAAAGTGGAAATTAAAAATATTTTTAACTTGATAATAAAAATATGATATTTTAAAACTGTGGATTATAGCTGAAGCTATAGCTGAGAGAGAAATTTTTGGTCTTAAATGCATGTTATAAAAAAGAGAAAAGATTACAAATTAATGATTTGAGCACTTATTTCAAGACGTTTAGAAAAGCCTGGCAAATAAAGCACAAAAAATAATACAGAGAGGATAAAGGTGATAGACAGAAAACAAATATACAGAGAAAATCAAAGAAGCAAAAAGTTGGGTACTTGAAATATTAATAAATTCATACAATCCTAGTAAGACTAATCAAAAGAAGAAAAGGAGGATGAACACAGAATATAAAACTGACAATTCAGATATTACTCCAGATCCTTCAGACATTATAAACAGATAATAAAAATATATTAAGAACAATTTAAACACCTATGAATTTTAAGATACAGATAATATGGACAAATCCTTTTGAGAAATACAACTGAATACATCTTATATAAGAAGAAATAGAAAAACCAAAAAGTCCTATGCATATTAAAGCTAATAAATATACAAAAAACATCTTCTCACACACACACAAACTGGAAGGATAAGACAGCTTTATCAGTAAATTCTTTCAAACAATTATAGAAAAAAATCTTTAGAACATACCCCTGTGACTTAACAATTTCACTCCATCAGAAATACATACATATACTCACCAAAAGATGTGTGTGTGTGTATGAACATACATACATATATATATGTGTGTGTTCATAGCAGCAGTATTCATGACAGTTCATAACAGTCCAAAAACGGTAGCCACCCAATTGTTTTTTATCAATGGAATGGATACATTCTAGTATCTTCACACAATGGAATTCCTCACAGCCATGAAAATTAATAAACCATTGCTAGATCCAATCCCATGAATAAATCTCATAAATAATGAATAAAAGAAGTCAGACACAAAAGGTTACATACTATATCATTTCATTTACATAAAGTTAAAAATCAGGCACAACTAATCTATGGTATTACAAGTCAGGAGAGTGTCACTTTTGGGGAAGAAGAGATGGAGAGGGTCCATGGAGAGCCTCTGGGTTGCGATGACATTTATTTCTCTATTTGGTTAATTATATGTGTATTCACTGCACAAAAATTAATTGGGTTACACACTTATGATCTGTATACTTTTCTCACACAGGTACTGATAAAAATGTTTATTTGGGGAAAAAACGTAGAGTGAGATAGGGAAATTGATGCAAAAATAAACAAAATATACTTATTAAAATGCATATTAGCATTTCAAAGATAGATATTTCTGCCCCTAAGTTTCGTGTATAAAATAGTAGAGAATTATATAACAAGTTTTCTCAAATACGCTTATAAAATAAGTTGGCACAAACTGCTAGGTCTTTCTCTCATACCAGGTTTCCCTAATTGTATTTTGTGTTTGTGCTGGTTTTTTATTATGAGAATAGGGCTGAGTTAGACAAACTTTCTCCTTCCCTCCCTCAACTTATTCTATGCCGCCCTCAGGGCTGAGTTACAGCTGTTGAAACAGTCTTGAGGGACCTCTCTTGTCTTCACCAGTATTTTCTTTCCTTTTTCTCCTTTTTAAAGATTATTTATTTATTTGACAGAGACAAAGATCACAAGTAGACAGAGAGGCAGGCGGGGGTGGGGGGGAAGCAGCCTCCCTGCAGGGCAAAGAGCCCAATGTGGGACTCGATCCCAGAACCCTGAAATCATGACCTGAGCCGAAGGCAGAGGCTTTAACCCACTAGCCACCCAGGCGCCCCTTCACCAGTATTTTCCTCCTGAAAGATCTGTTGGTGAAGCAGGGGCCACTGTTCTTGGGGACTGCACATGTGCGTGGCCAGGGAAGGTCACCTCCCCATTTTCTCAGGAGTAAAATTTGGCACCTGTTAGGTTACTTCAGAGAACCTAACAATAGATGATTTCTAATATATGCTGTTTTTGCTGACAGGTTTTGTCGATAATTGAAAAAAAATCAATGCACATGTATGTGGACTTCCACGAAGTACATTTGCTGTGAAGTCCGTACCTGTTCATTGAAAATTGTTTTATCTTTGGTTTCCTTTATCTATACATTTCAAGATATGTTCAAACACGATGTTTCATCTTCACTAAGGGAGCTCAATGTTTAAGAGGATCTAATATTTTGTAATTAATGAAGCTTCTAACTGATCTCTGTAATACACTCACATTAAATTCTATGCATTTTCCTAAACCGTCGGACAGCGAAATTTGGAGTCGATAGGGCCCGTTGCAGTTATCCATAGACTCAAATTCAGTTTTCCTAAAACTATTCTTTAAGTTAAAATAGTCTCACTGAAAAATTCTACTTTGGGAATGCATGGCACCTTTTGGAGATGGTATCGTTTATTGACAGAAGTCATTCTGGAGAGAAACACAGAAAGGAGGGCCTGGAAGGAGCCTTCACGCCCTGAGAGGGCCTTTCAAGAAACTCCTCTCTCGCAATGACATCCGGCTGTTTCCAGCAAGTCCTGCAGGCATGACTGCTGCTGCCTCGCGTGTGGCAGAGAAGGACTGTCCCCGGGGATGAAATAGTGCTCCCAGGCTGCACTGCAGATGTAGATGGGAATGCTGGGGGGTGGGGGGGGTAGCAGGACCGAGGCGGAGGGACGAATGAAGAGAGACGACAGTGCACCCTTTCTGTAACTCCTGGCTCTCCTGATGCCTGAACTTTAATTGCTGAAGGACCCTAAGGAGATATTATTTAAGTATGTACTCCAACTCCGTGAAAGAACTCGGGGATTAGGGAAGTCGGAGCACGCTGGGTGCCCCGGGCGGGAAGCGCCTGCCATCACCTGCACGAAACCGGTTCTCAGTCTCAGGTCCACAGCCGCGTCCCAGAGGCGCTTGACATGTTCTCTGACAGATTCTTGTGCCCCACCCTTCTGCGCACTGCCACGCCGGTACCTCTTACTCGGTGTTCCTTCCCGAGACCGTGGAGGTACGACCGACTCTCCAGTTTCTTGGTGGCGGCTCCACCTGCCGTCCTTAGCCCACGCTCGGGGGAGGACCACTGCTTTTTCTCTACCATGTTTGCACACGCCCTGCCCCAACTACGCATAGCTTGGCATTCACAGATAGCATGTTGTACGTTTAACAAGGTTTTACTTACGGTTTGGGTATAAGGTCATGGGTGTGGAATACGGAGAAGTCATGACGTGTTCTGAAGCCCAGACTCTCGAGGAAAGTTTAGGTCTGGCCCCCTCTGTTCTCCCAGGGTCCCACCGTGTGCCAGGGATGGTTCGTGTCCACCTACCCTCACTTTCAGACTTCTTCATGCACCTGACGCTACAGGAGCTGGCTCTGGCTCCTGAGAGAGACCATTGTTTTCTCCCATCCCTTCTAAGGCCCTCTGTGTAAAGAAACGTGTCTCTCTTGGAGCACCTGTGTGGCCCAGTCAGTGAAGTGTCTACTTCTTGATTTCGGCTCAGGTCATGATCTCAGGGTTGTGAGCTTGAGCCCCAACTGTGACTCTGCACTGACCGTGAAGTCTGCTTGGGATTCTCTCTGCCCCTCCCCACAGCACACACGTGTGAGTGCACACACGTGCGCTTTCTCTCTCTCTCTAATAAATAAATAAATCTTATATTAAAAAAAGAAAGAAATGTGTCTGTCTTTATTCTAGTTGCATCTTTGGCCTAAGATGTAGTGGGTTTTCAATAAATATTGTGTGAATTAAAAAAATAATTCATTTAGTCATTGTTTACTGTCCTGTGGAGACTCGACAAGTCTGATTCTATCATCCAAATTAGCTAGCATTTCCAGAAAACCCATTGTAAGTTAGTGGGGCCCCCTGAGATCTTTGAGGACATACTTTCTAACTGACTATAGATTGGATGACAGCTATCATTTCTTTGTCTTCTTTTGGATTAGGAATTTGATAACACACATTCTTTAAATTCAGCCCTGAAATTTCTGCCTTCTTTAGCAAATGGCGAAGTGAATTTTAATCCCAGTGTTCGGAGTACTGATTTTTGAGATAGTTTTGTAAACTGTTCATCTAAGATGAAGCCAAGATCCATAGTTAGTTTTCTTAAAGCCTTACTTGAGTATGACCACCCCAGCAGCAGTCCCTGTGTCACCTGGGAGTTTGTTCAAAATGCAGATTCTTAGGCCCTACCCACAACTTCCAGAATTAAAAATCTATAGTCTAATAAATTCTGCAGGAGATTTGTAGGCATATTAAAGTTCGAGAAGCCCTCCCAGGGGTCATGGTTCTTGCTTCTCTTGTTTTAAGTTGTCTGAACGGAGCAGAATTCACATTCACTTAGGGAGAAAAAAGTTGTCTTGTTTTGGGTTTTCCTCCTAAGTTTCTCTTCTATTCAGATAGCACAACTCTCTTAATCTGAGCAAAGAGACTAGGCTGGGATATAGTGAAGTATTTGCTTCTTGCCTGTCTCTATCTTCCAGTAAACTTCTACCCTCAAGACATGGTAGGAATGTCTGGATGTTATGTCTGCAGCACAAGCTCAGTCCTCTAAAGAGACTGGAGTTTATTGCCATCAATCCAGCCTCTTTGTGCCTACCCTCTGTCAGGCACCGGCTAACCACGATATCCATCTCTTCCTCAACTCTTTCAGCCTTTAAGAAAATTCCAGCTTTAAAATCACTTATCTAAGATAAATGTAGTTTCCTCCACCCAAACATTACAATTGTAGCCCATTAAAATCTTATTAAGAAAATGGCTTAGTTTTTGACTGTAGAAGAACTTTAAAATTAAGGCCACTTCTAACCCTGTATCCAGACCCGGAGTACAACATTCATCTCATTAGGATTGCCACACTAAGCCCCAGGCAACAAAGGTTAGAGGTTATGTGTTCAGGATAGATAAGTTCCTGGTCCATCTTTAACCTCAGGAATGTTAGGAATGGGCTTCCTTCTCGACAGTAGTCTTTGTGCTCACGTGAACCCTTTGTAATTGTGTGTGTGTCTGTGTGTGTGTGTGTGTGCATCATCTCACATCATCTAATTACTTGAGTGGGTAAATTTCCTTTTTAATCCCCTTTCTCCACCAATACTCAGGGCCATGGTTTGGTGTTACATTCTTATGTTTTGGATGTTTGTTCTCTGTGGTTATCTCAGATATTCTAGACTCCTTCTTCTACTGATTGAGCCCTGAATCCCTCCATTCCTCTTTCTGTATTAGAATAATTGGAAGAATCTAGAAGGTTATTCTTGAAGTGGGAGGGGCAACTTTGACTGAAATGTCTTCTGTGGGGTAGCAGTAGCCTTCCTCTGCCTGAGTGGGCTCCTCTTTCTACTGCCTTCCTTAACAGGTTTCCAGATTTCAGTGCAGGCTTGAGACCATTCCTCCTGCTGCTTTCTGCTAGATGGTAAATTACCTGGCTTCCAGAGTCTCAAGTTTCCAGAAATTCTTATCTCTAGAGGCAAATTCAAAATGCCCCAAAGTCTAAATGCCAGGTAATAATCTTGCCTCCACCAAGAGTTTAGTGTGGAAAAGTAACAGTGAAAGGAGGGATGTAAAATTGTTAACATAGTGAAGTGGAGTTTTGTAAAATTTATAAAAAAAAATTATATGGTATAATTTGAATGGAAAATAAAAAATTGTATACAGAATGTTCTGGAAGATATATACAATTTGAACATGCTTATGTATGTGGGCAAATGATTTTTGTTTAGATTAGTAGTATAATTATGGAAAAATGTTTTTCTTGGATAGCTGCTGTATTTTGAATTCAGTAAAGTGTTTCTTAAGGGCTTCAGACATTTGTCATTATAACCAAATGATTATCAGTGTTGAGAACATCAATGACAAAATGCTTGCTAGGATTCCGTATTTCCTGGTTGCCTGCTCTGTTTGTGAGAGCTGCCGTTCTCGCAGCTTCCCCGAGGTATTCCCCTGGCCAGTGCTTAAATGCTTCTTCCCTTTGTGCTAAAGCAGATTTCCCAGAGAACGCTCTCACCTTCTGGAACTTTATGATTTCCACTCTCGGCTGACCGGTCTCCCTACTGGCTGGCTCAGTCAGTACCCTGACCTCAAACCTACCTTGACATCCAGCACTCAGATGCTTCCAGCACAATCCTTTCTTCTGCATTTCTGAGAAATTCCAAGTTTCAAAGACAGGGCTTAAAAACAACCACCTTTCACACACCTTTCTTTCTAGATCCTTCCTGGAAAGTTGCAGGATAACATTTTCAACACATTGTAACATTATTTTCACAAATGTGTCTATTTTTCTCCTGTCAGTTTCCAGTCATGCTTATTTTATGTTTGCTGCTTTAATGAACTTTCATCTCTCTATATTTTAAATTTTCATTTCTATTTCTCATTCGTTTGCCAGTTCAGTTTTAGTATATCTCTTTCTTAGTTAGTTTATTTTATTTTCAAAGTAAGCTCCGTGTGGAGCCTGACATGGGTCTTGAACTCATGACCCTGAGATCAAGACCTGATCTGAGATCAAGGTCAGATGCTTAACTGACTGAGCTACCCAGGCACCCCTCTTCCTCTTAGTTTATAATCTCTTATTTGAACACTTACAGCTTTTCTTTGACTCTTTTTTTTCTTTTTTATTAAGAGATGTAATGCTATCTCTAGTTTTATTTAGACTGCAGCATTTTAGCTCCTCCATCTCCTTGACGGATTTGTTGTTTGAGGTTATTTCGTGTGTGTGTGCCTTTTGCTTATATTCTGTCCCTTCCTTCCTTTTTGCTGTTTCTATGCATATGTTCCATTGTGTCTCCTGTGTCATAATTGTCTTATATTTTAATGGAGCCTAATATTTGCTACACAATATTCATGGAATGGGATAAAGGTAAGATGGCAGGGGAGCAGGAGGTGAGATTCAGCACTTTTGCCTGGATTTTCTCATACACATAGCCATTCAGGAAATCAGTTATATCCTTTTCTTGGTGGCAGGTCTCTCTTCTGATTTTGAGCGTGGCTCATCATGTCTTATCTCACCCTATCCTGTGGATGGGGGTCCAGGTTACAGACAATAAAAATGATGACAAAGATAATTCTTCCTTTAGTACGGGATTCCTATTGTTCCATGACACAGCTATGCGGTGTACCCTGGTTCTCCTAGATCATAGCTCTCTTTTCAAATACCCACTTGATTAGCATTTAGGGATGTGGTTATATTAATTAAATAACTAATTAATTAAATGAAACTATTTTGACACAGTATGTGGCAGGGACATTTCATATTTTGCATTTTGGCACTGTGATTATTTCCTTGTTCCAGTGAAGATTAATTTCTCTCTTTGAATTACTTAGTAGTTTTTGGTGGATGCCTTTGCTCTAGCATCTTTCCCCATATCCCCAGAATGTACTTTTTAAAATGGGGCTTCACTGATGTCTTAAAGAAAAGTCAAACTGAAGATCAACATGGAGAATAGACTGCGTTTCCTAAACTTAGACCAACCCTAGAGTCTTGTGGTTTGCTGCCTTATGCCTCACTCTCATCCCATCTTCTAGACAGCATGTGCCATTGTAATGGAAAAACTGTTTTCCCTCCTGATCTCTCTCTTGAGCATATAAGGGGAAACCCAGTTCTTCCCCCACTCTGTGTTTTTTTTTTTTTTAAAGATTTTATTTATTTATTTGACAGAGAGATCACAAGTAGATAGAGAGACAGGCAGAGAGAGAGGGGGAAGCAGGATCCCTGCTGAGCAGAGAGCTGGATGCGGGGCTCGATTCCAGGACCCTGGGATCACGACCTGAGCCAAAGGCAGAGGCTTTAACCCACTGAGCCACCCAGGTGCCCCCCAACTCTGTGTTTTTTTCCTGTGCATCTCCTTTACTCTTACAGAACTTCACTTCTGGTCACTAAATGCGTAGTGTTTTTGCCTCCCACAATGCAATTCTCCACATCAGCTGGACATCCTACAATTTAACTCAGTTCTGACACTGTCTACCTGGAGATAGTGTCATATCCCAGGGGTTAAGAGCTTGGTCCCATAGTTCTGCTCCCACCCAACTTCTGGTGCTAATCTCAAGTTGTAGGTCTCCAGGTGACCCACAAATTCTGTCCTTGGCTCTACATCAGAGATTCCCTCCTCAGGTTTGGTTAATTTGCTGGAGCAGCTCACAGAACTCAGGGAAACACTTCTTATATCTATCAGTTTATAAGAGGACAAGATAAAGAATATAGATGAAGAACCAGATGAACACATACATAAGGAAAAGTCTGGGAGGATCCCGAGAGCAGAAACTTCTTTCCCAGTGGAGTTAGTGTATGCCACCCTCCCAGTATGAGGTTGTGCTTACTAACCTGAAGGCTCTCTGGGCCTCCTTCTATATTGGTATGTTATGAGGCCATGATCAATTACTAGCTCAATTTTAGCGTCTCTCCCCTCCCTGGAGGATGGAGGTGGGGACCAATCATAGCTTGGCCTTTCTGGTGACCAGTCCTCATCCAGGAGCCCACCAGAGTCACCTCATTAGAACAAAAGATGGTCCTAGTGTTCCTATTAGGGAATTACAAGGGTTTCAGTAGCTGTGTTGGGTGCAAAGGCCAATATATATATATATTTTTTCTGTTGTCTCATAGCCGTCCACAGAAAGGAGCTTACTTTGTCCCCTCCACCACCCCTAAGAGTTGCTCCAAACCTTTCCAGGCCTTGTAGTGGGGCTCAAGCAACCCTGTTTTACACAGCTGTTCTCTAGCCTCCATTCAAGAGCTCTCCTCCTTAGTGCTCATTTCTGTGGAGGCATATTGGACTCATTTTAGGATGAATAACAAAAGAGACATCCATGCCTTTCATGTGACAAACTCGTTCTGACGTATTGGTTTGTGGTTTAGCCTCACTATCCAACAAGACAAATGTAAAATAGTGTAATGTTGTTAGATTTCCAAATTTCTTGGTTTTTCACTTGTTTCCAAATTTCTATATTATACAAGGAAGAAATGTGGCAAAGAGAAGTAATGTTTTTCCAGCCATGGAAGGACAGAGAGAGGATTGTTAGAAGGGCGACTTTAACGAGGGTACCCCAGGTGAGATGTACTCTTCAGCTAAGTAGTTCTTTTGTCTCGGCATTGAACAGCCAGTAGCAACCCCTATCAGAACAGATGCTATTAAACATCAGAATCATATAACTTCCTTATTTTGATTTCATTCCGATCCTTTCATGATTTGATGTTCTGGAAGTTTCTCTCTAGGGAAAATATACGCTTGTTTTCTTAAAGTTTTCCTCTGCAGTTAAACTTCTCCTTTTAAAATAAAAATTAAAATGCTGAATTTACAAGTGAGTCTGTTAGCATTCCTAAGTTAGACGGTCTCCAGCATAAAGATGAGGCAGAATTTTGCAGTAGGCAAGGATGGTGGCAGGTCAACACACCAGTAAATGTGCCTAAAGGGGTTGGTCTTGGAGGCAAAGATACACTTCCCTGGAAAGGATACTATCATTTGAACCTCTGTAAGTGGGGACACTGCCTAACTAGAGAAAATATCAACCTGACACCCAAACACTGATAAAACTAGACTCATTTAATGAATCTGGTGACACAGGTCAGCCTTAAAACAACCCCAAGAAGCTTTGAAGGCTAAAATAATTTTAACCAATATGCCATCCCTTGCAGAAGTCAAAGCTTTAAAAAATTGTATCAGAGTTCACCAAGCAGAAATAATTTCTCATCCTGGGAAGGTAAATAAGTGTTTATATTCAAGATTAGTTTCACTTATTTAGATGAGTGTCAAATATAAGATACCTTGGGATATTTTAAATTTAAGCAAAGCTTGAAATAATTTTCTGGTTTTTCTAAAAAAATTTTTTTTAAAGATTTTATTTATTTATTTGACAGAGAGAGAGACAGTGAGGGAGGGAGCACAAGTAGAAGGAGTGGAAGCGGGAGAAGCCGGCCTCCTGCTGAGCAGGGAGCCTGACGTGGGGCTCAATCCCAGGACCCTGGGATCATGACCTGAGCCCAAGGTAGATGCCTAACCGACTGAGCCACCCAGGCACCCCTAAAAATGCTTTTTTTAAAAAAATCCTCACTGAAATAAGAAGGAAACCCATATATTGAACATCTTCTATGTGCAAGGCAGTAAAATTAGAGATTGCGAGATATTATCTCATTTAATTCCTATAACTGCCTGACTAGTTACAATACTGTCCCATCTTAAAGATGAAGAAAGTGAGGCACTGAGAATTTGTTTCTTAGCCGAAGTCACACAGCTAATGTAGAGGTTATTATAATAACCTAGGTCTATGTCCCTACTGGAAAAGGAAAAAAAAAAGATAATTATTGCTGTGCCAATGCCTTCCAGTCAGAAACCATCGCGAACACACCTGTGGTTGGCTTTTAGGTTTACTCATTGCTGGGGAGGGAGAATGCATACAATGTGGAAAGATGTAGCATCTCAGAGGGTGTTAGAACCTGTTATAAGATTTGGGGTTTGGTTGAGTGATTAGGGGAGGGGTCTAAGGAAATGGGGGTTTACTTTGGATTGGGTAGGAAGCAGGAATAATTCTTTGGGTGTTTCAGTTAATAATATCTACAGGAAAGGTAAACCAGGGTAAAGCATAACGGTAAAGAAGTAGCACTCGGGGCACCTGGGTGGCTCAGTGGGTTGAGCCTCTGCCTTCGGCTCAGTTCATGGTCTCAGGGTCCTGAGAGCGAGCCCCGCATGGGACTCCTTGCTCAGGGGGAGCCTGCTTCCCCCTCTCTCTCTGCCTGCCTCTCTGTCTGCTTGTGATCTCTCTCTCTGTCAAATAAATAAATAAAATAAAATTTTAAAAAAAGGAGGTAGCACTCATTTACATTAGCCTCTAGAGGGGGATGTTTGGTTTTTGGTGGGTGGCACAGTGATCTTGTTTTTGTATTTAGATGAAACTATGAAGTGGTCTTGTTTGATCTAAGTGATCTTGTCTGATGTTGGAGCTCTGTGAGATTATTTAGGTGTAACAGAAGAATGTACATGGCCTAGCTGTGCACACCAGCCCCGCTCCGAACAATGCTGAGTCCTGGATGTGTCAGACCAGTTCCTGAATATTGGGGGCTGCTTTTTTGTTTCTCAACTGGAACCATGATATGGCAGCAGAGAAGTAACAGTCGCCAACCTTTGAAATTATGAAATGAAGTATTCTCTGTCTATTGGTCAGAATAGTTTGTAGGATTTGGGTGAGTCTAAGTCATGATGTGACAGCTAGGAAGGGTCTAAGTCTGCAGTTTAAGCATACATGATGCGATTTCCATAGGACTGTTCACAGGCCATGGTTCCTGAAAAAGAAATGGCAGGAGAGAGAGAGAGAGAGAGAGAGAGAGAGAGAGACTGTATTCAAGATAGAACATGCAATCTGTCAATAGCACACCCCATCCCATTTGTCAGATTCTATTCATTACGAATGTGTCACTAAATCCAACCCATACTTCAAAAAGCAGGGAATTAACTAACCTTCATCTCCTGAAAGGAGATGAATCAAAGAATTTTTGTACATATTTTCCAAACCACCAAACGTGTATTTGCTTTAGTCATTATTATATTATAAAGTTGTGTGTGGGCGTGTGTGTTTAAAATTTTATTTATTTATTTGTCAGGCAGAGAGAGAGAAAGAGCACAAGCAGGGGGAGCAACTGGTAGCGGGAGAAGCAGGGTCCCCACTGAGCAGGGAGCCCAATGAAGGACTCGATCCCAGGACCCTGGGATCATGACCTGAGCCGAAGGCAGACGCTTAACTGACTGAGCCATCCAGATGTCCCACTTATGAAGCTTTTTAATACTATGTTTTATTAAGAAATAGATCATGTTTTAAAAAATTATCATTAATTAAAACAAATTGCTTTTGCACATTTTAACTTAATGAAGTTTATTTACTTAAATGCAGTTAATATGAACGAAAGAGAGGGTACCTATTTAAATAGTGCAGGGAAAGGAAAGCACAGGGCATCCTACTTAATTGGATTCAAGCTGACTCAACTAGCTACAAAAGATATTCTGAGGAATCCTACAGGCAATTTGAATGTGGGACTGGTTATTAGATGATATGAAGAAGTGACAAATTCTGTTAGGGGATCACGCTATTGGGCCATGAAAGAAAATACCTTCTTTTGAAAGAGGTACTTCTAGGGCGCCTGGGTGGCTCAGTGGGTTAAAGCCTCTGCCTTCGGCTCAGGTCATGATTCCAGAGTCCTGGGATCGAGTCCCGCATCGGGCTCCCTGCTCCGGAGCCTGTTTCCTTCTCTCTCTCTCTGCCTTCTTGTGATCTCTCTCTCTGTCAAATAAATAAATAAAATCTTTAAAAAAAAAAAAAGAAAGAGGTACTTCTAAGTTTTTCAGGTGAAATATACTGCCTGTATTTATTTTGTAATTTCAGTCCTCCCCCCCAAAAAGTAAAACAAAGATGCCTACTGTAACATTTTCGCAACTGAGTAAGTGTATATGAATGTCCAATCTACTATTCTTTGTACTCTTCTGTGTTTGAATTCTTTTTTTTTTTTAAGATTTTATTTATTTATTTGACAGAGAGAGAGAGATCACAAGTAGGCAGAGAGGCAGGCAGAGAGAGAGGAGGAAGCAAGCTCCCTGCCGAGCAGAGAGCCCCATGCGGGGCTCGATCCCAGGATCCTGAGATCATGACCTGAGCTGAAGGCAGAGGCTTAACCCACTGAGCCACCCAGGCGCCCCTGTGTTTGAATTCTTAAAAACGAGTTAAAAAACAAAACAAAACAAAACAAAACAAAACAAAACAACCAACCCAGTGCAGGTGAGTCTACCTCCACTCAGAGCATAGGCAAAGAGTGAGGAGAAGGTGAGAATGTGGTCTTTCCATAGGGTGAGCCTCATGCCACATCAAGAGAAACTCTATCACTGAATAGTTTTTATATGGGAATACTTGTTCATTGACCATTATATGTTTGTATAGACAAAACTGTATATTACACTCCATAGGCTATTTTAGTATTTTGAAAAACGGCTTTGACATCATCTGACGTTTGCCTGTTGTGATGTTGTTAGAACCGAGACGGGGGTGTCTGTTTTAATGAGGGTGTTTAGGAATGGCACCCGGAGCTGACATGTTTTCCTCTGTACATTTCAGGCAACGGCAACCCTGGGTTCCCACCGGTGCTCGGCCCAAATGGTTCCATCTGGTGCCATGGGTTAGAGTGTGTGAACCTCCAAGTTGGATGATTGTTTATCACGATTCATCTTTCCCAAAATGAGACAGTTTCAAATAGTAGCTTGAGCTTTGCGGTGCTTGTAGCTTAAATCTCCCACGTTGAAGATGTAATGTTGCCTCCTTCCAGCTCTGAGAGTCGATTTGCCAGATATCAGTGCTTGACACCCACAGTTTGGGCTGGAGAGGCTGAGAATCCCATGGAAGGGGCAAGCCTGCCAGACAAAAGTGTGACGGAGGGAGGGGGGGAACCAGCAGCGAGGAGACCTGGATGTGAGAGACCAGGGGCTGGAAGGGAGCAGAGAAGGAAGGGCGATTCTAATGGAGGATGGAGCCAGAGACCATTGTTGAATTTAGGGTCAGAAAAATCTGTTGTGTCGATGAAGAATTAAATAGAGCAAAGACAATTGTTGCTCCAACTCCAGGTTTCACTCATAAAACAACGTGGGGTAGGTCTGCAGTTACGGAGTGGAGGAAACCTTGTGTCTAATTGATCCTTTTGAGCATTTACCTGTAATGATGGAATTAAAACATGATCTGTGCAGCACTCCTGCTGGAGTGCTTCAAGCGTGCGGTGCGCGGGGGGCCAGTCGGATTGCGTGCACCCCCCCCCCCCCCACTAAGGCGACACTCAGATCCGTCATAACCACCCTCTGAAGGCTGTCGTGGAGGGAGCTCATTCCATCTGTTTGTCACAATGGCCCATTTGCAGCCGTGTGGATGTAAGCCCTTTTAAAAATGATTTCCCCTCAAAAGCCCTCTCTTTGTGCGTGCTTGTGCGAGATTTCCCATCTCAGATCAAAGTTCACCTAGCCAACGTTACCGCGCCATGACTAAGGCTGTTTCAACACCGGCCCCTCATTCCTGCTGGTGACAAAGTTGGTTCTCATTCATCTTCCATACTCACCAGCGTCATGAGGGGTGGCCTGGCCCACTCTGCGGTGTGCACCCTGTATTTTTATCCGTGTCTGTCAGCGACCCACGGTTCAGACTATTGGCGGTCCAGACGACATCTGGTTTCCCAGCTCCCGCGGAATACTGGCTGCAGTGCTTATCAGTGCATTATTCATCAAAACTGATGATGCAAGGTACAACATGCTGTCTGCAGTTCAGTGTATGAGTGGGAAGGCATTGGCAGAAACGCCTGGTGTTCTGTGAGCAGCATGTAATCAATAGTCTGGGTGCTTGTTCACTTCGTGTTGATGACTATTCCCTCTGGTACATTTCTGTATATTTTTGGGTTCACTGTACTACCAGCTGTGCAATTTTTCTTCCTCCTCCATTCCTCATATCAGCCCTGATAGAGCAGAAGGAACAACCTTTTTCTGTGCTGGGTGTCAAATCAAATCATCTAATGACCAAAAAGAGGGCAGCAGGCATGGGCAGAAAGAGACAGATCTAATAATTTCCAAGTGTACTTGGTAATAAAATCAAATGAGCTGCATTTAAATTCAGACTTTCTGGTAGTTGACTCAAATTAAACAATACAAATCCTCCCCTCTGCTTCATCTCAAATGACAAACAAATCTTTGGCTTCCCCCCTCCCATGTTCTCCTTCACCTGTGTGTAGGTATATGCTACTGTTTGTAAACCCATTCCTTCCAAGTAGGGGGAACGTAGTTCCCTCTGTTAAGGACGAATGTTCAACATTGTCACCAACTTGAAGATTGTGAGAATTTTGTAAGTTGTTCTAGAATCAATACTGAAATCCATTCAGTTGAAGAAATTAATTTTCACTTGCAAGTTAAGCAGTTATCCATCTTGCACAGTTTTAAAAGTTTGATTATTTATTATTATTAAGAGAAAGATAGTCTTCCTTTTTGAGATGTAGGTAAAATAGAAATCCAAGTGGAAAAAAAAATCTAGTTTCAGATGTTCAAATCAGTCTCAAATTTTAGTTAACTTCTTAGCAATTATGTTAGAAGATCTTTAAGATTTTAATATCCTCTGTAAGTCAGAGTTTTAAAGAGCTCAGTCAGGGTCCCCATGGTCTCAGCAGTAAAGTCCACTGTCTGGTAGGTGATTTAAAGGCTGGGAGGTCATGGACAGTATGTACCCTGGGGTTGGTCCTATGCCCATGGTTTAATCACCGTGTCCACCATTTTTGTCGGGACTGATGGATATTGCATCAAAACCACCATCACTATAAGATATTAACTAGTCCCTGAGTGTCTACACAACCTCAGCATTAAAAAAATATAATTCTTTACTTTTACACTGAGTAAGTTTGGCTCAACTGATTCTTAGTTGGCAATACTATTTCTTGGGTGCAGTGAAGACGTCCAGTAGGAATTCTAAATTCTGAGATGGGCTTGGGATGCAGCACGTCCAGCCACCACGCGCACAGACGGCATTCATCTCCTGACAAGAATGAATCTCTTCTTCTCGATCCTGCCTGGAAACACAGCTTCAAATGCACACATGCACAGGCAATACAGTGTGATGTGGCCAGTTGTGGACAAGATTGGAATAGAAGAGGCAATCATCATGGTGTTTACTGCAGTCACATAATTCAAGTTTGGATAGCGTTGCAGTTTAATCATGGGGTATCTCAATGCCCGGGTTCAGATCTTGCCATTTCGTAGCTCTGAAGCCTCCAGTAAAGTTGGCTAGCTTCTCTGTTATTCAGTTTTGTCCCATGTTAAATGTGAATAATAACATTACCCAGGTCAGAGGGTTATTGTGAGGAATAAATGGAACTATATCATGTAAAGGATTAGCAAGCTCTTGGCACTTGGTAAGTGATCAGTGAAAGGCATTATTATTACTCATGACTAGCAAACCAAGACTTTGTAGTATTATTTCCATTCAATTCTCTTCAGCTGCACTAGCCTCTATGCATCTAACATGTGCAAAACACTATCCTATGTGTTGAAGAGTAAAAATAAGATGAAAATATAGTTTTGACCTTAAGACACTTAGAACTGATGGGCTGGTGTTAGACTTGCATACACTTAACAACAATAAGGGCACAGGAATGCCAGGATAGAGGCACAAATCAAGTCCACACACGGTGAGGGTGAGAGGAGGACCGAGTCTCTGATTCTTACTTGAGGTGGCTAGGAGTGTGGTGAAGGAAAGCCAGGTGATCATTTGAGATAGTCCTAGAAATATGAATCAGAATTTAAAACATAATTGGGAGTATGAGAAGATATTCTAAAGGAATATCAGAAGCAGGAATATGGGAAGTTGTGGGGATTACAGCAAATGGTCTGTTGCACATTAAGCATCTATCTTGTTTCATTGAGAGCCTACATGACATGAAGAAAAAAAATACGAGCTTTAGAGTAAGCTCGACCTGTGATTGAATCTTGGATCTTTATTTCCTGGCAGTGTGATGTGAAACCTCACCATATATGAGTCATATTACCCTCTGTTATATGTGCAACAGTAATAATAATAATCACATGTATCCCATACTATTGTGGGGATTTACAGGAATAACATATGTAAAGCACCTGGTTTAGAATAGATACCAGTAAATATTTCCTTGGAGAAGTAGAGAGTGGGAGGTTTGTTTGCCATTTTTTAGGATAGCACAGCTACCACCTAGAGCTTCCCTGTGCTCTGAGGTTTAAGGAAAATCAACTCAAACCCCAAAAGCACTTTCTGGGATGTCTATGTATCTGTAGGTCACTGCTGGCTCTAAGCCTCCCAAGCTTCCCCTAACTCTCCTTTGTGCCCTTCCTTCTCTTCTGGAAGCTGCAATTGTCCTTCTCAGAACGGCCACGTGAGCATTACTTCAGGTAGCATGGGTAGTACATGCAAAGACCCTGAGGTAAGAGTCTGCTTGACTGAATCAATGAAGATCAAGGAGGTCCTAGGCCAGAGAAGAAGGGATAAGGAGACCATGACAGAGATGGGGTCAAACAACAGTCAAAGGACAGATCATGTAAAGCCCATAGACCATGGCAAGGACTTCAGATTTTATCCTGAATGAGATGACATATCTTTGAAGAGTTTTGGTAAAGGGATGAGATGATATATCTTATGCTTAATAGAACCACTGTAACAGTAAAAGGGAAAACAGACTGCAGAGATAAAAGGAGCAGGAAGACCACTTAGGTGGCTACTGAAATAATCCAGGTGAGAGCTGATGGTGGCCTGGACTAGGCTTGTAACAGGGAGAGTGGTTAGAAATGTTCTAGGAAGAGGGGAGCTGATCCATTCCTGGATCAGATATCAAGGTGGGAAGAAGAGAAGTCAAGGGTGTGTCCAGAGCCCTTGGCTGGAGCAACCAGAGGGTGGTGGTATTTGCCAAGAGGGGGAAGACTGAAGGAGGAGCATGTTTGGGGAGGGAAAATCAAGAGTTCTGCTTGGGACATGTTAAGTCCAAGATGTCTTTTCCTATAAATCATCATCAGATGGAAACGTCAAGTTAATAATCTGAATACATGATTTTGGAATTCAGGGAAAATGTTAGAGCTCAGGATTAAATTTAGAAATGCATTATCCTCCAACTGTTAGATGAAAACATTGCACTCATAATTCAGAACTATGGAAATAACATGGATTTTGGTTTTGACCAGAGAAATGAGTTTTGTTCTGAGTCAGTTTGCCTTAAACACCATCACGTACCCTGCAGTGTCTAGGAGCAAGGCCAACTAGCAGCTTTGGCCTGTGTGGGGCCATCCAGTGAGGGCACTGGCAAGCCAACAGCAATGGATGTTGCACCCAGAAACCCAACAGGGGAAGAGGGAGGCAGACATCCAAACTGTTCCAGAACACACCCAGAGTAAACAAACAAAACTCATCTTCCTTTATTTTGTGTTTTATATCACTGAGCAATTTGATTAAAACAAATCAGCAGGACAAAAAATGAAGTTGCTTTTCTGTGGGGAGACAAAATCAATGAGAAGAATCAAGGTTGAGTAAACGTCCTATGGATGCTCCAGGGAGAGGAAAAGTTTTCCAAAATAAGAAGGGAGTTCTTCAGAATAAGTTGTTTCCTAAAACACCAAGTCGCTTTCATTTAGTGCTTTAAACAGGGTCGGGGCATGGGGCATCTCTAAGGATATATATAGTCCACGACCTGAGAGAGTTTCAGAAGTGTTCAGGATACATTTTTGACTTGATAAGTTGCGGAAATGTTTCACGAAGGAATTTCCTTATGAAAGTCATTGGGTAAGTCCCTTGGAAAGAGTATTTGTGCAAACGTCACTTGGCGGCACTGATGTCATGACTGGTTGGCCGTCGTAAATTTCGGCCCATTGAGCCATGCGAGGGGAAACCATGATGGTGCACCATCCCGCCATCCACCCAAGGGAAAACTTGCTCCAAGGAGTGCATGGAGCCAACTGCCTCGGACTGTTGGTGGCTTAGGGACCTGCCCCCATGGACAACTAAGCCAAGCCGCTGTACAAGCGCCTGTGACTGGACAGCAGCAGACCGCTCTGTGGGAGCTCATTATGCACCAGCTCCTCATTGGCTCATGGAACCTTTCCTGCCCAACTCGTCCTTCCCTAACACTTTCACTGGTGTCAGCCCCATATTGGAGTCGGAAAGCCTCCCCTAAGTGCTCTTCTTCTTTTTCTCTTTTCTCTTCCACAGGCACGACCCCCAACTGCTTTCTTGCATTCTTAGCTCTGTCTGGGCATCTGCTCCTGGAAAGATTCGATGGACACCCCGCATTCATCTTCACTTGGTTGTACTGGGAAGCTCACAGAGAAGATACGGGAAAAAAAAACCTACTTTTATAACTTCGTATTTGTTCACATTTTCCCCGTTTATGCCAATATTTGACGAACTCTGAGACAGTCCTTGTCTCCAATCCCTGGTTTTCAATTTTCTGCGCTGGTTAGACCGCATGGACTCTTTCTGAGGGAATATTTAGCATTTTCAGAAAGAACACTAACATTTTGGAAAAATGACATTAAAAAAGTGTACATCATTTAAATTTCCCTCTGACAACTAAGAAGTTGTAAAATTTTACCAGCATTTCCCAATCTTCTTTGGAGTTTTCTGAGACGGAATTGGTCCCTACCAAATATAACTGCTTATTCTCTAACTATAACAGACTTAGGGAGGAAAGGCTGTGCTGGCAAGTCTGAAAACAACTGAAACAAAGTTGGATGGCATGACCTCAAATAAGCGTCCCAGGGTTTTTTGAGTAGAGTACTTGTTTTTGAGGCATCCTTACCATCCTTAACCCCTTAATGTTTTAATGATTTCTGTATGGGAAAGCCTGTAAGATCAATTATCTTTCTGCCTTATTTTACTGTTGAACAGAACCGTGAGGTGGGTTTTGGATCATGAGCCCATAACTTCAGTGGACACAGGCCAAGTAAAAACGCTGCACTGTGGAGGCAAGGCCTGGTTTCTTACTCTGGTTCAGCCTAACTCCATGTGCGACATGGGCCAAATCACCTTTTCAAGGCTTATAGAGGCTCCCTTTCCACATGCATGGACGAGGGGCTGAAACCACAACTCACTTATGACCACTTTCAGCTCTTACTGCCTAGAACTTTGTTAATTAAAAGGAATAAAATGCACCTAAAATCATCTTCTTGCACTATTTCTTCTTCTTTATTTATTATTATTTTTTAAATATTTTATTTATTTGTTTGACAGACAGAGATCATAAGTAGGCAGAGAGGCAGGCAGAGAGGGAGAGAGCGGGGGAAGCAGGCTCCCTGAAGAGCATAAAGCCCGATGTAGGGCTTGATCCCAGGACCCTGAGATCATGACCTGAGCGGAAGGCAGAGGCTTTAACCCACTGAGCCACCCAGGCACCTCTCTTCTTCTTTAAAAAACAAAAAACTAAAACATGTTTTTGTTTTTTTTAAAAATACATTTGTTTGCCATAAGCAAACCCCTTCCCCTGCTTTGTGGGATGATCTCAACAAATTTAGAGGGATCAAGAAGACCAATTTCCAAATCATCTGGAGTAATTAATTCCAGTGGTTGGAGTTAATTATGATGAGGCAATTCATAAAGTATACAGTAGAAAAAAAGCCGCAATTGATGAGACTTCATCAGCAGTGGATTTTTTTCAAAGGCATTCTTCTGGCAATGCATTTCAAAGTTAAACATATGTGTGCTTCAATGGTGGGAAAATAGTTTATGAGGTTATCATTAGGTATGGGCATGAATTATATGCAAATGGCCCAATGTATATTTTTGCAGATAAGAAACAGGCTTAATTGGTGTGTAACATGGGAGAATTAATGACTATGGCAGAGACCTCATCTTCATCATAGTTTTTATGTATAAACTATAGTATATTTATAAAAAAATCCATTAGTAAAATGGCATGATATTATGAAATAATATTAATATCAATATGAAAAATTAACAGGAACATATTGAGTATAAAAATGATAATTTAGGAAGCACTCTCAAATCTGTATTGTAAAAATAAAGAATTTGCAATAATGCAATAACAGACTATATTTCTGTTTTATGATTCTGATAATAAAGCACTTAGGTTCCACTTTCATGGTTTATGCTGTTATCAGAACCCCCTGATATATAATTAGATGGCCTTATTTTAGATAATTACTTATATTTTCTTATTGCATAGCAAAAATCCCACTGGTAAAAAAATTCCCTCTAGATCTTAAATCTAAGAGCTGTGTTGCTAAAATAACCCAGGAGACCCCTGCAATCAAAAGGAGCCAGGATTTTTGTAAGCTGATTGATAATGATAATATCACTCTCTTGCATTTTTACATTTTTTTTAATAGTTTACAAATTGATTTTACTTTTGTGATCACTCTCATTTCGTTTTCTTAACACCCTTTGAGGTAGGTGCTATTATTCCCATTTCATAGATGGAGAAGTTCATGTTAAGGAGTTAGGGGTAGATTAAATGTCAGAGCAGAGATTCAGTCTTTGTCCTACTCTAAAATGCTGTTCTACTCAAAACCTTGGAAATTACAAGGAAAAACCATCCAACTAAGAAGCATCATGTATATGGTGTGCTTTGCAATATTGTGTTAAAAGCTGATTATTAAATTATTGTTAAATCCTTTCCTGACCCTTGAAGGTGGATGCTTGAGTTTTTTTATTTTTATTTTTATTGGTGAAGTATAATTGACATTCAATGTTATATTAGTTTCAGGTATACAACCTAGTGATTCGACATTGCATACATTCTGCAACACTCACCATGGTAAGTGTCGTCCCCATCAGTCACCCTGCAACATGGGTACGGTTACAGTTACTATTGACTCTATTTCCTATGTGGTACTTGCCATCACTGTGACTTAGTAATGGAAGTTTATAGATCTTAATCTCCTTTCCCTCTTTTGCCCATTCTCCCCCTACAACCCTCTCTGGAAACCAGGAGTTTGTTCTTAGTATTTTTGAGTCTGTTTCTGTTTTGTTTGCTTGTTCATGGGGTTTAAACCAGGTTTTGTTGTTAACTGGCTTTGAATCCTTAGCCAAGTAGCTTGCCCTCTCTGAAAGGATGAGGCTGAAGTCTTTTTCTAGATCTAATGCACTTGACTCCAATTTTGTTAAATTAAAATTAATGTATTGCTGATTGATTGACCATGTCATTATCATTTATGTCACCATATTGTAATGGTTATAGGATGCAATCAATGGCTCAGAAAGTTTGCTTTTTAAGAACAAGCTAAAATAAGCTTGCATAAGATATTTCCTTTGAAAACTATTACATCTGAAAAGGGTTTTCCCTATTTTACATGAATAAGGCGAAACAGTCTATTTTGTTGCGGTAAGAAAAAAAAAAATCCTTGAACTGAGAGTAGCCAAACAATGTCTTAATGACTTTCTTATTCTTTATTTAGGAACCATAGAAATGTGTTATTGGGATGAGGAAAACAATCTCACCAGTCTTTTGACATTGATATAAGCACGTTAGCTTACATATAATATGCTAAATTTACAGAATTGCCTAAAAATGGTACAAATGTGCGTACTTTGCCTCTGAGAATGTGAATGGAGCTAAAAAATCAAAATAATTGTTAAAATGCTGCCCACCCCTCATGAAAAGTATGAACTTGAAGTAAACTTCAAACTCTGTTATAAATATAAACATTTGAATTTTGCTTTTGATTTTTGTGGCATTTCAATTAAGTTGTCAAGTTAAAACATTGCTACTGCAATGATGTATTTCAGTTTAAGTTCTATATGTCTTTTTCTTATATATTTTTACAAGCTCTCCCCAACTTTGCCCCAAAAAAATCCGTGTCTTAAGGATAGCTATTGTTTATTATGGATTGGGAGTTTATGTGTATTATTTACTTTTGTCTTCTAAAAAACCTGCAACTGAGGTATTATTATCTCATTTTTTGCACATAAGGAAAATAAGCTCAATAGTAAATCCAAGCATACCTGCTTCTCAAGACAAGTGGGTTTCATTATCTATCTTTGGTACATTTTGTAGCCGATTGCTGTAACCTAGCCTAGTTCTAGATGTAGAAACATCTATGTGCTAGGAAACGTGAGTACTAGGATGGTAGAAATTTTATGTAGTGGTTTTTCTGGAGAGTAGGAAAATTCTGGGAGTGTTCATTAGTGGTCCTCAGAAACAGTATTTTTCCCCCTAAGAAGACAATTTCTTTTATGGTTGGGAACAGGCACCCATTTTCTAAACTGATGTGCCTTTGTGTTTGTTCATGTATTCTGTTTCTCCATCCATTGGCAGACGCTTCTGGGCTTCCCTTCACCCCACAGCACGTGATCAATTTTTCATGGGAAGAGGCATGACCTAGGACACTTGCCTATTTTATATATAGAACTATAAAGATAACGATACCCTCCAGCAAATGAGGAAAGCTGTGAGCTGTGAATGCCTGTGTCTCCAACTAATTCACAGAATTCCCTCCAAGGGAGGGACTTATTTTGCATTTGAACTCCAAAACACCTTTCAAGATTGTTAAACTTAACACCAGCCTGAAAATCCCAGTGATGCTGGAGATCAATTAACTGCTTCTAGTGCTCTACTAGCTCCCCTTTAAGATGTCTGCATTTTAGAGTAAGTAATTTGGCCATTACCACATTTGCACCAAATAAAACACATTATTATTTGGTATTTTAGGAAGTTCATTTTTAATACTCACATCCACTAGAAGCTTGCTCCTTTACTTTCTAACCTGATCAAATAGTCAGATACCATATTTTTCCTCTGTATTGGTTTCAAATCTCAGCTTGTCTTCCTTTCTACCCTTGTTTTATTTGATTTCATTCTTTCCATTACACAATCACTCTCCTCATTCCCACATTGGGATTTAAATGCTCTGATACTCCCCTCTTTCATATTTCAAGCCAACTTTCTCATATCGCATCAAAATTCATTACTTGACTACTTGATTACCTGATTATTTGCCATTAACTTTAATATTTTGAAATAATAATCTCTTACGACAACAACTGGTGTTCATTGTAGAAGATTTATACAATTAGATAAGGGAAAAGGAGAAAATAAGAAACACTACAATATCATCAACCAGAAATAACCACTGTTGTGGTGTGTAGTTTTTCTTTATTTCCATGGATATTCTTATTTACAAATATTACAATAATGAATTATGCTATATCAACTATTTTGTAACCTTTCCCCACAATATAACATGAATATATTTCTATCATCCTAGATATTATCTTTCAATCTCATTCGTAATGGTTTTATAATTTCCCATTATAAGGATATACACAGTCTATTCAACCATTTCCCTCTTGGGCTTGAGGATATTTCCTTGTTTTTGGCTATTTTAAACAAGCCTATGATAAACAACCTTGATAAATAAATCTTTGCCATATCTGTAATCATTTTCTTAGGGTGACTTCTTAAAGGAAGGATTATTGGGTCATAGCTTGTACACAGTTTTAAGATTACAAGAATGGATATATTTTTCCAAAGTTTCATCCAGCATAGTCATACCAATTTACACTCATTAAGAGTTCTGACAGTTCCTGTATTACTACTTCCTCACCATCCCCAAGTATTATCAATTTTAAAGTAAATTTACTAGGTAAAAACTCATTGATTTATTGATTGCATCAGCATTTATTTCACTAGCTGAAAAAATAGAACTAAGTATTTTTCCTGGTGTATCTTTAGCTGTATAGGTATATGTGTATATGTATGTGTGTGTGTGTGTGTGTGTGTGTGTATTTTATTGCCTGCTCATGTTCTTTGCTCATTGGTTTATTGGAAAACATGTTCTTTTTAAAAAAGTAATTTGTAAGAACCCACTATATACTGAAGATAGTAAAAATTTAATGTCTTACATGTTATAAATACTTTTTCCAAGTCTTTTTTGAAAAAGGTCTTTCAATTTGTTTAGACAGTCAAAAAATGCGTGGAGTTCATATTTTCTTTTGAAGTGTCTTTGATGTCATAGTTGTCAATGCATTTCAACCTTAATATTATATACATTTTCAGCTAATACACAGTTTCTAGTATTTTTATGATTTTTAAAAAAATTCAGATTTGCATTACTTAAAAGAGTACAGGAACTAATAATAGATTGAAAAGGTAACAGAGGGAAAGACACAGGAATCCCCTTTACCACTGTCCATTTCTCAAGAGGATCAAGGTTGGTAGGTAGGGTTTGATGGTGAAGGGACATGACTTTAGAGAAGGTCAAGTTAGAGACTCACCTCGTGGAGTCAGATGGGGAGAAATGTTATCAGCACTTAGACAGGAAGTGCCAAGGAAGGGTGGGGAGAGCACTGCTTTCCCTGTTTCCCTGACTGAGGTTCAGTATATGGATGTTGTCCATCAACAACATTTCTTTTAGGATCATCTCATACACCCCAGATTTTGCTGAGTTGCATCCAAACTGAGTGTGAAGGCCACACTTTTCAAAGGTATTCTTTTCCTTTTGGAAAAGAGGAAGGTACCTCATCCCCAGAGGGGCAGAGTGGTATGGAAAGAGAAAAACAAGATGTCTCTGCACCAGGGTAAAATCAACCCTGGACCATTTGTTTGCAGTGTGTGTCCCCCTTAAACATTTCCTCAGGCAAGAACCTGAGTGTGTCTTCAATGCCTGAAATGTGGTAGGCACCGTTTTCATTGAAACATATAAAAAACGGTGCATGAAGGAATTGTGTTGTTTTAATACCTGTAGTCATGTTTTATTTATTAATCTTTGACATCCGCTAGATTATAATCATGGAAATCAGTGGCTATTAAAACAGTATGCTATTTATTTATTTTTAAAATTTAACATTATAATTGAGACAGTGACATAATTTCAGTGCATCATCCCAACCTCTAAATGAGCAAAGATGAACATATTACCTTAAGCCAAATGGAAGAGGTCAGAGGAAAATAATAGTAATAAAAAAACAAATAATTATTAGATATTTACTATATCAAATATTATTTTATATGCTTTATGATTAATATGTCATTTTTCTTTACTACTGTGATTTTGGTTTACTACCGACTAGTAGTTTGCAGATGGGGAAATTGGATTAAAAAGAGTTCAGAGAGGCATTATAAGCTAAAAGAAGGGAGTGAATCAGAATCTGTGCTTTAAAAAAGTAATAGGAGACCATCTGGACATAGAAATCCAAGTAAGTGGTAAAATTCTATTCAATTACAATTTTTACTCAAGTATTTATTATCTGCTATGTGCCTAGAACTGTGTTTTGTAGTGAGCATGAACCTCATGATTAGGCCGTTATACGGAGGGACTTATGCCAGGATTTGAAAGAGAACCAGTGTCCTGTGCCATCATTTGATAATCAAAAGTTAAAGTAGGACAAGTGTTTATTCCCGTAATCAACCAGCAAGTGTATACGGGAGTTTACAGTCTATTTGTGGAAAGCATTTAAAACAAATGCACATACAGGGGCACCTGGGTGGCTCAGTGGGTTAAAGCCTCTGCCTTCAGCTCAGGTCACGATCCCTCCCCCACCACCTCTCTCTGCCTGCCTCTCTGCCTACTTGCGATCTCTGTCTGTCAAATAAATAAATAAAATCTTTAAAAAAACAAAACAAGACAAAAAACAAAAACACATGCACACACAAACCGCTTCTCCTTGCAAAAAGCTCCCGTTATTGTTTAGTAAAAATTCAAGCTAACGAACACAGATCAGTGGAACAGTACAGGAAATCTGTAATGTGAAAAGCAAAAGGTAGTGTACTGACATTAAGTGTTCTAGGCCATCAGGCAAAAATAAGGTCGATGTTGGTTTTAATTTGGGGAAATGTTTAAGGGAAGGCTGGGTTTTTAGGGGCCTTTGTGGGATTTTAGACATTTAAATAGCAGACAGAAGTTGAATGGAAGCCCTCATCAGGTTTACTCTTAGGAAGTTGGAGGGAGATTATTGTTCTAAACTGTCATGACTGATTTTAAATGAACAAGCAACCTCTTTATTTCTGCAAAGATGCCTAAAGTGTGGTATTACACTTCAATTAGAGATTGAATTTTGCTGTATATAATGGGAAAAAACAAACAATAAACAGTGGTTTAAATAAGTTATGGGCTTTATGCGACGCCTGGGTGGCTCAGTCCGTTCAGGGTCCTTAACCTTTGCCTCAGGTCATGATCCCAGGGTCCTGGGATGGAGCATCCTCAGGCTCCCTGATCACTGGGGAGTCTGCTTATCCCTCTGCCTGCCGTTCCCCCTGTTTGTGCTCTCTTTCTGACAAATAAATAAGTAAAATCTGAGGGTTTATTTTCCTTCAGAAAATGAGAATTCCAGAGGTGGCAGTCCAGTGCTGGTGAGGGGGCCTCCAAATATTATCAGGGGCCAAAAACTTCAGAATTGCTACTGTACCATCCTCATGGGGTGGCTTTATTTTCATCCTTGAAAAAAGACACCTGGCTCACAAACACTCGAGACAGGAAGAAAGGGAAGAATAAAGGGGAAAATCGCAAAGGGAACAAGTCAGCCAAGACTGTCTTATTTAAAAAGGCTTATCCAGAATCCCTACCCCCAAATTTATGTTTAAATAGTACTGGCCAAGAGTGTGTAAGGGGAACCCCTCTCACTACAGGAGAGGCTGGGAATGTCGATTTTTAGATGGGCACATGAGCACCCTCCACACAATGAGGGCTGCCTTAGTAAAGGAAGAGGGGCAGAGTAGATATTAGATGGGTACATACTGATCTCTGCTATTAATGGGGAGAATATTGAGGCTCACAATTCAAATAAAATGTGAAGATTCTAAATAATAATACATTGAGTAGAATATTAATTATTTACTTCATTACTTCATAGGGTTATCATGAGTCTTAAATAAGGGAATGCTCAAGAAATCCTAGCCATGATTGTTAGTTATTAGACTATATTTAATAAATAAATTAATTAATTTTTAAAAAGATTTTATTTATTTGACAGAGAGAGAGATCGCAAGTAGTCAGAGAGGCAGGCACAGAGAGAGAGGGGAGAAGCAGGCTTCCCGCGGAGCAGAGAGCCCGATGTGGGGCTCGATCCCAGGACCCTGAAATCATGACCCGAGCCGAAGGCAGAGGCTTTAACCCACTGAGCCACCCAGGTGCCCCATGAGTGTATTTAATTTAAACGAGTTAATGTCTACGAAGTGTTGGACAGAGCAAATGCTCATGAAATATCAGCCATGATTCTTAGTTCTTATGAACATTTTTTCATTCTCTGTAATTCTTTACTTCTGCTTCATAAATGATATGAGTACAACGTTACTCAGAGGTTTTTATTTCTTACCTACCTAGTCACCACAGGTTTAATCTTCAGCAAGATGGCCCTGCTTTCTAATCACGTAGCATAAAACATCATTTATGAAGAATGTTTTGGGAAGCTGTAGCAGGTGATGGTACTTATTTGCCTTACTGGCATGCTCTGTTTTATAAAAGGTTGATTCATGAAGGTTTGTCGGAGTCCAATTGCCATAATGAATGCCATAATGAACATCCAAAATGTGTGAGACTGTTTAAGAATACTTGGCTAATATTAACTGTCATATATCCTGAAAGACATCAGAAGAATAACGAATGAAGAAGAAGCATACTTTCAGAAAACTGGTGGGATTTAGAATAATAGAATCGTTGAATTTTAGAGATGGAAGGATTTTAAGGGGAAACTGAGATTCAGAGTGTACAGGGTGAATAAGTGAGTTGCAGAAGCTCACAAGTAGATACAGCATTTATTACATCTTGTCTCATGAAGTCATGTCAAGCAGAACATAAAAATCCTTTGCAAGAGAGTGCTGTGCTTTATTTTTCTAAGGTCATTGGCATTTTAACAGATTAGCTGCAATCTCGACTACAACAATGAAAAGTATAGATAGTCTTTGTTAAGAAAATTGATAAAAAAATAAAGACGTTGTAAACCTGGCGATTCACAGACCTGTACCCCTGGGGATAAAAATATATTATATGTTTATAAAAAATAAAATTAAAAAAAAAAAAAAGAAAAGATAAATCAGTAACAGAGAAATACCTTGTTATTTAAAGCTAACTATTTGGGAAAGGAGCTGTGTTGACTTGGAATAAAATTACCAACGATTTAATTAAATACTTTATTTTCATATGCATATAAGAGCCATACACACATGCATTTTAATAAATCATAATGACTTAATGTCAAAAACATTAAAAAAAATAAAGACATATGAACATAGGATATAGGATTGGTTTTGTATTTGTTTCATCTCTGACTTTATGAGATTTTACTCCTTAATTTTCTTTCAATTAAACAGATTGCAGGGGTGTCCGGGTGGCTCAGTGGGTTAAGCCTCTGCCTTCAGCTCAGGTCGAGGTCTCAGGGTCCTGGGATCGACCCCGACCCTTCGCATCAGGCTCTCTGCTCAGCAGGGAGCCTGCTTCCCTCTCTCTCTCTACCTGACTCTCTGCCTACTTGTGATCTCTGTCAAATAAATAAATAAAATCTTAAAAAAAAAAAAACCAGATTGCAGCGTGTTTACTTTCTTTTATTTCTTGGACCTATCTAGAGGTAAGAATCTGAGAAAAAAGTAAGAGTAAAAAATAATTTCATAGTGACTTCATTTGAGAATCAATGGCACTTTGCAAATGGCTATGTGACATCAGCAGGTAATTTAACCAACCCGAACTTTGGTTTTGCTAACCTTACATGAGGATAAGTGTGGTACCCACCTCATTGTATCGTTGAGGCTTACATGAGATAACATGTTTGAAAACATTACAGAACACACACAGTGTGCATTCAGTATCATTATTATGAGTAGTAGTATTAATAAGTATCAAAACTGGCATCTGCCTGACGTTTACAAGATTTTGTTGAGTTGAAAAGCAATGGACTTGCCTGGGAAGTCCTCATGTTCTGTGAAAGTAGCCATTTTATTACTGTCTAATCTTTAAAAAAATCCTCTTGACTTCAAGCACAATTTATCCCTTGAATCTATTTTTATGTGGGGATTCTCAATATGTGAGTGTTAGTAGAACACACTCTAATGGCATTCGTAAGAGCACAACTTACGAAGGACTACCTTAGCCTGCAGATCACAGATAAAAACAGCTGGAGCTAACATCTGTGCCTTACAAATCTTTCAAAGTCATAACAAAACCAGCCTGATTTCATACCACAGTATGAATTTCAACTCATGTATGGGAAAGATTGGGAAACTCGACAGTGCTGAGCACGTAAGATGAAGGCCTAGTCGTTTATCTCCACGTTGGGAAGCTCTGATGAAGAGAGGCTAAAAAGAAAGCAAGTGTGCACTTGACAGTGCCCTAAGTAAGCATGAATTTCACATTCCAGGTTGATATAATTTGGCAAATTTCTGCCCTTTTAATGATTCTTACTACTTTCAAATTGTTAAGTGGGAGCATGTTTGAAATTGATTACTCTGGTTTACAGTCTTAAAAGTAACAGGATTAATCAGAAGACCTACAACAGGGTTCTCTTTCAAAAATGCATTTTGTAAAAAAAAAAAAAATAAATAAATGCATTTCGTCTCTAGTTCCTTTGGCTACCCTATAATTGCTAACGAGCTCTTCTGCCAGTTAAAAGTCCCATGTCCCATGACAGGTTTTCCTATATGATTTTCATTAAGTGCTTTGGAATCCTGGGGCTTGAAAGAAATTATGTAAATATAAGTTTTTATTATTGTTTTGTTTTTATTACTTTTCTCCTCTGGTTTTTATTGCCTCATATAATACAGGTAAATATGGTGATCACACATTGAGACGGGGGTTTCTGTTCTAATGTCTCTGCTCTCATGCTTTGTATTCAATCCATGCTAATTTAATTATCATGATTTCTTAGGCAAAGAGAGGAATGTAGACTCCATGCTGTCTGCAACTACTTCAGTCATTCCTTTACTGCCCGTGACACCATGTGAGACCTGCAGATGCTAAACAATCTCTCCCTGCACCAGCTCAAACAAAAAATGTTAACCATATGCAACTCCAACCTGTTTATCCTTAAGCAACGCAAAGCCATGCAGTGCTACAGACGGGCAGTGGGGGAGAGCGCAGAGCTGGCACTTCATACAGGGCTGCTTTGTGAGAAAGCCGGGCCCAGAATCACAAGAATTTAGGGCAGGGATAGTGGAGCTAGGCTCCTTCCTTCCAGCTCTTCTTAATGATAAAGGTAAGGGCTCCTCTGAAATTCTATTCGTACGAGTAGAATTGATGAATTGCTACTTAAATATTAGCCCCTGAATTTCAGATTTGGAGTGGGAGGTACTTTTGGGGACCATGGATTCTGAATGCATAAATTCTCTGATACATGATCTATTGGCTCCTGGTGAGGACTGAGACTTTTTCATCAGGGAAAAAAAATGGCAAATTTGAATTCGTTTTAGGTCATATTTAATTTGAATGTAATTTTCTGTAGAACATTATCTTGGTGGGTAGATCTTTTCAAAGCTCTCTTTATGTTAGCAGCTGAGATTTCTGTGTATTTCCTGAAAAAACCCCAGGAGATTATTAATTATAAGAAATTTAAAAGGCATGAGAAATATAAGTTAGAAAATTGGGAAAAAAAAGGAAAAAGATTCAAAATGATATTAGACTAAAGTTATAATCTTTTTTCCTTCAAAATAGATTTATTTACTCAATATTACTCAATATTTCTCCAATTACTCAATATTTCTCCGACTTTGAACTGTAAAACAATATGATCATACTAAAGAGTATTTTGGAAAAAAGAAAACAGCATTCCATCAATCCAAATGTTATTTCCATTTCTTTTTAAGACTATTTAAGTTTGCATGTTCTCTTTAAGACTTTGCTCCTCTATGAACTCCTTAGCCTTAATATATGCATTACTTGAGGGACCCAAACAGATCTGGTAAGACAACCTTAAGGAAGTCTTTCTAAATATCTGGAACAAATAATTCTACAAATGCTAAAAACAGTGAATTAGATATTGTAAGTTTGCATTTTAGTGAATGAATTTGTACATTTTGTAGTTAAATCAGGGTGTATTTGTGATCAGTCATCCTAAATGCTTTCGTTTTTATAGATTAGAGTGTGTGAGTGACAGAATATAAATTAAATAAATTTATATACATCCGTCCAAAAAACAACTCTGTCAGTCAGCACTGTTTATTCATCTTTATGGCCCAAACCCTGAAAATGACAGATAGATGGAAGCAAAAATATAAAAAGAAGATACAGTTTTTGTTTAGACAAGAATATCCATACCACAATATATACTCCCCAAATGTGGTGGTTAAAAACACAGTTAGGGAGTCAGATTGTCTGGTTTAGGAAATCCGCATGTCCATTCACTAATACTATAACCTTGGACAAACTTCTCTGATAATCAGGTTTATAATCTGTAGAATTAGGATAATATTAGGATCTAATTCATTGCATCAGTATAAGGACTAAATGAGCCAATGGATGTAAAAATGTCTAGCACAGAGCCAGACAGGCATATTATTATTGTTGTTAGTACTTAGTTTCTTAGTTTTTCACATTAAGTCACCACATTCTCAATAGTGTGCAAAATATTTGATCACAACTAAAATCCAAACTGGCAGTCAGCAGAAAGGTTTATAGGCTATGGCCAAATGAGGTTTATCCCAGGAATGCAAGGTTGGCTTACCACCCTGAAAATCAATCAGTGTAATACATCTTAGTGGTAGTGTGGAGAACAAAACCTACATGATTATCTCAATAGATGCAGGAAAAACATTTGACAAAATCCAATAACCTTTCATGATACAGGCACTGAACTAACTAACAGTTAAAAGGACCTTCCTCAACCTGATAAAAGGTATCTAGGAAAAACCCACTGCTAATGCTATATTTCTGGTGACTGAGAGTTTTCTTTCCCTTAAAATCCAGAACAAGATCACACTATCTACTCTTACCCCTTCAACACCGTACTGGATGTTGGGCAATAAGGCAAAAACAAGAATTAAAGGCACAGAGATTTTTTGTTTTAAAGGAAGAAGTAAAGTTATCTTTGTACATAGATGACATAATCTCATAGAGAAAATCCCAAGGAATCCACATCAAAAATATTACAATAAATGAGTTCGGCAAAATTGCAGGAAAAAAGATCACTATGCAAAAATCAATTGTAGAACTATATGAAAGTGCAATTAAGAAAATAATTCCACTTATACTGATATAATAAATAATAAAATACTTAGGAATAAATTTAACAAAAGAAGTACAAGACTTGTACCCTGGAAACTGAAAAATATTGTTAAAATAAATAAAAGCAGACCTAAATGAATGAAAAGACATTCCTAATTCATGGATTAGAAGACAATATTGTTAACATGGCAATACTCCCCAAATTGATCTAAATATTCAGCACAATTCCTATCAAAATCCAAGCTGTCTTTTTGGGCAGAATTTGACAAGTGGATCTTAACAATCATGTGACAACACAAGGGATTCAAAATAGAAAAAATCGATCTTCAAAATCAAGAACGAAGTTAGAGGACTCACACTTCCTAATTTTAGAAGTTAGTACAAAGCTACAGTAACCAAGATAGTGTGGTACTGGTATAAGGATAGACGTATAGATTAATGGAACAGAATTGAAAGCCAAGAAATATCCTGATTTATAAAAAAAGATCCGTGTAGAGATTTCTTCAAAAGAGATATACAAATGGCCAGTAAGCACATGAAGAGATGCTCAACACTATTTTTTAGGGAAATGCAAATAAAAATCGTAATAAGTTGCCACTTCACATCTACTAGGATAGCTCAAAAACAAGATAATAAAAAGGGTTGGTAAAGATATGGAGAAACTAGAGCCTGAATACACTGATAGTATTGTACAGCTGTTTCAAAAAACTGTTTGGCATTTTCTCAATCATTTAAAATTCTGACTTGCTATTTCACTCTTTGGAATATACCTCAGAAAAATGAAAACTTATGTCTACAAAAATACCTGTACATGAATGTTCATAAAATCACTTATAATAGCCCACAAGTTGAAGGAATCCAAATGTTTTTCAAGTGATGAATAAAGAAAAAGAGATATATTTGTTTAATATAACCATATAGTGGAATATTGCTGGTGACAAAGAGGAATGAGGTATTGATCCACATTTCAACATGGATAAACCGTGAAAACATTATGCTAAATGAGAGAAGTTGGACACAAAAGACCAAATGTTGTATGATTCCATTTATATGAAATGTCCAGAGCAGGCAAATGCATAGAGACAGGAAGTCGATTAGTGGTTGCCAGCAGCTGGGGGAAGGGAAAAAGGAGAGTGACTGCTGTGGGGTATGGGTTTCTTTCTGAGATGACAAAAATGTCCTAAAAGTAGAGTGATATTGGCTACACCACTCTGAATATACTAAAACCCCCAAACTGTATACTTTAATAGGGTGAATTTTATTTTATGTGATTTGTTTCTCAATAAAGCTGATATAAAATTAAAAACACAAACTGATCATAAGCTTTCCTTTATTTTCGCCTTTGTCCTTCTATTTTATTTTTTCTGAGAGCTTTCGTTCAGTCTACAGAGTCCTGGGGAAATCTCCAGTGACTACTCCTTAAGAGTAGTGTAACATCCTCCAGTGAATTCATTCCCAAGAGCCAACAGTTTCATTTGGCTTCTGAAATTTATCAAGGCAACCTGTCAGTGTTATTGCTTATCCTGCTTAATCACAGATCTAAGGGCATGCTGAGATTTACCATATTAGTGTTTTTTTTTTTTTTTTAAACAATCTGTGGTCAGAAAAAAAAATCTAGGAGGAAATCTTTGTTTTGATGGGAAGATCTTAGCATGGACCCTTGATATCCTGAACTTCAGGAAACATAGGCTAGGCTGACCAAAGCAGGAAATAGGATTCATGGAGGACCCGATATCATACAGTATGGTATAATCTGGTGGTAACCAGTCCTGAGCCCATACAGGGTCTTTCAGCTAGAAAACTCAAAGCAGTTTCCTACCAGAATGTTTATTTAACTTATTTTAACATGCCTTTTTAGAACTAAGGAGATTAATATTAATGAGGCTAAAACATAAACTAAAAGCACTACCCCACAAGAAAAAAGGCTCTATTATTTTATAGAAAGAAGAGGAGAGTTCTTCATATAGACCAAGTAAACTATTTCCCTGAGTTGGCTCTAATTCAGTAATTGATGGATCAATAACTTACATTGTAATCATTAAATTACAGAATACTTTCATTACACTCACTACATGCAAATAAACATTTATAAGCAACTGCTCTGTTAAGCATTATTTAATCTGAAACCAAGTCAAAATAGCGTATTCTCTGATTTGTTATTTGTAAGCAAGAAAGTCTTAAAAATGTTTTTTAAATGTTAAAAATAAAAATTACAGGTATAAATCAGAGAAAGTTGTGTGACCATACCATTTCCTCTCCCTCTAGGTCACTTCTAAAAAGATAATAAAGGGATAAAATAGACTTCTAAGAGCAAAGATAAAAGGACAGAAAATAGTAGCAGATGAGGGATTTTGATATATTTTGGAAAATGACATTTGATGGGGTCATAAGTATGGAGAAAGTTAAAATCTAAAGATCTTGCACTGGTGGATAGTAAGAAAAGTGAGCTGGTTTGCACCTGCAAAACTCTAATTGGCATTTGGAATTCTCAGTCTTGTGCAGGGCAGGATTGAAGATAGTACTGAAAATCAGGGATGGTTAGAAATATATTAACATGTGCACAACACACACACACACACACACACACACACACACACACACACACAATACATTAACAATGTCATGTGCCAGGAGTCCCTTCTTACCTAGTAGGATCAGCTTCCTTCATCTTCACTAGGACCAGCTGGAAGACTTTGAACTACTCTTTGAATAAACTGGCAGGTAGGGCTTCAGAATTCAGAAACATTGCATACCAATCAACAGCCTTGTCTAATGACACAGAATATTCAAACACACTTTACTAACCTGAATCTTAAGTGTAAATAGAAAGTGAGACAAGTGTAACCCTATTTTTGGTCAAAGTCTTAAAAGAGAAATTTTAAAAATAAAACAAAAAATGAATTTGAAAGCAATAGAGATAACACCGGGAACAGAAGAAAATACTAAAAATCAACCAACTAACCAATTAAACTCCACCACTACCAACACCACCATCACCACCATCGTCACAAAACAAAACAAAACAAAACAAAACAAAACAAAACCCAAACCAAACTATCCAATAAATATCCTCAGCCATGAAAAGGAGGATAAGAAGTATCTATAAAATGAGAGGAAATTATTCAGAAGAAGAGTTAAAGATAACATTATAAAAGTATCTTCAAAGGTAAGATAAAAAGATCAAGAATGGGGAGCACCTGGGTGGCTCAGTTGGTTAAGCATCTGACCTTTGATTTTGGCTCAGGTCACGATCTCCAGACATGGGATGGAACCCCATGTCCAGGTCCATCCTTGGCGTGGAGTCTGCTTGTCCCTCTTCCTCTGCTCCTCCCCCTGCTTGCACGTGCTCTCTCTTTCAAGTAAATAAATCTTTAAGAAAAAAATCAAGAATGGGAAAATATGAGAAAAACGTCTTTCTATATCAAGGATCAATTCAAAAGCTCAATACCTTATCAATATGACTTCTAGAAGAAAATGGCAGACAAAACAGAATGAAGTAATTGATTAATGAAAAGATACTTTTTCTTTCCTGAAGAGCATGAGATTTGAGATTCAAAGCACTCAGTACAATGAACTGAACTGAAATGACCATATTAAGCAAAGCATTGGGAATGGCAGACCCCCAGTGGTAGAAAGACTTCAAATTCTTTGCACAACATCATTTTCAATCAAGAATTTTCTACCTAATCATACTATCAATCAAAAGCTTGAAATGGAATAAAGCTATTTCTTGTGTATCTCCTGTGTATCTTGTTTAAACATTAATTAATTTGTTAGTTTTAAACAAACACATATTACTAGAGGATACGTGGTGGTAGAATCAAGAAATGAAGAAAAGGAAGATAAGGGTCCAGGGACACACACACACAAAATGTTCATTTAATGAAGACTGGGAAGGGAAATCCCAGGACGCTTTCTTTGTCACAGGCCTAAAGACATACCAGTTTTGAAATGAAGAAGGGAAACAAGTTACTGGGAAGAAAATTTCCAGAAAAAAAAGTAGGGCAGCTGAAAAAGGGATTGCTGGAGTTTCACTTATGTTTGAACATTTGAAAAAAATACATATCTAGATTTAAGTGTATGGTGACTCCAAAGGAGTAGTTGGAAAAAGTAAGAATTTGCTTCTCAAAATCTATTCAAGTAAAAGATAAAGGCAAAAATAAATTCCAGAAAGGGGTGATTGTGTAAGAAATAAAATATAATCATAGCAATTATTTAAATCTATTGTACACAGTAATGTGAACACTGATTTTTTATTTAACTTTTTTTTTGTTTTAATTATGTTGAAATGGGGAGAATTGGCAGGCATCAGAAAGTGAGAAGTATTAGACAAAGACACAGCAAGCTAAGAAAATTACTTATAAATATGGAAGTAAATGCCAAAATAAACAGGTAAAGGGAAGATGATTGTTTTTAAAGGAGAAGTGGAGGGGGGCAGCAAGTCCTCATTAAACTTCATTTAGTATTATTATTGGATTAAAATTTATAATAATCCTTAAGGATTATTAAAAATTTAATTTACAAGGCTACATAGAATTATGGAGAAGAAAAAAATACTGTTATTTATCAGACTGATGTCTTTTCAAGCTGACCATGTCCTTTTAATCTGATACATATGTCAACAGTCTTATTTTCCTGGCTGTATTTAACAGATCCTGGCCACATAAGAAATAGAGGAAATAGGTACATTATAACTAAAGGATGGCCATAGGATTTTTGTTTTTTTTTTTTCCAAGCCCTAGTTCTATGACAGTATTTTAAGCCAAGATCATCTCAAAAACTTTCAAGGGTCTCCTTCTGCAGGCTGTCCCTGTTATCTCAAGGATCTTACATTCGGCTACATCCCCCCTCTCCTTTGCTTACTCTGCTCTAGTGACCTCCTTGCTGATTCTCAAAAATACCATGCCTGCTACTGACTCAGGGCCTTTGCACTTGCCATTTTTGTCTGTTTTATTTAGTGTTATGTTCCTACTACAGTGCCAGCTACATAATAGGCACTTTGTACATATTTGTTGGATGAATGATGGTGAATCGCCCAGACCCCTTTTTATCAAGAAGAGGCAGTAAAGTATCCACCCAAAATTTGTTTGGCATCTACTCAATTTAATATTAAGAAATTTGTTTACTTGTTTGAAGAAATTGAAGGGAAAAGTGAATCTCTCTTTATAAAAGCTACTGAAAAATGGCTTTAATTAAAAATAAAGTTGACGAGTGATTAGTCTACATTATTATTATTATTATTTTTTTACTTTATATCACATTTATTTTTTCAGTTTTGAGAATGACATTACAAACTGGGTGGGACACTTTAGTTCAGTCTTGACAAATGCTTCTAATAGTAATCATTACACAAATGCAACTCTTCTCTATTGATGATCCTTTTAGATGTATTCTGATACATGTAAACCAATTTTTTAAGACACATACAGAATACTGAATCTAACCGTAGCACTAACCTTTCTTTTTTAAATAGTTTATTTATTTGACAGAGAGAGAGAGAGGGGGAGAACAAGCAGGGGGAGCAGCAGAGGGAGAGGGAGAAGTAGGCTCTCTGCTGTGCAGGGAGCCGGATGTGAGGCTCGATCCCAGAACCCTAGGATCATAACCTGAACAAAAGGCAGACGCCTAACTGACTGAGCCACCCAGGTGCCCCAGCACTAACCTTTCTAATATTTAGGAAAAAAAAGTCTCCATTAACATTCATTAAGTGTTTCATTTTTTCTTGTTATGGCTTAAACCTCTGATGTGTAATTTCTTTTACCAGTTAACATATATGATGGTTAAATAAATATTAGACAAAAACAGTGACACCTCTTTAGGGGAAGTTAACAACTATTGAATCAAAGATGTTAATATGGTTTTTCTATACTCAATGGGCTATACAGCCTTAAATTCAACAGTTTAGTAATGCAATATAACAAAAATAAGGATATTTATGTCCCATACCTGCAAGTCCAAAGATTGAGATGAGCCCTCGGGATTGGATCGGTGATATCATTAGAACCAAAATTTCTTCCATCTTTCTGCTCGACCATTCTCAGCATAAAGTGCTTTTCTCATTAAGATAATAGATTCAAACCTGCAAAGTATACTAACTACAACTTCCTTTCAACCAATGTAAGAAATTTCTTCTGTCCCATGTAGTTTCCTCCTAATTAGAGTTCATCTGGAGAGACAGACCTTCCAAGTACTAATAAGTGAGCATCCCCAGAGCGGAATTCACCAGGAGGCAGCTTACAGAGAGGTGGAGAGCATGTGTGGTAGATTTAGACTGCCAGTGTTCAAATATTGGACCTGGATCTATCTACTCACTATCCATGTTATCTTGAGTAAATAACTTGTCTGTGCCTAAGTTTCCTTATTTGTAAAGAAAGGTAAGAGGACCTTGTTTAAATACATGGGAAGTGTTTAAAACTATGCATGGCAGGCATATGGTAAGTGCTCAATGAATGTGAGCTCTCATTATTATCTCTCAGTTATGATAGATCTCCCAAGTTCAGTATCTAATCAAGATTTGGTCTCATCGGGGCACCTGGGTGGCTCAGTGGGTTAAGCCTCTGCCTTCGGCTCAGGTCATGATCTCAGGGTCCTGGGATCGAGCCCCGCATCAGGTTCTCTGCTCAGCAGGGAGCCTGCTTCCCCCTCTCTCTCTGCCTGCCTCTCTGTCTACTTGTGATCTCTCTCTCTCTGTCAAATAAATAAAATCTTAAAAAAAAAAAGAATTGGGTGTTATCTAGACAATATAGACAGACCAGAGTTCAGGCCCAAATCATTACTTCTTCAATTATCTGGAATTTTTAAGGATTTAGGTATTTCATTTGTTTAATTTATCCAAGTACTACAATGTACCTTGTCACTGAATTAGTGATGAGGTTAAAGTTATGGTGTAAGGACCAATAGGTGTCTGGTAGACACACGGGTGGGGGTTACATCTATAACTGGTACCTAATGAAACCATCAGGGAGTAAACACGGTTCAGCCCTGCTACCAAGTGAGGTATGTGTAGACCCTTTGGACAGAGTGTCTGAGGAGGGAGTTTTATTTCATGGTATTTCACACAATACCTGAGTAAATTTCTTGCCTGTGCACAAGCACGCATGTACATTTGAATATCCACAGACAAGTGGAAACAAGGAGAGGGATAATGAGAGGTGGGCTGTAAAGCGAAGAGTATTATTATTCGAGCCTTTAACAGTTAAAGACCGGGCAATAACCACAGCAGGCTGAAATATTTGTGCAGAACCTATGGAAGGATGGGTTTTATATGAGGCAGTCCTGATCAAAACGGCATTCTCCTGTTCATTATTTTTTTCCCTTTTAAAGTCCTCTACTTGCTGTTCTTGTCCCTCGGAAACAGAAGTGGAGCTGATTTTACAAATGAGTGTTGCTTCTATGTTTAAGAGCCACAGGAAAATAAGTCACATCCTCTGCAGCTGACAGGAGGGCTTTCCTGAGCACAAACCCACCTGTCTACCTTTTTGATGAAGCAACTTTTCAAGCACTTTTCCCTCATTATAAAACTGAAAGGTGGTGTTATTGTTACACACAATTACCGGGCTATCTGCTCCCCTTTCCTATAAGAAAAGAGAGTCGGGTATTCATCTTGCAAGTACCATTTGGTTTTAATTTAAAAAAAAAAAAAGTTTCTCTCTTTTTAAACATTTTGGCCAAATCCTGATATATACAACCTTAAAACCATTCATCTGTTGCTGGGAAATCCCCCGAAACCTAGGGCAGTGTGAAAATGGGAAGAAGGTAATATATATTTTTTTAAAGCAGGTGGTTGTTTCGGCCACCTTTGTTCTGTGATCATGGAGAGAATACCCCTTCCCCCCACCCCATCTCCTCACAGGATGCTAAGAAAACGGGTTAGGGCCAGTTCTCATGGGCCAGCAGCTATGCAGGCCCTCTCCGTTCTTACAAAATCGGTATTGGCGATCTAGCTGGTTGTAAAAGCATGTTTGCTTTCATTCTGGGAACGAAGAGGGGACAGTCACTCATGCACTGTGTGTGTGTGTGTGTGTGTGTGTGTGTGTGTGTACAGAGACTGGATATGGAATTTGCCACGGCCTTTGTTTATCAGCAAATAAACTGTGCCCATTTGGACATTCTATCAGAATTCTGAATTTCTGGTTAGAAATCTCTCTGCTTGAACATGTCTGTCGGAAATCACTGCCGTTCCTATTGCCAGGGGTCATTAAATGTACGGGGAAGGAGGCCAGGCAGAGATGCTCTTCCTTGTCTTAAATGAGCAAGGGTTGGTGCAGAACACTGGCAGATGAGCAAGTTATATACAATCCCAGAAACTCCGGTCCCCCTCCTGGGGACTGCGAATTCTATGCCACTGTGAAGCGGCTTAGAAATGAGCCGACAAAGAAGTCCATTGACTTTAACGTGAATATGCTTGAATCACACAGAAGACAAGAATAAATCACCTTACAAATGTGTCTGGTGTAATTTTCTCCTCCTCCTTCTAGTTTCCCCACCCCCCACCCCTTTTGTTCTTGGTGGATGTTTTTGTTATCAGCTGCATCTTTCAGAAGTCGCCTTTTCAGGATTTTTCTAAGGGTGACTAGGGCGGGAGCTAGGTGCTGCTGCAGTATGAATCTTTTAAAAGCCGCCTAAGAAATATTTAAGACCCTGGTCTAGGAGGAACGGCTCTCCCAGTCATAATTTTTGGTGCTGGTTGCAGCAGGGAGCGTATGCTGGGAGGAAAGTATTATTTTTCTAAATGGAAGGTGTCAGATGGTCACGCAATGTGACTGCATGTTCGAGATCACTGCCTCCCATCTGCAATTTGTGACGTGTGAAAGATTCTGCCCAAATGTGCTCACCAACTGGAAATCCTCGGCACTTTTTTTCCTTATCAGGAGAGACCAAGATAACCAATGGTTTACAGATCATGGATCCTATCAAATTAATATCACTGTAGGATAAAATCTGTTTTAAATACAACTCCTAAACTCCAGCAAAGTTAACTAGTACAAACAAGTTCATTCATCTGATTAAGAACCGCTGCTTAGGAAACAACAACAAAATGAAATCTGCTTATCACTGTACCTCACTTCAAAAATAGGCTGGATATGAAAGAGGATATATTTTTCTATGCTAATTAATGCCAACCATCCCCAGAACTGAAGTAAAGCAGTTTCGAATTGGGGTCTTTTTTTCTCTTGTCTTATATGCTCCTCGGTTGCTTTCTAATTAAACCCGGTAAAACTCAGAAAGGACAGACTGTTTAGCCTTTGCCTATATAGGGGTTCCACGTTTTGATCTGAGCTTGAACCTTTGAGTTCTGTTTATTCTTGGCTAGGCATAATTCCCAGCTTCTCAGATAAAAGGGTCGTAAAAAGGCTCATAAGGTGCTTCGGACATCAAACAGCTCATACAAAACAATATCTTGATGAGTTAAGTGCAAATGAATCAGAAACATAATGGGCTAAAATTCCCTTGCTGTGCGCAGGGGTTGACGGCACAAGGAGAAAAGTGCTTGGCTCGGCAAAGCGCACCTTGGGTTTCATTACCCCCCAAACCTTGGGAAGGGAGTTTCTACATTTGGCCTAAGAGGTGAGTTTCATTTGCTTTGCCGAATTCTCACATGATAGAGTACAAAAAAGGGAAGGTCTTGCTCAGCTTTTCAATTTCTCATTTATGTCAAATGGGGACGCGGGGAAAGGGCTAGAAGGAACGACACTCTCAGGTGAGTGGGGAAGCCGTATTCATCCCCAAATCATTTTATATTGTGTATTTTGCATCACAAAGCTCTTCACAATCAGTGACAAAACATAGAGGGATTACAAATTCAAGAAATGGATCACTATCACTGTTTTGTGAGGCAGCTTGCTGCCGCCACGCAGACGACAGAGGGAGTGACAGAGGGCTGAGATCTTCTGTGCTGAGGCATCGGTCTGGAGTACCGAAGCACCGGCGTGAGGCCTTCTCCCCGAAGACCTACCTTCTACCACACTTCAGGGTCAAAAGAACAACCGGATCTGAGGTCTTCCCTCACAAACCACCGCCACAGACAGAGGCCCCCCGGGGGTCTCTTCAGCAGTGACCCTAGTAGGTCAAGTAGAAAAAAACCCCTACAACAGGCATGTGAAAAAGAATGTGGCAAAACCTATCTGATTTTGTTGAAGGGGGAAGATGTGTGGCTCCTGGAAGGCTGTTTCCAAATGCTGTATCAGAGAATAATTAACAGAGAAACAGGTCTTTTACTCAATAATGGCCCTTTGCATTGATTCTCAGAGTTCCTTTATCAGTAAAGCCCTTCTCCCCTCTCTCAGCTAATCCAAATCCTGTCCGTCCTTTAAAACTCAGAGCAGATCCATACTTCGTAAATGTTTCCTCATTGTTACTCGTTACCCCAATGAGTAATGTGTTGTGTTCTTTTTCCTCTGAATTCACCAAGTTTTGTCTCTGCAACCATTTTGGCAATTAACCATCTTCTGCCTTGATGTGAGAGTCAGTAATTTTTTAGTGGGCTTGGACATTTCATAACTTTTTGTCTTAATTTTCTACTTAAATTGGAGGGTTTTTTTCTTTCTAAATTTATTTATTTATTTTGAGAGAGAAAGAGAGAGTGAGTGTGCAAGCATGAGGAAGGGCAGAGGGAGAGAATCTTCAAGCAGACTCCCCACTGAGTTCAGAGCCTGACTCAGGGCTTGGCGTGGGGCTCCATGTGGGGCTTCATCTCACAACCAATGAGATCATGACCTGAACTGAAACCACTGCTCAGCCAACTGAGCCAACCAGGCGCCCTGGAGTTTTCTTGAGACAGGGTCTGGACTTCTGTATCTCGTATTTCCTTCCCGGAATAGGGGAAGGGTCCGTGTTTGTGCTAGGCACTTCATATATCTGTAGGTGAGGCCAGGAAATGGACTCTGAGACACCGCCTCCTGTCTGTGGCACAGGGTAAGTGGTGGAGGAGAGATTTGAATTCTGACTGATGACAAAGCCCTTCCTTAGATGATAAACATGCCATATAAGAATTAAGTTAATTGACTTATGATTTTGCCATGAAAAAAATCAGAAAGAATCCTCAAGAGTACATTCATTCTTTTGTTTCAGAGTGAGAGCAGAGAGAAGAGAGCAGAGAGAAGAGAGCAGAGAGAAGCCTTGTCCTTGCTTCCTTCAGGGCAAGAGGTGGCCTAGGCAGCAGCTATCCCATGTTCTGAGAGGAGTTACTGGCTGTGGTAGTTTGCTACCACAGGGTTTGCTATCAGCTGAGGGAGGTGGCAGCCATATTTCCAGTCACTGTCAAAATAGAAATCAGTCAGCTCTTGAGCTGACCCTCATTCACCAGCAGCTGTACCATGGGATACTTTCTTAAGGTTCTCAGTGGTTCTCAAAACTGGCTGCATGTTAAAATCACCTGGGAGGCATTTTAGAAAAAAACAATAATGCCTGGATCTGAATCCCAGGGTTCCCACCCAACACAACCGGTCTGCGTTGGATGCAGTCATCTGCTTTTTTTTTTTTTTTTTTTAATTTTTTTTTATTTGTAAGCTCCCCCGTGTCTTCTATGAATTCAGGGTTGAGAACCACTGAGAAACCATGCTGGAGACCTAGCAGGGGAATTAAGAGAACTGTCTGAGGAGAATTTAGTGCTGAGGAACCCTTGTGACAGCCCCCAGCTTTGCTTACCCAGAGCAGGCACTGCTGGCACACTTCCCCACTCTGCCCAGCAGTCCCGTGGGTCTGGGGAGCACATAGCTATGGAGGAAAGCCTAGAAGTCTGTTTTCCCCTCTCATGCTGGGATGCTTTGGGGGGCCTGCTATGGATGGAAATGTGATTTGTAACTGGGCATAAAATAAAGGCAGAAGAGTAATACACTGGATGTCGGTCTAAGGCGAGATCTGAATCTGATTTCAGATTTTTCAGGTCCACTGAAACCATGGGAGCTGTTCTGTCTTCGTTCCTGCTGCCTCAGATACAGTGTCTTTACAGGCACCTTCCATCACCTGCACCTCCTGGGCCCCCAAATCCTCCAGCTTACATGGCTAACCTCTCAGCAACTCAACACAGAGGACGATGAACTGATACTCAAACGTGCAGAAGCCACCTCTCTCTCATTAACACCCTCCTGCATATGGAAGTTTTGTCTATTCCTAATCTGTCATAGCCCTGCAGGAGGAAGAGGGTGGCCCAGCGTGGCTCCCAGAGGGCCTCACCTTCCTGCAAATAGGGACTGGAGAACATTTTACCTGACCTCTCTCCTCACTTTTTGATTATTTTGACGGCTGCTCTGGAGAGGAAGGTGTTGAGGTAAGGGCAAGAGCCAGGAAGAGGAAAGGCTTCTCAACCACCTAGTCTGCATTCACCCCGTTACAAATTATTCTGGACATTTGTTGTTTTGTTCCCGTCTTTCTGTCTCCTAAGCCATGCCAGGTACTCTCTCAGCAGGAGGGCTGGTGGGAGCAATTACTGGGGGTAATATAGAATCGGTGCTTCCTTAAAGATGGGAGAAAGACTGAGTAGGTACTAAGTCCACAGCACTGGGCAGAGACAAGGCAAGAAAAGAGAGAGAAAGAATGGGAACTAGTAGGAGGAAATAGGTTCACCATACTTTTTCTGTCACTCTAGAATCTTCGAAGATTTGCCAGAACTTAAAATACTGGTATTCCTCTGTCCCTAGGCCTTAGCTCTTCTCATTTTCATATACTTCCTGACAGACTTCATTTACTTTAAATCGTTCAATTATCTTGATTTTTTCCCTCCTCATGATGTCCAAATATACATCTTTTAGTTTACAATTCCTTTCCTGAGGTGCAGACCTACATATTCATATGTCAACTGACAAAAATTGCCCTCATTATTCTTCCCACTTCGCCCAGATCTGCTTCTTCCATATCCTATCTCAGAAAAATGTCACTGTCCCTTCCAACTGATCAAGTTAAGAAGCGTGGGGCTTTATTGGACTTTCCTCTCCATTATGCCATGTCCACAACCAGGCAGTAACCAAATCCTAATTCTACTCTTTGAATGTCTCTCAAACCCACCTACCTGGACTTTTCAAAGGCCTTATGGTAGGCCAAATAATGCCCGCCCAGAAAGACCTCCACATTCTAACCCCCAGAATCTGTGAATGTGTTACCTTACATGGCAAAAGGGACTTTGCAGATGTACTTAAGGATTCTGAGATGGAGAGGTTTATCTCGGATTATGTCGGTAAGCACAATATAATCACGAGTCTTTACAAGAGGGAAGCAGGAGGGCCAGAGAGAGATGCAGGTGTGATGATAGAGGCAGGAGTGATGTGAGGTCATGAACCAAGGTACGCACCAAGGCTCTAGAAGCTGGAAAAGACCAAGAAATGGATTCTCCCCCTGGAACCTCCAGAAGGAACGAATACAGCCCTGCTGACCTGTTTTAGTTTTCTGAATTTCAAAATTGAAAAAGAATATATTTATGTTGTTTTAAGTCACTGAATTTTTGGTAATTTGTTCCAGCAGCAATAGAAAACCAATACAGGCCTCAAGTATTCTCCTTCCCTCCAGTCATACTGCCTTCTAGCTATTCCCTGCAAGGTCACCAAGGTCTCAAATACAAATCTGATCACAGCCATTCCAAACACCAGGACTCTCTGAGCTAGAATGTCTTTCTGTGTTATTCTTAGCTTTCCTTTACCCCCACTCTGGGGCATACCACCTTCCAAAATGCAGCAGCATGGGGGCATTTCCCTCCTGTGAATGTGTGAATACACCATAAACATATCCTTAGAGCATGACCTGTCCACACCCTTTTAGGGCCAACCTATACCAATAACAGAATGGTGTCTCTACTGAAGCAATTGTCAGCAGAGAAAGGAGCAGAACATCTTTTGTAGCACGATGACTCTCAGGGAGGTCCTATGGGCTTTCTAACGTGTTTGGGGCCAGATGAAAGGATTGCTTCCTTTTCGTTCCCTCTTTCATCTGTCAAGTGGAAGAGAAGGATGAAGGAACCTAAGAGCACCAGGGAATCTGAGAATTGGTGTCCATGCAGGGGTAGGACCAAGAGGTACATAACTGGGCGGATAATCCCTACATAACTGGGAAGCTGGTGGGGAAGATAAAGAGATACAGAAGCTAAGGTGAACTGTATGTAGATCACCACAGAATATTAGCTCTTAAAAATGAACTCTTTTTTTAGACCGTAAAAAAATTGAACATTTCTCTGATAACCTGCACGCAACTGATAACAGTAAAATATTGTGACGATGGATTGTTTAGTTCATCTCGTCTCCATTTAATGATGTTAAGAGAGTAATAAGAAGAATCTTACTTCATTGCACACCACCCCCCCCAATAAAAAACTCAACCTTGTAAGGTCAACATAACTAGGACTTTTTTATCTGGTTCCTGGTTGTTATTCTCAAGTATTCTCTTTGTTCTCAGAAACCTATCAAATGTGCAAAGCTTCAGATTTGACATCATGTTTTCTAATGCCCGAGTTTGGTTTGTATACCCTTTAACAGTGATATGCCCATCTCTATAGAGGGATTCATTACACTGTATTTTAATCCTCTTTCTGTAGCTTGGAGTCATCTTATGGGTCATACATCTTATGGTCTGTATTTACAGAATTCCTACAATTCTTTCCTCATTGTTAGAAACACACACACAACATTTATGGCCCTTGTGATGGCTCTTCCCTTCAAAATGAAATAATCTCGGGGCACCTGGGTGGCTCAGTGGGTTAAAGCCTCTACCTTCAGCTCAGGTCATGATCTCAGGGTCCTGCGATCGAGCCCCACATAGGGCTCCCTGCTCACTGGGGAGCCTGCTTCCTTTCCTCTCTCTCTGCCTGCCTCTCTATCTACTTGTGATTTCTGTCAAATAAATAAAATCTAAAAAAAAAAAAGAAATAATATCTCTGTTTACACATACACACACACACACACACACACGTCTGGTACCCAACACATTGAGATTTTCAAGGAGTACTATTAGTGCCAGTGCTACAATATTTAGCAACTGTAGTGCTTCACGCTGTTGAGTGACTAAATATACTAAAGATTCGTGGTTTGATTATGTTTAATAGATACAGATTGAGAGCTCTGACAAATTATATGAAGACTAATAATAGTGAGCTCTTGTTTCCTGGGTATTGTTTACAAGAGAAATTAGAAAGGATAAAGGATTTGGATTTTATTCCTTATTAGAGGTAATACTGTCTAGAGAGAAAGGGTATCATGGCTGGAAGGACCCTGTCCTGGAAGCACTGAGTTCTAAAACAGTTTCTATCACCATCCAGTGCAACTTTGGGATAATTATTGCTTCATTTCTCTTGTTCTGTTTCCTCACTAATCTAATAAAATTAGATTATTGGCCCCTTCCCAGTTCTAACAATTTATGATGAAGATAATTATAACTCAATACATGTAATGCTTGTTTTGTATTAAATAAAAGGGGCAGAAAACTGCATTAGGTCACTATGCCGAATGATGTCCTCTGATCCTAGAGAGTACAATAGAAGAGCCCTAAAGCAGTACTGGGGGTATAACACTCTCATGCTAAAATTGAAGCTATAATCCAAATAAGTTCCTGTAAATAGGACAGGCGCACCTACTCAGAGAACAGGGAAAGCCAATTTCTCAGAACTATTTCCTGTAAGATTAGAATACTCTGAACTCAATTTGCTATTGAGAACAGACTTTTAAATCAAAACAATGGATTCCCATGTGAATCCATGAACAACTTCTGACCTAACATAAATATTCCAAGGGCCACAATATGCTAGTTTCTCCCTAAGGCCTACCCCCCCTACCCCCACCTTAGTAGGCCGTAACTCTCCTAAACATTATTTGGTAGATGCAAATTGGAAATCCTACAACAATCTTGAACCTAAGTCTGCCACAGTTCTCTTGCTCTTAATCTTTTGGCATTTGGCATTGTGGTTGATCCTAAAAGAAGACATTGCTACATCTGTAAGTCAAGGTAGAGGTTGAAGGAGCCCTCCAACATGCAGGGCAGATGGTGAGATGTCACGGTAAAGTCGGTGCGACCTCCACATGGATTAGGTTCGATGCTACTGAAGCTCTATAAGAGCTATCAGGAAGATAAGGGTGCTTGAAAACTGCTCAGTGAGAGAGAAAGTGTCAACACACATTGAAAAGAGCATTTCAAGGTCTTGGGTGGAAATTATTTTATCAGTGGGAGTGTTTTCAACTCCATCCCACAACTCCCAATCAGCGGCAATCTCCAAATCCCTCCAACTTTTTATGAGGTGAGGAAAGCCATCAAGCAGATGAAAAACAACAAGGCATCTGGAGCTGATGGAATCCCTGCTGAAATCTTCAAATCGGCTGAGGAAAACGCACACTATGGCTCCTCACTCTCATCTTGAAGCTTGAGAATGATGAAGAAATTCCAGATGACATCAGTGATGCTGCAGTCGTGACCATTTTAAGGCAAGGACACAAAGATAATTGAAAAAAGAACCCCCTCACTCTTCTCACTCAGGAATGTTTTTGCTGAGAGTGTCCGAGGCACTTTTTCGAAGGTAACAGATACACAAAACATGTTTGTTATTTGACTTCAGTAGTTTGGTAGGGTGTTCTCTTTCTTTTTTTTTGTTTTGTCTTGTCTTTTCCTTCCTTCCTTTCTTTCATTTTCTTTCTTTCCTTACTTTGTTTTCAGTTGCACTGACACCAAACACTGCAAGCCGTTGTAGATGCCCACTGTGCCATTGTTATATTCTCATTGTCATGTGTGTCCGAAAACCCCTAGACATCGCTTAAGACATGAACACGTATTCATCTTTCTGTCTCCATAGAATCTGTACATAGCAGGTGCTCAAAACATGTTGAATAAATGAATGAAATACTTGGATGTTACTAAGGGTAAGATTAGTTGCATACATATAACATTTAGCTGATCAGCGAGAACAATGTCGTTATATTGCCTCAGGCCCCTCTGGCCGTGATGTCAGGACAGCCACACAGAAGAAGATGGAGTCAGGCTGCACACAGGCATTGGTGGCCACTTTTCTTTATTATCTGCATGCATGAGTGCAGCTGGTGAAGAAGCCTAGGGAGACTGGCAATTGAGGTTTGTGAAGGATAGGAAACCGGGGATAAGGAAACTCGAACGCCAACCTTCGCTTTGGTGGCTGCTGACCTAGTTTCCAATCAGAATTGAGCAGTGAGCTTCCTCAGGGTCATACTGAGCGGTACTAACATTCCCTTCCTGCAGAAGAGTGAGCCGACATGCAGAGGTTAATTGACTGGTCATTTCCCAAATTTGGAGCCCAGCTCTGATTTGGATTTAATGTTCGCCTCTCCCTGCCCTACACTGAGGCCAGAAGGCCAGACGGACCCGGTGCACAGAAGCTCTGTGGGGAATAGGGTGGGGACAGCGCGGGTCCTCTCTCTGCTCCACAGACACAGAGCTAATGCAGTGCACTATGGTAATTAACACTTAGAGCTGATACAGACGAAAATAAACAAATGCGCACCCATTCTGGTTCCACTTCCAAGACCTCATCCCGAGCCCGTAACACAGTTTGTTTTACAGCTTCCCTGCTCACGTGAGAGCCGGCATAATGAAACCCCTCTAATCTCTATTTTTCTAAAGTCTGTGTAGATACAGATGGCTCTGTTTTGGTCTCTGGGTTTTATTCTTATTTTGCCACAATTTTAACCTTTTATGTATCTCTTTCTGTGAGATATTCTCACTGTTTCCTCACTGCCTGGAGGCTCTGAGAGGCCTTTCGTTTTCATTTTCCAACAGTTGCATTATACCATTCTTCAGAATATTTGGGATTTTTTTTTTAATTATGGAAGATGTATTGTCATTGTTGCCGAGGATTCTGATACACAGGGATGTCTGTTCTCTGATTCAGGAGAAAGTTTCTATCAGCTCCACTTTTTCACAGGAGAGGTTGAAGAGTAGATGTTTGATTTTCAAAGTCTCCATAACCCTCGTGCCTGGAAGGCTGCGGAGCGCAGAGGAAGGACGCGGGAGGACCTCACCTCCAGCCTGTGTTTTATGCTTGTGGGAAGAAAAAGAGAGACTACGAGGCAAAGGAGAGAGTCCTGAAATGAAGAGGGCTGGATGTGACACAGGTTCTGAAACAGAAATAAATAAATAAATAAATAAATAAATAAATAAATAAAAATCAGGACATCATCAAGCCTCACAATTGAGGAAAAATGGCCACATATAAACAGCCCCTGAAAAGCACAATATTGGTCCCATCAACTCGGCATATTCTGAGCACCAGCCTCCAGCTTCCAGTTGTAATAAGAGAACAGACAAACGTAAAAATGACCAAAGCATCCCCCCCATGTTTGCATAAATGAGGTAAGCAGCTCCGCGGAGGGATTTAAAAGAGGACTCTGCATTGTTTCCCGAGTCACTCAAGCATGGCAAGGGTGGAATTCCATCTGTTCTGCTCAGTCTGGTTCAGTGAACTGGGTCACTTTTAATGGTTCACTAAATTCTGACTATCTAAAAATTACAGTTAATGTGTTTTAAAAATCTTGAGCTGCATGACAAGAACACCTTATTACTTGTTCTTCCTTGCCCTTGGGTTGATCACCTCAGAGAATGGGTAAACGGGAGTGTCTTCCATGCGATGGAATTGGGACTTGGGTCACTGTATCCCACGTCAGGGGCCACCAACAGCTCTCCGTTAAAACCAAGAAACAAAACTCATTTTCTATCCCTTACTCGATCCTCTCTCCCTGACTGGAGTCTGGAGGCTGGGGTGACTCTTTCTCATTCATGTGGGATCAATCTGGGAACATCCTCTCCGAGGTAGAGGAAGGAGACAAGCACAGAACTAGAAAGCAGAAAAACTATTATAGAAAAATAATTACATGAGAGGAAAAAAAATCATAATTCATGTTGCAGGGGTAAGTGTGAAAGTCTCAAAGCTCAGGATGCTCTAGGGAGGTATTTCAGGCTTTTGGCTTTTCAAGGAGATGGTTTTTATCCAATTCGTATGATCTAAACACTGCCCAAACTTTTAAGGAGCTGTGAGTAAAGCTAAGAGAGAAAGAGAATTGTGTCCTCTGGATCTGTGGTAAGTGGGTTGGTTGTTCTCTGCGTTACAGTACAAGATTCTTACCAGAAAAGCAAGACAGTTTTTATCTTGGGCATTATGAAGGGCGTCGGGACTTGAGCTATGTAGGAAATACCTTTAGAGACAGGATGAAAATGTCAAGAATTAGAATGAGAAAAAGGGAGTGGATTTTATTCTATCATTGGATTGGGGTAGCCTTATTTTATTTTCCATGTTGCCTTTACATATTAAAAATGTATCTTGCACTTTCTGGCTACTGGTCTACGTGGCTTCTAGTTGCAAAGTCCTGCTTGATAGATCAGTGTGACAAATCATCAGTGATGGACAAGAGCAGCAAGGGTTGAAAGCAACACCTGAAGTTTTCAAATAGGAAATGACAAAAAACTAGATTGAAGACACCTGCAAGTTTAACCATGATACTCTTTCCAAATACAGTTTTAAAAAAGATAAATATATTTGAAATAAATATACTAAAATTGGGACCATGGCTTCTGAACAATTACAAAGATGATCAATGAGATCTATAATGCTGATGACATTTTTACTTTCCACTCAGACATAAATAGTGTAGATTTATTTGTTCTAAATGCAATTCAATATTTGGAGGTCTAGATAGATGTGGATCTAGAGGAATCCATCCACATTTGATTCTTTTTTTTATATTTTGATTTTTTATTTAAATTCTAGTTAGTTAACATATGGTGTAATAGTAGTTTCAGGAGTAGAATTTAGTGATTTATCACTCACATATAACACCCAGTGCTCATCACAAGTGCCCTCCTTAATACCCACTCCCCATTTCACCCCCTAATCAACCCTCAGTTTGTTCTCTATAGTTAAAAGTCCCTTATAGTTTGCCTCCCTCTCTCTTTTTTTCTTTTTCCCTTTCCTCTATGCTCATTTGTTTTGTTTCTTAAGTTCCACATAGGAGTGAAATCTTACGGTATTTATCTTTCTGTGATGGACTTACCTCACTTCACATAATACACTCCAGCGCATTTGATTCTTAATGGCACATGTATGTTACTGAAGCATGACAAGTTGTATTCTTTTTTCCATCCAATAAGTGCTGAAACACATACAGAGCTGCAGGCAGGGCACTTCTTTAGGCTTTCCTTTGCACAAGGTGGAGATACACAGTGATTTGCAACTGTAGGCTCAGTCTTTCAGGTAAGGGGTTGTCCCCACCTCTAGCCTTCTTTGCACAGTTTTCACAGCTCCCAGCTTGGGAGAGCATGTCTACGTGCCTTTAGAGATGGTCCATTGACCTCTGAGCAAGGGCTGTGCATGGCTGTGGCTTCTTCTCCAGACTATATCCTTCCATAATCCTCACTGTGGCTACCAGTAGTGGAGAACATGGCTGAAGGGCCTCTCTCCCGTGGCCTTATTACTTCCGAGCTAGTCTTCCTGGCTTTGTCTCTGACTGATCTAACTTATTCCTTGCACTTCCATCACGGTGATTTTTCTCAAACAATGCAATGGAATCTCCTTGCTTACAAGTCTCGGTAGCTCCCCATTGTCGAAAGGATAAAGTGCAATTTCCTTAGCAGACATGCATCTCCTCATTATAAGATTATTCCAAAAACATTCTGGGTATCTTTCTAGGTTCATTACCATTTCTTGAGTTCTTGCTCATCTTTGAAGGCCCAGCTTAAGTCTCTTCTTTGGGAGATTTCTCTGATTACTCTATGCAGCCCTTCCATTCTCTTCCATACCATACCATGGATACCTCCATTGGAGCTGCTGTCTCAGAGTATTGTAATGATATGTCCGTCTTTCTTCCTATTTCCCCATCTAGATGGTGTTGCAATAAAAAAACAAGAATGTACCATGCTTAGCATAGTGTTGAATGTTTGTTGAAAAAAAAAGTGTTTAACTGAGTGGGAATTTTTTTTTAATGTGATTTGGTCTGTTTTCTATTCCAGCTATGCACTTTAATATAGCTCCAAAGTACCATTTCCACTCCTGTTATTTGTATTTCTGTTGTTTTCTTTCATAATATTTATGAATATAAGTTTATCTGAACATGTACTTGTTCACTCATTTTTTTCCTATCAGTGGAATATGAACTCCGTAAAAGCAATGATGTCATCTTTTTTGTTTATACTGTATCTCCCCTTCCTGGCTTTGTGTCTGCTTAGTCAATATTTGTTAACTAAAACAATGAATGAATTAATGAATTTTCCAGCAGAGGGTATTGGGATTACAAATAGTTTACTTCCAATTCTTTAGGTAATGACCATACTTACTGTTTTCCCCTTATTTACTTTCTTCTTGGTTTTGATGATTCTTTCCTATAGTTTCCCTTCCGTTTGAAACAAAAAATCTTGCAGCAAGAAAAGAATAAAAATCAGTGAGGAATTTACAAAGAACCCCTTTTACATGATGACTACGGAATCCTTTTGTGAGTGGCTGAGTTGCCTCAGTTCATGCGCCAGTGATCACCCCTTTCCCTTTCTCTTGCTTCTTTTTCCTACTCTCAGGTCTGCCCAAAGCTGCTGGCTAAGCCGCCTCAAATACAAAAGGGAATTAATATTGTAAGGACATTTAGAATTCAGCACCCGCTCCACTGTGATGGCAGGGCTTCAACCCTGATAGTTAATGGAAATATCAATTTTTGGATTTAAACTCATCAAGGTCAGGGCCTATTCTATGAGTCATTGTCTAATAGGGCTGTGAAAATTGAAACTCTAGAGCAAATGAGGGCCTGAATTTTTGCCTTCCTCTTTAGTCCTACCTTCATGGAGTCAAGAAAGAGGATATAATGAGGGTGTGTGTGTGTGTGTGTGTGTGTGTGTGTGTGTGTGTGTGGCTGCAGGGATTAGACAGATTAGATTAGACAAGTGGCTTAATCTATCTCATAGACACTTTGCTATATGAGTTGAGGAGCTCCTGTGAATGAGCAGGCCATCTGAAGGAAGAGTTTAGCAATCACGGCTGTCCCCAGTGATTTTGTCCCCTTAGTTTCCCCAGTGCTCTCTTGGCTCTCTGGAATGGGGTCTGCCACCAACACACCATCTGTTTTGATTCAGAAGCTGAAACAACTCAAAACCAGGAACTATAAATGCATAGATCTATCTCATTTAGTGTTGACGCAAGTCACTTCATCTTTATGAGCTCAGTTTCCTCACTGACATTAACTGGATGGTGACAGTGACTACTGTGTGCATTGTTTAGAGGGTTAAGTAATGTGTAAAGTGCTCAGCCTTGGTCCCTTGTGCATTTCAAGAAAAGTGCAGTGGCCGCTATCACTATTACTATTCGTCCTGTTAACCGGTTAGAATAAACTTGGGTTATCTTTTTCTCTTCTTCACGTGTTGCCTCATTAAAAATAAACACACGCCAGAGTCCAGAATTCAGAACTACTCCTTAATGGTTTAGAGCACAGATTCTGAAACCAGGCTACTTGGGTTTGAATTCTGGCTCCTTAACTTACTGGGTGGGTAACTTCAGGCAAATTTATATTTAATCTCCTCATCCATAAAATGAAGGCAAAGACTGCACCTCTTTCCCTGGTATGTGGTGAGGAGTAACTTATTCAGAAAGCTTGGAACAGTGTATAGAGTAAACATGTAATACCTGGTAGCTATCATTAATATTGTTCTTGTTACCACTGAAGTCACTTGTAGGGTAAAGAGGGGAATTGCCTTGTACACGTTATATAACTTCCTCATAAAACTCCCAAACCAGAGAGCACAAGACAGCCAGCGGCCCCTCTTTCTCTTCTAAATCTTCAGAAGTCTCTTCTTTCCATGCCCTGGCTCTATCTTCTTCCCTACAAATCCTTCTTTTTCCAGGCCACACCCTTGTGAATGTGTAAACTAGCCTATTTCCCCACTGTCTTCTCTTTCCTACTCAGGAGTAGAACAACTCATTCAAACAAATAATAAACAAATAATTCTTTCTAAGAGAGAACCATAGCTGAAAATCCTTTATACATCAATATTCTCTCCAGATTACATGATTACATTAAGGATTTATCCAAATACATATCACCAAGGCTGTAGATTGATGCATTCGCTCCTAGTTCCTGGGCACAAGCCCTTTTTGGCTCAGTTGTGTTTGGGTTGGAAACTGGATCCAGCAATCCGTGTTGCTTACCTCAGACTAACTCTAGTCCTGTGGCTGGTAGAACTCTTGTTATTTCTTTATGTCTTAAGGGTTTATGTCTTAATTTTCCCCTGCCTGTGGATTCCAAGATTAGCCCTTCTAGCTCTGGACTTATTTCAGTTCTGCAGTTGGAGTTCTGTCCTTGCTCCTTGCTCTTGGAGAGACAATGTTATCTCCTTGTCTGAACTCAAAGGACACTCTTTTGTGCTTTATGCTATCAAAACTGAGGAAAATGGAAGCCAACTAAATTATATTGAAAATCAGTGTGCTGATACTTAGTATGTGTTTGAGTTTCACAGTAACCATGTAAAATAAGTTTTATTATACTTTATCAAATGCAGAAACCAGATCTCAGAGAGGTGGAATGACTTTCCCAAGGACACACAGTAAGTTAAATAGTAAAGATAGAATTTAAACTTGAGTCTGTTTAACTTCCATAGCCTATGTTTGTTTCTTCCATTATATCACATTGTTTCATATTTTTAGAAAATGGTGTTGTTTAAAATTTTAATGTATTATATTTTAATTTTACATAAAGTTTTTATACCATTCTCCTGGAATGAGATTAAGAATGAGATGGAAAAGAGTGATACTACCAAGTACAGAGTATTTTCTCTGTCTCCCCCCTCCCCACTTTTTCTGTTATCTACATATATACGTATATATGTATACTTATTAGATATCATCTACTATACTGAGAATTTACTTCATCTGAAGCTAGCAAAAAGCTTCTTCTTCACTGTTTTCATTGTGACAGAAACGTAGAAACTTTATCCTCGCCTTGGGATAGTCCACAACCAGCATGGAGCAGGGCCAGCATCTAGCGAAGCCTCACTTTCACAAGTGCTTTCTGGCCTAGCTCTCTAGCCAGGCTGGCCCTGGCATTGTCTCCTTGATGGCTCTTCTATCATAGCCTGTGTTCCTGCAAGGGCCAGTCAGGGAAGATCACTTCTGTACTCAGCAACACAAACTCCCCGACACAAACTTTCACTGAAGTTCTGTTTCAGAATTGAGAGATGGTTCTAATCTCAACTGATTTGTAGAACTGAGATGAGCTGATGAATGTTAAAATCCTTCTCCCCCAAGGTTAATTATTTCTGCCAATTTTCTTATTGGTTAAATTTCAAGAGGTGCTTGTTCAAGGACCTACCTATCCAGAGAATTCAATCGCAAGTCTGCCAAGGGACCAGGCCTTCTACAGGAGTCACTTATCTTAGTTGCTTAAAGTGGTAGCTTTTCTTTTAAATACAGTTGAAAAATTATTAAAATTTACACAAAACTATATTAATATGTTATTTAGGAGGATTGTACATGAATGTGAAATATCAAAGTGCAGGACAGAAACTCAGGAGACATTTTGGGTCTCTTAGAGCTACCTGAAGTCCTGAGTGAGGAAGGTCAGATCTGATTTTTGGAAATGGGCAATTAATTGGGGATCACTCTTATTATCGCAGGTTCTTTCAAACCATAAACTTCCAAAAATACTAGAATGAACACATAACTGACATGAAATGGGTCTCAGAATAGTGATCAAAAATGTTTGTTGTGTGTGAGCGTGTGAGTGCAAGTACACATGAAGATAATTTCAAAAGTGTCATGTCTATGCTTGATTGCCATAGTCTTAGATACACTGGCTCCCAGCCCCTACACGCAACTTTCTGAAACGTCATTAAAATTGGAAAAGCCAGTTAGACAAGTATCACAATATAACCAGCAGTAAAGTCAAGCAGAGCCTCTGGGGTAGTATACTTCTCTAATAATATTTCCTTCTTTTTCCGTCTCACTCATAAATTATCTAAACAGATGAGAAAACTGAAGAGGGAGAAGAAAAGGGACCAGTGAAGAAAAGGGCTGAGCAAGACAGCAATGGAAGCAGGCATATGGCGGTGGAGTTCATGGTGGAGGGCAAGCAAGGGTGGGGAGCTGCAGGTAGAAGCAGCTCAGGTGAGAGAAGAGGAGGAGGCTCTTAATGAAATAGGATTCATCTGAGAGTAACTAGCACAATTTAAAATGTTGAGACCAAACCCACACATCAGGGATACTTAAGATCAGAAATATTTTATAAATTGACAGTGGGGAAGGAAGGTAATTAGAGCAAGGATCTGGCAAGGGAAAAGGAGTGCAGGGAAGAGAAAGAGATGGGGTCCAACATGGACACTTCACCTGTTAGTTTAAGGTCAACTTTGTGTGTAACTTTGGTCGTATCGTTTAAAAAATGCAAATGGCTCTACATAATTTATTGTTGCATAGTAGTGTTGGGATCAAAAAGCACTCATATCCACTGTAATTGCTATGTCAAAAGCCCTATGAAGTCTTCACCTGAGTCAGAATCTTCTATTTTTGTCTGTGATACTGTGTGTGTGTGTGTGTGTGTGTGATACTATTTGTTAATGATAACATACATCTCATAGAATATCTTGGGTGTATTCTGCTGGTGAGCAGCTTGACCCGTAAGTGACAGATACCTAGATACCAAGAATGTCGTTACTTGTTCAAAGTCATGCAATGAGGAAGATAATGAAAAGTGGATGTGTCATATCCAGGAAGAAGAGACAAGCTAATTTCCCTGTCAGTGCATTTGAATATTCTGAAAGTGAAATAGGATAAGGTTTGTATATATTTGTTTGTTTTTCATAGATTTTACTCTTTGTCCTTAACAAAGAGAGGGAAGCTGAGGTTTATCCTTCTCTCCACCCCTGCAAATGTGACCTCCCAAGGAAAAGCCAAAAGGATAATTCTTTTCTGATTAGGAAGTGGGAAGTTTGACAGCTTCTGAAAATAAATGTCTGTATTCCATTTTCTAGCAGGCTACTGTGGTTCGTCTTCTGTCTGGGAACTGGATGAAAACGTCAGTGAATACCTCAAAGGTCAGAATTTCAGAACAGCTGCCACAACTGTATTGTCACCAAGTATTAATGACTCTCTCACTCGTTTTCTTTTTTTAAGAGGCCTGGTCATGTCCGGGGGAATGCCAGGTACATTTTTCTTAATGTATGAGCACAAGTTACATATAACAACCTAACAACACAATACTGCCTCTTTAATGCTAATCTATTCCTTGCAATCTACTAGATACATGTAGAGTCATTGGTGTGTATCAAGAGAGCAAAATCAGATTCTGAAAATATCTGAAAGGATGCACTAGAGTGTACATAATAATGTATTTTAATCTGCCAGGCCTTAAAATTAATCATGAATTCCCACAGAGATTTTAATAATTTTGAGATGATGTTTTTTATTTTTTTATAGAGTAATATTCTTGGACAGAGTTTTCTAAATGCAGCATGGGGGAAAAAAGTCAGTGGGGGAGGGGGAAACGGGGCAATTTCTCACTCTCCATAGATGGGTGATACGTTGACTAGGGGAACATGTTTTCTTTTGCTCCTAACTAAAAAGCAAGGTAGGTGTTTCAAAGAAAGGCTTTATCACTCCATAAACGCTGGCAAATCGCAGGCAATTTATTAGGGGTAATAATGTGCATTTGTTAAGCAGGGGAATAGTCCTGAAGGGAAGAGGGCCTCTGATGAGGGGGGTGGATGTCTCCATGACATCAGGGGACTTGGCTGTCAGCAGTTTTTAGAGTTGCATGGGAGGAAACCCTTAGTAATCAAACTGCACTAGGCTCTGGAAAGGGTGACCATATTATTTATTGTCCAAACAAGAAATTTTGAGGGGGAAAATAAAAGTCAATAATCACACTGGGACATAAGCTCACCTAAACTGGAGGGCAAAGGTATAGAGATTCAAGGTTCTTATCTGGCACCATCCTTGCCTTTCAAAGAGGGTGATCATGTTTGCTCCCTTTAACTCACCAAGATGCTGTGATCGAGACCCATTTAGGCTCTTCCAACTTAATTAAACAAAGATACTCTGTAAACTTATTATACAGCATTTTTTTTTTCTGAAAAGTAGACAATTAAAAATATACTGCAAGTTGGTGATTGTTTGGGGATTTTCAGAGCACTAGAAAAGCTGGGCTTTCCATACCCTTTTTAAATCTCTGAAATACCTCATTACAGTGTCTGAGTATGGGGAGAAGTGAATTGCTTTGTTGTTGATCAAGTCTTTTTAACTTTCCCTGAAATACAATTGTCAGAACATGTCTTAGTTCTTTTTCTTCCAATCCATTAGAATGGAGTTTTTAAAAAGTGTGTACTTAATTTCCCTCTGTCTCCATCTGAAAACATTTTCTAAGGACTGAGGTAGATGACAGTTCATGGAAGTAGGAGCAACGCTATTATTGACCTCATTATTTAAGGAGAACCAAATTCTTGGTCAGTGTATGTGTGGAACATGCCTGGAAACTTTAAATAATGGAAATTATACATATGAGAATGAGGTAGAGACAGGAGAAGTTCCAGGAAACTGATGTGTAGTTATAAAGATATGACAAAGGATTTTACCTCATATACATTACCTTCCGATAATTTGCAGGCTGGTCAAATCAGAGATCTCACTAATGGTGTGGTGCTCCTGTGAGAAACTGCTTTATTACTCTTTGGGTTGGATGACGGAATAAAATTTGTAAAATTAACACAAAAGAACAGTAGGCAAGTGAAAGTCTTGATTATTCAGACCCTTAGGGGTAGAGAAAAAGCTTTTCAGTTTGGGAAGAGTTGCTTGTGAGGGCTTCGCTTGTCTCCAAGATGAGCGTGTAGGCACGTTCCTATGCAAGGACCCTTCCATTGCTGCGGTGGAAGCCTGCGGTGGGGGGTGGGGAGCGGAAAGGGCAGGACACTCAGCAGCCCTGGCGGAAACTCTCTGGGAAGTCCTCCTTGGCCCCAGGCAAAAGTTATGGAAACCCAGCAACAGCTGCCAGGTCCTTTAAGGATGCCCTGAACCAGCATTTCTCCTCTTCCTAGAGTTACTCTAAGAACTGTAGGAAGGAAAGGAGAATGTTTTGTGGACCATTTGTTTTTTGTGTGTGTGTGGCAGTTTTAAGTTATTAGTTTTTAAAATCAGTACTTTTTAATGGAAACATCTTGACCAAAAATCTGTCACAGAATTTTGAGACCCATTAAAACAAAAGTTTAATGAGAAAAAAAAAAAAAAAAAGAAGTGTAGGAGAGCTTCAAAGTTTCTGTGTTTCCCCAAGGGGTGAGGAATGCCACCAAGAGAGCTGGTGAAAGCCAAGGAGCCTTGGATCAAAATGTGGGGACACAAGGAGACCGTGAGAACCTGAGGAGCAGTGGCCATGTGGGGACCCAAAATATCTCCAAGCGGGGCGATTAGTGCAAAATGACCAAAGAAAAGACAAAAGAGCCACTTCTCACTGAGAATTTGCAGGGAATAGAAAATACCTCAAATTCTCATAAACTCTCAATACTTCAACAATATTGCTAGCCCTATAAATGGACTGAGCTTGCCCTAAGGAGACAGAGACAACCTTGAGGTGTCTGAAAATAAGCCCTGAGTTGCCCTGAATTGAACAAAAGCAGATTTCCTTAATTAGGTGAAATGTGGAACTAAAATGGATATTATATGGCTAGAGAGTTAAAAAAAAAAAAAAGACATGAAAAAGAGAAAGTCCCTCATTTTGCTCACCTGCATATTTGCTGTGACATAGCCGACCCACTATACTGGTATTCTCATTACTTAGCATTTTGCTCCTTGTTTAGTAGGCACCTTATAAATAATCTTTCCATTGCTTCAATGGAATGAAAACAACAGTCTCTCAAAAATAAACCAGCAAAAAACGACATAGCATGACAAAACAAAATCCTCAGTAACAAGAGCATGAATGTCAAGTCGAATACTTGTCTTAAAGATTTAAAGAGCTCTCCTGGGAGAGGGTTGATGAACCAATGCCAGCCCTCACTGGGACAGGAAAACAGTAAAGGAGATTGAAGCTTTGGTATAAAGCACGCTGGTCCGAATGGTGGACGTGCTCCTGTGGTAGGCTAACCAAGGGGAGTGAGGCTGGAATCTTTGGGGATCTTTAAAATTGGGACAGACAAGAATCTATCTGAAAATCATTTATGTAATCCTGTTTAGAAATAGGTGAAAGATGATTCCTTGATTTCTTCTTTTTCTCGAGAAACATAGCTTCAGCTCTATTCTAATCAGAGGTCAATTTATCTTCACTTTAGGAGGCTTGGTTATTAATACCTTCATGGCAGATATTTTAGAACCAAAGCTGCAGTTTCCGTTGAAGACAGTATTTTAATTTTTGATCAACATTTTATGTTTGATAACAGACCTGGCATACACAGCTAAAAATGCCACATGCCCTGTAGGGAGCCCTTTATTTCTAGTGACATATATTGGAGTTATTCTTCTTTGTTCATATGATTTATCTTCAAAAATCTATTGAATGTGCCCCTAGAGAAGTGCAGAGAGCTGTTTTAATAATCATATTGGTATTCGGGTGGAATGGAGTGGGATAGAACTGAAAGAACTTGCAGGAATATTGTACGTGGAATCTCTGGTTCCACCAGCCTGCGTATCATATTTAAAGTGCAGAAGTATAGCTAGAGTTTGCAGAATAAAGTTCGCAATTCCATTCTTGTAAATACTGATCTTTCGCCCTCCTTCCGAGCTTGGAGAGTGTCACGATCTCAAGTCATATCAGAAGTGCCACAATATGCTGCTAGGTCAACAGATGGCAGGGTTACACTGCGTCTTGTCTGTCTCTCTCCCACCAAGCACAACAGGAATTTATCCAAACCATTTGATGGTCTGGTGTCTGGTGTTGGCCTTAGGAGAGCTGGGATATAGGTCTCCAAGTTCCGTTTCTGACCCCAAGGATTCTGTGCTTCCAGAAAGACCTGATGAGGGGCTCAGTTGGTTAGGCAACTGCCTTCGGCTCAGGTCATGATCCCAGGGTCCTGGGATCGAGCCCCACATCAAGCTCCCTGGTCAGTGGGGAGCCTGCTTCTCCCTCTCCCTCTGCTGCTCTGCCTGCTTGTGTTCTCTCGCTCTCTCTGTCAAATGAATAAATAAAATCTTAAAAAAAAAAAAAGAAGAAAGAAAGAAAGAGCTGATGGACTGAGGTAGCTCTGAGGCTTGACCCTCACTGGCAGCACACTGAGTCTGTGGAAGCAATGGAGGACTGGATTCTTTAAGTATAATGTAAAATACAGAGAGGTAGAATAATAGTTTATTTTAATATCTCCTGATTTTTGCTTATGATATTCTTCTTGGGATATCACCCATGGCAATATGAGTCTTAAACTGCCCTTTTAGGAGGTATAGATAGATAGATAGATGGATAAATAGATAAATAGGTAGATAGATATTCATTGAATTTTTAACACAATACTCTATGAGGCAGATATCTTGCCTATTGTACAAATAAGAAAACTGAGATCTAGCCAAGTGAAAGAACTTGCCCAGTATCCCTCAGCTAGTAGAGAGGAGGCCAGGGATTTGAGATCAAGTGTGCTTGTTCCAAAGTCCAAGCTTGCTTTCTAAGCATGAAGCCTTCCTAGTGTAGAAGCTATGCATTAATGTTTGCTAATTCATAAGGGCTGCCGGGCTTTAGTTGTGGCTTAGTTAATACGATAACTAGCTTTGTGATGTAGCATTTGTAGCCTTGCCCAGTCACTTATTTATTTATTTGAGAGACTGTGCACGCGCAAGTGGGGGGAGGGGTGGAGAGGAAGGGGGAAGAGAGGGAGAGAGCCCTCAAGCAGACTCCCCACTGAGCACGGAGCCCCATGAGGGGCTCTCCCTCACACCCCTGAGATCATGACCCAAAACCAAGAACCTGACGCTCAACCCACTGAACCACCCAGACGCCCCTGCCCCGTGTACTTTTATTGAGATCTTCCAGTTCTGGTGAGCGATAGTGAGATTCTTTCCACCAAGACATAGAATGTCTCAGGATATGCGCATTGCACAGCAAGCCTGGGGAAGTTAGGATATGAATCCTGGCCCTCGAGTCTCCTGCCTGCTCCATCACCTGCCGTTAGAATGCCTGGAAGGCAGTTCCTTTAAATTCACCTCTGTTAGCCTAGGTAGTTGTGTGGGAGCAATTAATTTTCCCAGGTACTCCACAGCATTTTTTAGCCACCTTCAAAAATCAACCTTGTAATGTTTTAATTGAACCATATCACTTGTGTTTCTAACATTGATATGGATTTTACACAGCTGTTTACACTAATATGTGTTAAAATGCCTAATTACCACTGCAATCACAGCCTGGCTCGATAGTCTTGCCAGCTCTTAAATATATGGTCGTGTCTTAATCAAACACAAACATCAATGAGCATTCTAAACTCCTGCAATTTGTAAACTGGATTAAGGGCAATAAATGTGACCCTTCAAACAAGAACACAGAATTTTGCATATTTCATGCTAATATGCTCATCTGTTTGTTTTGCTGTTCTTTCCCAGATTTTAAAAAATGCTTGTTGATAAAATGAGGTCAGAATGCCAGATGAGATGGGTGTTTATTGTGGGATTCAGGGAAAGGCTTAAGAAGGCCTGAGAAAGGCTCTGCTCTCCAAAATAGCGTTTTGTACGTGTGACTTCATAAACTTATATTAAATCATTGGCTGAGGATTCTTTAATCAGTTAGGTAAACTTCTTCTTACTTATTTTTTACCAGGTATTTGAGTACCTACTTAAGAACTCTGTAAGAGCTAGTATATGCAGTGTAATGTCAGAAGAGTTGGAGCACCATGCATGGAAGTTTCTCTGAGAGCCTGGAGGGGCGAGTAATTGTTTGCTTTGAAAGTTCAGGGAAGACTTTGTAAACAAGATACATTCTCACTGGAGAAATGGAAGCCTTTCCAGGAGGGCAAGGAAGGGAAAGATAGACAAGAAATAGAGAAAAGCAGTCACAGATGCTGATGAAATGGAAGAGATCATGGCAAGTTTTGGAAACTACAGTGGCTCAGTATGGATGGGGAGGAGAGAGCTGCTGGGGAAATCCAGGAGATGCAACTTCAGGGACATTGTGGTAAGCCTTGTAGGTGGTGGCCTGTCTCATAACATTAAGAGGATATCTTACCTATAATATACCAAGACAGAGAGTTCACTGGAGAGCTGCCATTTGGCCCTTGTGAGTGTTATCAGTGGTCACCCAACCCATCTTCAAAGAAGTATGTGCCCTGAACATCGAGCCACCTTATACTACAGAAGCCTATGGCAGTCCATGGACATTAGCAGGGAATCATTAGGTTTCTCTGTCTTTTCAGTGATTGGTTTACTGACTGAGCCGTGTATTCATTCTTGCACTGATTCAATAAGCGTCTACTTAGCCCTTACAGTATTTCAATACTTGTGCTAGTCACTGAGGAAATGGCAGTGATGCTCTCTTCTCCCTGAAAATAAGATATCATGGGCTAAAAACATCAGATTTGGCAAAGAATGAGAATGCTATCCCCTTCGTTTATCTCATCCATAGACTCATGCCACTTCCTTCATTATATAGATTCTCTAATTTCAACTTCTGCGCACCTCATTTAAGAAAATATATATATTTTTAAATGAACTCACATTTACCTGGAATTTAAATACATGTAGAACTAAAAATAACTGGAATTTTAAAAGGGGTTTCATTGCTGTATGAAGGAAAGTGGCAAGGAATTGGGGACTTAGTCAAAACTGAAACTTAAGGGGCACCTGGGTGGCTCAGTGGGTTAAAGCCTCTGCCTTCGGCTCAGGTCATGATCCCAGGGTCCTGGGACTGAGCCCCGCATTGGGCTCTCTGCTCAGTGGGGAGCCTGCTTCCTCCTCTCTCTCTGCCTGCCTCTCTGCCTCCTTGTGATCTCTGTCTGTCAAATAAATAAATAAAATCTTAAAAAAAAACCATGAAACTTAAAAAGGATATCCTGGAATTATTGTATATTAAATTTCATTTCCTATATCACCTAAATACATCACAATAAAAACCTGTTTAAAATGGAGACCACTAAGACACATCAAGTATACTTCAAAATCAACAAAGGCTGAAAATTATGAATAATAATGAATAATATAATTTTGGGGGGGTGCACACACACCTATAACCTCCATAAAGGTAGAAATAATGTCTGTCTTGTTTACAACTGGACCCCTACTGTATGGGGTCCAGTTGTAATCATGCTGAATGCATGATTGTTCATGGTAATTAGCAGTTGTGGTAATGGTAGATTATATCATTGTTTCTAACTCTTTTCCTCTCCCTCTATCCTACATCCTCCTGCGCTACCCTAGTGATGTTGGTCTTGGCCATTTGACTTCCTTTGGCCAATGGAAAATGGTTGGGAGGGACAGTGCGGTAATGCTGAGCTGTACAGCTGGACTCTTAGGAGGTATTGCTGCTTCAGCTCAGCATGGTGCATTTCTGTCCCAGACAAGAGGTATACCTCTGTCCATCCTGTAACTGGCAGCTCCTAACCATCCAGCAGTTGGAGCATGGGCTGCCCCAATTCACTGTTAGCCTCTTTCTCTTTACTACAGATGTAACTAGTACATGGCATCATGTTTGGGGCTTCTATCTAGTAGAAAAGACTAAGCAAGAACCTTAGTTAGGTTACCCAGAAGCAGATCCTGGGTCAAGGATTTAAATACAGGTAGTTTACTGGGAGGAGATCTTTGGAAGCAACCTTGATAGAACAGGAAGGAGACAGGAAGGTAGGAAATATCATATATATGCACTATTGATTGGCTCTTGCTGTGGGCAGCTAGGTCTTAATCTCCAGCTGGGGCTTTCTGAGAATTGTATAGAGGGTATACCTCAGGAATGTCTCTCCAAAACATGGGATGCTGGGACATTTATCCACTGATGGCCATGTCTCATTATTTAAGGGTTCTACCCTGCCCCAGGAATGTTATTCCCTTACCCTATGACCACACTTCCTGGCTGTGACTGGGTTGTATGACTTTAGAGAAAGTTCTGAGGCATAAAAAAAAGGAGAGAAGTTGCTGCTTGGATTTGAGCCAGAAGTGCCTATCACAGTTGCTCTGAAATCAGACCTAGGCCAAGGGGATGCGATGTAGGTCACAAAAAAATGCCTGCTTTGAGATAATGTTTATGCAAATGCTGTGTAGACCATCAGGTTCTAAACAAATGTTATTAGTTATTAATAGTGAAAAAATTCACATGTTTTTGTATAGTAAAAGTTCATCAAATAATATGGCTCATTCTAATTAATAATACCTGTGGTACTATTGTGCAGGATTATACCAGTCATTTGTTTGCAAAAGGCCCAAGGTTGGGTGGAATATTCATACTCATTGTTACTTCCCTCCCTACTTTTCATCTCTCCCAGGACTGCTATCTAGCTACCACCCCAGTTAACACACACACACACACACACACACACACACACCAGAGATCTACACACCCTCTCATTGCTCCTAGATTTCTTTATTCCATTGAGCACATGAAAAACCTGGATGGGAACAGGCAAAGGGATTGGAGAATATTCAGTTCTTCCCTCTATTCTTCCTACAGGTTGGGAGGCAGGAGATTACAATTGAGAGATTAATCAGATGCACTCTGCAGAACTGCTTTCCCAAGAGAATGTTCAGGAATCCCACACACATGAGGTGTCTTTGCTACTATCACACAAACATATCCAGGCCATAATTACCCTGTACCTCCATAGTTCAGAGTATAGGCCTGTCACACTCAAATATGTATGATTATATAATCGTCAAGTGATATCTAGTAATTGCTTGTAGAACCCTGCCTGGGTTCTTCCATTCCAAAGAAATTAGAATTATAAGGGAAAGTGGCAAGACCCATAAGGGAGAGTGACTCTTATGGAATCAATCCAACATGCACACCTCTTTGGAGAAAGACATCACTCAACTGTGAAAGATCACCGTGACCCTTGCTTTACATTCCATCAAAAAACTGTTAGGTCCATCAGCTTAGTTACCCTTTAGCCTTGCGTGGGCATTGACTCAGAGCTACAGAAAGATCAGTGTGAGTATGAAATTGTTTAGCTTGATTATCATTTCCTTAGCATGAAAAATCCTGAAACTCATTGACAAAAAAGAACAGGACTCTGCTGTTTCTAAGTTAAATACATGTTGTTAGAGTCAGTTTGTTACTCTAGTAAGTAACTCCACAATATAAATCGCTTGATATAATGAAAGGTTATTTCTTACCCATGTCAGTCCATTGGATCTGGGGGGCTGGTGGGTTGCTTGTCTGTGCAATCCTCCAAGGATCCAGGCTTTTCTCATCATGAGATGTACCTTCATTCAGGTCCTCTGAGTATTCTTTCTCTTCAGCTAATGGACAAGGAAAAGAAATAAGACTCTTTGGTGGGCCTGGAAGTAGCTCATGTCACTTCCACTCATATCCTTTGGTGAGGTCTGTTAGTGATATGGCTACACCTACTGGAACAGAGACTGGAAAATGTAGCCTAATGGAATGTCCAGGAAGTAGAAGAGAACTCAGATATGGATGAGATCTCTGGGTCTCTGCTAAGTAAGGAAAAAAAATGCAGTGCCTAAATGAACAAGAGCCTTTATTTTCTTTGTGGGCCAGTAATTTAGTTAGTGTTCTCATCTCCAAAGACAGGGGAAGCTCTGTTTCATCTATTACATGAGATGTTCTGCTCTGGACATGTAAACAATTTCTTCTCATGGGAAGACATTTCTTGTTTCTGGTTTTGTCCTGTTGCCTCTGATCCTGTTTTGACATTGTGGATGGGAAAGGAGATGAAGACAGCTCTATGTTTGCACAGCTGAGGCTCATGGTTGGCCTTCTGCTAATCGGCAAGCTGCTGGAACAATCACCACTGAGGCAGTTAAGGTTCCTAAGTATCGAGCAGTTTGCTGATGAATGTCTGAACCAGGGTATGGAGGGGTCAGAGAGAAAGGGAGCTCATGTATTATCATCATTTAGGAGAAGTTTCAATATATTCATGCTGTGTTAGGATGAATCGGCATCAGAATTATGTCTCTGAGAGAAGGGAAGTAAGAAGTAGATTTTGCACATGTTGTCCTTGTACTTGCCATCCCCCACCCTACGGAAACATTACTGCTTGTGTTTCTATGTTGCTTTCTCTGTGATTACCCTTCTTTCTCCTCAAAGCATTTTTGCAATATCTCCTCTTTTATGAAGAGCAATTTTCCTACTTGGTAATCCCTGAAGTTCACTGTATTAGTCTGCTAGGGCTGCCGTAACAAACTGCCACAGACTGGGAGGCTTAAACAACAGAAATTCATTCTCACAGCTCTGGAGGCTGGAAGTCCAAGATCAAGGTGTTGGAAGGTTTGGTTTCTCTTGAAGGCTCTCTCCTTGCCTTGCAGATGGTTGTGTTTTATTGTGTCCTCACATGACCTCTCCTCTGTACAGGAATCCCTACTGTCTCTTCTTCCTGTAAGGACACCAGTTATATTGAATTAGGCTTCCACCCTTATGACCTCATTTAACCTTAATTACCTTTCAAAAGGCCCTATCTCCAAACATAATTACGTCACTGTTTGGGGCTTCAATATATGAATTTGGGGGTTTGGGGACCACGATTCAGTCCCTAGCATTCATTCAGAACATGAAAAGGTCTCGGCAACACATCCTATCTTTTGGCTCCTTAAGATTCTGCAGTTTCAAATTTTCTCGAATGTTCTGAGTCACAAAAAATTCACCAGTGACAAAAAGGATTTCAGTCAGAAGAGTAGGGTCAGTAAATTGAAACTCATTATGTAAAATTTAGACAAATTTAGTTTCAGAATATTGAGCTGTGCCTAATCCATCTTGAAGTAACCTTTCTCAAGTTTTGAACTAGAAAATTTGGATGACTTTTAGGCAAGTTTTCCCCTGCTCTCCCTACTCCATCCCTAAATCCCATTCTTAAAGCATCTCTTTGCTTCTTTTCAGCATCATTCTCACAAACAAAGTGCTTCACACTGAAGTTCCCACATCCCACTATTTGCTCCATCAAAGCTTCTGCATCCTGTCTTATTCTTTCCGGTGCCTATTCTGGAAAAATGACAACTAGCTCATCCGATAAAAGGTTCAGAGAAGGGTGCAGGTAGCAGATGAGTATTTTGAAGCTAAAGCCCATCTTCTATTTGTCTTAATGAGATGCCTTCTGCCAACTCAAAGCCCTTACCCAGAGGAGGTGGACACTTTCCTGGTAGGAACTTCATCGTTTGTGAACCCTGCACTGCCTGAGGTGGGTGAGTGGAGAAGGCCTTCAGCACGTTCTTCAGGCAGTCCCTACTCCCTGAGCATAGAAAATCAGTCTTGTGTCTTCCTCCAAAGAGGTGACCCATGCAGCTACGTTCTTAGGAACAGACCATCCATTTCAAATGAGTACATTTCATTATGATCTACAGGGCATGGTTTTTCACAAATGCATTTTAAAAATCTAGCCCCCCTTGTCTTAACTCTTTCATGATCTACCTGGAAATGATGAGATCTGAGAGAGTGGGAAATGTGTTTTGTTCACCTTTGTGTCTTTAATGCCTAGTATATTATGAATACAGTTGGTGCTCAGTAAGTATTGGGTGGATACATTTATACTCTAGTATAGTTTTGTTGTTGTTTTGAGGAAGAGTGGGCAGACAAAGGCTGCTTTCATTGTCACAGTTTTAAAAATATGCAACTCAGAAAAGAGAATGGTGCGGATTTTGGAAGCAGATTTGGATTATATAAATTGACTCGAGTGCCATATCTTTTCTCAACTCCAAGTGTCTAAACCACTTGGCTTAAACTCATGATATTTGAGTCAGCATCCCCTTTGAATGGTATTATTATTATTGTTTATCATTGCCTCAGATTTTACAATATGCTTGATGCCGCAGAAGACATTAAAAAGACACAGCTCTTGCCTTGGGGCTAACACTCAGATAGGCAAACAAACAAAATGTATTTAAGAAGAGGTAGATGGATCGCAGAGATGCAATTTCCCAGGTGTTTGTATTTGTGCTTTGGGTTCGTTTGTCTTTTAACCAGCTGTAGGCTAAAGAAATCTTGAAACTTTTCTTCAGAACAAGGACGTAAATGACAAGAGTTCAGAAGAAAACACAAGCCCTGAAGTGCAGAACGCAGGGCTGAGCGTCTCAACAGCCCCGTTCAGGGCACCTCCATGCTCTCGAATAGCTCTCCCCTTTCTGTCTCTCTCAACAATGCGCCGTCCTGTGTTTCCTCACCGAAAACCCAATCATTAATTTAAAAATGGATCACTGAATTTTATGGCCCATTTTGGAGGATTAAGCCAGTTCTTTCCTATCAAATAGTGTTTAAAAATTTGACTAGTTCTCCTTATACCCTGAGACATTTATTTGTACAGAAGTTAGGAAAACTTTGGTCCTAAGTAGATATCACCCTTAAGTTTAATTTTTGAAAATCCAATTTATAAGCTGAAGTGGATCAAAACATACCTCAAGCTTTTTACTCTTTCCTTTTGGTGAATATTTTAAAAACAATTCTCTCATGCAGTTATGGAGCAGAGACAAATATGTCCATTTTGTAAATGTTCTTTAGTGTTTGTGGAAAATATTTGTGTGTGTAAGTGCATGTACAAAGCATCTTTGTCTTAGAAATCTAAATACTGTGTCTGTTTGTTATACACGAGATCAAATCCGTGCTTCTGGGGGTTAGCCAGGGCAAAACTTTAAGTTTCACATGTAAAGTACATGAGGAACACAATCTGCGATGCTTGGTAAAGCCGTAGAGATGTCCAGATTGCAGAAGGGGTGGCGATAATCGTCGCTGTGCAGGGGAGAGTCTGGTTCCGTTTCATTTGGTCGCCATGATCTCTAGGTGGATGGAGGGGTTTCTCGTCAGGGCCTTGATCCATGAAAAAGATGTAAGCACCCATAGCCACGCATTTTAGACCTTGCCTTCCAAAGTTTCTGTTTAATTCCACTTTCTCATCACATGCAGGAGTGTGGTATGCCCTTCCAGATGGCCCGCACAAATGCTTTGTCGTACTTCACTCACTCCTTGCATGTCAAGCATCTCTGGGACTACATACATTACCAATTAGCATCTTATATTCATTTGAAAGGAATGGTTCTGCAACATTTTATAGTTTTCTTTGATAAAATTTGCATGTTGTAATGCTCTTCTAAGAATCAAGGATGTGATTGTGGAATTTTCCTCCCATCTTCTCCCTCCCTCTAAATATTTTCCCCTGTGCAGCACCATTTGATTTGTATTTCAGGGAAAATATCTTTGGTCTGCCATTTCTGAAACCTGGTGAGACCATTTTAGTGTATTTACCAAGGCATCCTAGACATTTACTGTGTCACATCTTTCCAGGGGGCTATGTTCCTGTTGGTCCACCCCCATTTTTCAGATTCTAGGTCATGCAACCTCCTCAGTGATCTATAGATTTAATACTAACATCCTTTAGCCATTTGCAACAATCTCTCAGCTAGACATTCTTCATCTTGAGCTCTGAGATAAGCATTTAAAACAGTGGATTTTGTGTATTGGCCCTGATAGTAAAAAGTAATCCTGACATATGAAAATCATGTTTAGCCAACACACCAGGGAGATGCTATGCACCAAAGTGATCAAGTTGTCACCTAGCAAATGGTAATGGTTGCTATTAAGTTATCTAAAGTAATCAGTATTGACATGTTGGTGAACAGGCAAGTGGAACACACAGAACCCCAATGAATAGTGCCTTCTTGACATCGTCACATGAATTCTCACAGGTATCTCAAACTTTACATGCTTACCTTTAGTATCTCCTGAAACTGTCCCCCCTCCAGTGTCCCTCATCTTAGTCAATGATATGTTGTCTACTCAGGTGTTCAGTCCAGCAATCTGGAGTCCTCAGGAATGACTTCATTTCCTTCATCTTTCCCTTCCCCTGAATTTGTCATTAAGCGTTTGGTTCTACTTCCATTTATCCTGATCAGCTCAAACTTTGCCACCCTACTTCCACCTCCTGCCCCACCCAGAGCTCACAACCTAGTTTTTGGAAAGCTTCTATAATGTTCAAACGGCACTCCCTGCTATCTGTCTGATTCTCTCCTGTTCCCTTTTTTGCTCAACTGTAGAGTTCTTATATGATGCATCGGAGAAGTTCTCTATGATGCTGAACAACCTGTATTTTGGCTTTTGTGTTTAAAACATGACACAAATCTCCCCCTAAGCCTCCAATGTCTGCAAAAGCCAAATACAAAAGCCAAAAAAAAAAAGTGTTCTGAGTCTTGAGTACCTGTCTCCAACAGGTTCCAGCTTGCTGCAATGAATTTTGGGGCTGCTCGTGAAACTTCTGTGGTTCTTTCTTCCTACTCAAGGATTTTGTACTGGCTCTGCCTTCAGCCTGAAAAGATTTTCCCTCTATCTCTTCACTTGCTTGGTTTCTTCTCATTCTTTAAGTTTTGCCTTGAATATCTGTTCCTCAGAAAGGCCTTCTGTGGTTACATTATTGGAGGACCTTCGCTGGAGGTTACCTTCTTGTACATCACCCCATTTATTTCCTTCGAAGCACTGATCATAGTCTCAAAATATTTTGGTTAGCTATTCACTTATTTGTCACCTCTCTGTCTTCTGTTGTGCAGAGTCAAGTCAGTGTTCTCAAGGCCAGGTTCGTTCTTGTTTAATTTATATGCATGTTGCTTAGCACAGTGCTTGGCATGTAGAGGCACTTAAAACATATTTGTTGAATCAATGTCTCTAAAGAATTATGATGAGAAGAGCTGAATGTGGGTATGTGGTGTGTGGCATGTGGTATGTGGTATATGTATGTGTTGTAATGGTTAATTTAAAGCACTGGGTGTTATATGCAACTAATGAATCATTGAACACAACATCAAAAACTAATGATGTACAGTATGTTGGCTAATTGAAGTTAAAAAAAATAAAAAAATAAAAAAGATAAAGAAAGTGCTACTGGGTGGGGGATGGGCTAAATGGGTGGTAGGGATTAAGGATGGCTTTAGTTGTGTTGAGCACTGGGTGTTATACGTAAGTGACGAGTCACTAAGTTTTATTCCTGAAACCAATATTGTGTTCACTAATTAAAATTTAAATAAAAAATTGAAAAAATGAAGGAAGTACTATTGACTATATGTTTGTTTTCCCTCCAAATTCACATGTTGAAACTGAATCCCCAAGAGATAGCATTAGGAGGTGGGGTCTTCAGGAAGTGATTAGGTCATGAGGGTGGAGCCCTTATGAATGGGGTTAGTGCTTTTATAAAACAAGCCCCAGAGAACTCCCTCTCCCCTTCTGCCACGTGAGGGCACAGTAGAAAATGCCATTTATGGAGCAAGACACATGTCCTCACAAGACTCGGAATCTGCTGGCACCTTGATTTTGGACTTCCAGCCTCTAAAACTGTGAGAAATCAGTGTTGTTTATAAGTCCCCCAGTCTGTGATACTGTTATAGCAGCCTAAATGGACTAAGACAGGAAGAAAACACAGAAGCAGAAGAAGTAGGCTTGGAATCAGGGTTGCAGGAAGTCAGATCCACTGAGAGGATCCCAGCCCAAGACTGATTAATGAAGCTGGGACCAAAGCAGAGATCAGAGGCCTTGACTCACACCCCTGGCAGTTTGCCAGAGACAATTCAACTACCTATGTACTAACTGGTGCCTAGGAAAACAGCACGATGTACTCATTCACGTAGGAAAAAAGAGACCACAGCTCCAAGGTAACACAGAGCACAGATCTTCAAAGCAGTCCCATGATGTGACTGAGGCCACATCACATTCAGTAAACGGAGCAAACGTCTACTTCCACATGTACACATACATATGAGTGCTTTTGATCAAATTCACCATCCTCATAATCTGTTATTTAATGTTGCCACTAAGGAGAGAGCAAAATGGACTAAAAGAACACCTTTACCAGACCAGAATAGAAGGTGGAATGAAGCCACATGGGTGAGAACTTTACAGAAGCATTTGAGCACATACTGTTCGAATTAGGGGAAAGAAGCACAATCTTCAGCAAAGAGAAATTCACTATCCTGGTCAAAAGCTGACTCCTGGAGGCACACATGTGCATAAACACATGGGTTCTATGAGTGACAATGACCTTACTTCCAAATAGCGTTTCATAAGCACCTGCTATGTGCCGGGCACTGAATGAAACTGCTCACATGCATTATCTCACTTAAAATCATAAGCCTAACCAGGTAGGTTATGAACAGGGCTCCATTTTCACAAAAGAAAAACACGACATTAAGAGAAGATGATTGTTTTGCTCTAGATCACACAGCAAGCGTGGGAGGTGTCGTATAGACTCTTATCTATTTACATTTAGAGCTAGAGTTTCCTTATCCCTTTGATTTTCAAAGAAACCCAATCTCTGGGAAAGGTAGCTGCTTCTGCCTGGAAAGTCAAACAGTACACAATGGCTTTCTGAATCCTACTCATCTTCAGGGACAGTATTCTCTGATTATACACCATAGAGCATTAAATATATTGTGCTGTAATTTTTATTTTTAACTTGCCCAATATATTGCAACCAGCTTCAGTTCCTCAAATTGGTCTCCTTAGCCCTACCTAGTACTTAGTACATGTTCTGCAGCTCAGCTGAAGGTAGAGGTTTGCACCTTGTCCTGAAACCCTGATCCATGGAAGTTGTTTTTTTTTTTTTATCTGATGGTCTTCCATTTACACGAACTAGTTTAGTAAAACAAGTTATAGTCATTTAAAAGTAACTATTTTTACGAAGAGCTTGCATTTTCAAGAAGAATTTGCATTCCTAAATATGAACAATAAAGAAACCTGATGTGGAATGTCACTAGTTAACTATGGCTAAATCAAAAGAATAGGAAGAGTATGCTTACAATTCCAAAGAGAATCATTAAACGTCTTAATTTTAAACATTATTCCGTATTAAGATGTTGTCAATAAAACAAAGATATCCCCAGAAACAGAGGAAAAAGAAAATAAAAAGCAAAAGAAGAGTGAGAAATGTGTTCACTTCTGAAACTGTCATGGGGCGAATTTATTTATTATTATTATTTTTTAAGATTTTATTTATTTGTCAGAGAGAGAGGGAGAGAGAGCGAGCACAGGCAGACAGAATGGCAGGCAGAGGCAGAGGGAGAAGCAGGCTCCCCGCCAAGCAAGGAGCCCGATGTGGGACTCGATCCCAGGACGCTGGGATCATGACCTGAGCCGAAGGCAGCTGCCTAACCAACTGAGCCACCCAGGCGTCCCTTTTTTTTTTTTTTTTAAATAAATGGCTGGGGATATTATTTTTTTAAATATTTTATTTATTTATTTGACAGACAGAGATCACAAGTAGGCAGAGAGGCAGGCAGAGAGAGAGAGAGGAGGAAGCAGGCTCCCTGCAGAGCAGAGAGCCGGATGCGGGGCTCGATCCCAGAACCCTGGGATCATGACCTGAGCCGAAGGCAGAGGCTTTAACCCACTGAGCCACCCAGGCGCCCATGGGGCGAATTTCAAAACAGAATATGAAGTTTTTACAAAATTCGTCATTCTCATTATTCCCATTTTCAGGTAAAATGCAAACTAGATGCAGGCAGTTTTTTAAAACACTGTATTATGTATCTCTCATAGGCCAGAACTATCGAAGCAAATCAGATCTTTCATTTTAGTATGCATTTACACATTTAAAAATTCATATTATTGACTATGTTGAATGCCGTGACTTCTAGAGAACCATTACAGCTCACGTGATAGCTTTTTATTTGGCATTGTATCAATTTGAAGCCCAGAATGTCATGATCTTAATGCAGATAGCAGATACGCGTGTGTAAAGTGGTATGGAGAGAAAGGTAAGGTGCACATGCAATAGGCAATTTTCAAATGTCATTGTTTCAGCCCTAAACACAGAATGCACACACCGAAGGGAATGTTTTGCTCCCCGGTCTGTGCAGGCACTTCCGCCTGCACGTCTCGCGCTGCTCGATTCCGCACCGCCGCCACGCTGCAGCGCATGGAGGACCATTTGCCCCTTAAATATCACATGTAGCTTATTTGCATCATAGACTATGGACCCAAGAGGGAGAAACACTTAATTTTATTAATAGAATGGATTTTAAATCTCTCTACAGGAGGCCACAGAACACCCCAAAGGGCTAATCTGTGTTATGGAGAGATGGCAAATCAGAAAAGCCCCAGTGCGTTTCCCACCCCCCCAGAAATCGTTCCCAATGAAAGCTACCACTAGGCCGATTGGCTTTGCGCATCCTCTGTTTGAACACTGGAATGGTTCCACACCTGATGTACAAATACCTAAGCCCCTGAGATTTACAATAGGAATGCTAATGCATGGCATAAACCCCACGGAAACAAACAGAGCTGGGATAATAATTTTGTAACCTCTTGTTGACATAACCCACCAGTTTGCTGAAGAGCCCCTTCATGTAGAGGAAACACAGAAACTATAATGATTTTCAGATACAGTTGACAAGAGACCATTTAGTAAACTTTTATTTTTTTTAACTAACAGTATGCAAGGATGTTGTATTCTAGGCTGCTACTAATAATCTCATCAGAATGCAAAAGCAGCGACTGTGTTATAAAACCAATGATCTGTTATATTCTGCAAGAATTTACAAAAGCCTAATGTCATTTACTACACCATGAGAACCATACTTGGATAAAAAAAAAATAAAACACAACAGAATTCAAAAACTGATTACAGCTGACGAAAAAATAAACTGTTTGCAAATGCAATGCTTTAAAGGTAAAACATACCAGAGAGAAAGACAGGGAGCCCAGTGATGACTTCGGAATGGGAGAAATTGGTGTTTGGGAATGTAGAAACGTGATTCGTCACTTAGGGCCCTGTTGGAATCAAGGCATCCATTCAAGTCCAGGCTTCTCTGGTCCACTGTCACTGCTGAATACGTGTTGCCAGCTCAAGCTGCAGGAAACTTGCAGTCTCAAAAGAGTTGTTTTTGTTGTTGTTGTTTGTTTGTTTGTTTTTCCTCAGCAGCATTTCTGACAAAAGCATATCTCTAACAGTCTTAAATATACGATTTTTTAAAAGGTTTTATTTATTTATTTGACACAGAGAGGGAAAGAGATCACAAGTAGGCAGAGCAGCAGGCAGAGAGAGAGGGGAAAGCAGGCTCCCCGCTGAGCAGAGAGCCTGAAACGGGGCTCGATCCCAGGACCCTGAGATCATGACCGGAGCCGAAGTAAGTGGCTTAACCCACTGAGCCACCCAGGTGCCCCTTAAATATACAATTTCAATGATTTTTAAAAGGGAAGACTTTTCTTTGGGGACATTGGAATAAAGTTAACTGAAAAGTCAGTGGCGTGGATTTGTCAGGATCGCTATGTAGCTGTGACTCAGATGGTCTCTCCTTTCTGTCACCTGGGACCCTATGATGGGTGCACGTGCAGAGGCAGGCTTCTCTCAGACCATATGTTTGCTGTTCTTAAATGTTTCATGGATTCAATTTTGGCAGTTAATTTTTTACGGCATTTTAATTTTATAAGGAAATAAATGTGTCTAAAAATTATTTCCTTTGATGTCTAAACCAAATTTTTTCTGCATTTTATTCACTGATGAAAAAAAGTCAGCTTCCTGAGGGGTGATGTCTGCCTCTTTTTACATTTCTATCACTGTATGTACCACTATATCCGTCTATTCATATATCATTCTTCCATCTATCCACCCAGAGAGGGAGAGAGAGAGAGATCTTGGAAGTTCTTGAAATTGCTATAATCTTTGGAAGAAACTGATTCTCTCCTTTTCAAACTAAGTCTTTTGGAAACATTTTTATTTTCAGGGCAATCATGGCAGAATATAAATAACACTGGGTCCTTAATACTTTTTTTTAAGACTTATTTATTTCAGAGAGAGAGAGAGAGAGGAAGGGAGAGTGTGCAAGCAGCGGGGGAGGGTAGAGGGAGAGAGAGAGAAAACCTCAAGCAGACTCCCTGTTGAGCATGGAGGCTGAAGTGTGGTTCAATTTCAGGACCCTGAGATCCCGACCTGACCTGAAAACAAGAGTCAGACACTTAACCAACTGAGTCACCCAGCTGCCCCCGGGGTCCTTAATGTTAAAAGTCATTTCTACAGTATCGTTAGTCAGCTTCCAGCAGAGTCCTTTCAGGAAATGTATTCTCGGATGACCCTGAAGATACACCTGGTCTTGCAAACTTGCAGGGAGTCATTCTGAAGTGTTGACTTAGGTGCCTGTAAGACATTGGGCAATAATGAAGATGGAGCTTTTAATTGCTTTGGGGTTTTATGAATGAGTTACAGTACAGTCACTGAAGAATTATTAAAGTATATCTCTACGGGAGGAGGCATCTATATTTTTTGACGGCTGGGAAGTTGCACACATTGAGAGTTGTCTGGAAAGAAATTGTTCATCAGATCAGTTAGTTTGAGAACCAAATGAACTGATGTTGTATTTCAGGAGAGTCCTTGCTCACTATGGATATAGAGGAATGTTTCATACAAGAGGCAGGGCTGTTTATTAAGGAGTCTGAATCATGCAGGACAATAATTAAATGTGTGAACCATCCCCTAGTCTTCATTCCTAGTGGCTTATTTTTTGTTTTGTTTTGTTTCTTTCTGAATGACTGGAGGAAGTCACTGTCTGTCGGTCATCTTCCATTTATCCTCAAGAGCAACTCCAGTGCTGCCCCCTCTTTGTGACTCTCCCTAATCTTCAGTTAATTGTCTTTTACATGACTACAGCACCATATACACAGTTATCTTAGTATCTCTCATTAGTAAGTGTGTGTGTGTGTGTGTGTGTGTGTGTGTATGTGTGTAAATGTACTTATTTATTGGTTTATTCTACTAGAGTATAAGCTCCTCAGTAAACGTTCTTTTCCATTCACAGCACATTGTAATAGGTATCTAATAAGTGTTCAGGGATGAATAATTACAAAAGGATTTAAGTAGAATCAACTTCCAGAAAAAGTTAGAAAAAGGATATCAACAATTTAGTAAGTTTGGGCTATTGGTCACTTACACAGATTTAAAGGATTCCTAAGCAATTAGAAGCATTTACATTTAAAAAACATAGTTAAAAATAAATATCTTTTTTTAAATCCGAAAATTGTATAATATCGGATCTGAGGAACAGGTCCCTTTCTCAATCTAATAGACAATCAACAAATTAGACTTTGGAAAGAAAAGCTTTCATTTACTGTCCTTAAGAGAATATCTACACACAATTAAAATAATTGGTCTTTTTTGAGAACTGATAGGGAGTTTGAAAAGAGTGATCTAGATAGACTTAGCAATTTCTTTATTCAGCAGATTCGTGTAGAGCTCCTGATATTTGCCCAGCTCTATGTTAGGTACTGAGGGTTCAGAGATGAACCAACCAACTTGGTTCCTGCCCTTCTGGGTATAGAATATGAGCGAGGTAGGTGGACTTCAAACAAAAGGCCTCCTAAAGGTCATGTCCCTACAACTGTGATAAGTATAACTGGCAAATTCAGGTACTTAACAGCATTCAAAAGGAGAATCTGACCTAGGGAGAGGACACTTTCACTGGAGAAGTGATAATCAAACAGAAACTAGAAAGATGGTGAGGGTGGGGAGAACAGGGATTTAGGGAAGTGTGGTGAAGAGTGATCTGGCAGAGGGAAAACCAGTAAATGTGCCTCTGAACCTGGTACATTTGGAGAAGGCAAGGTGGGGCTAGGCAAATGAGGCCCCAGTACAGTGAGTGAGGGGAAGCAAAACATAGGTGAGACAGGAAGTTGGGCAGGAATCAGTGCTTTCAAAGGATCAAACGCCATGCTGGGGAATTAACAGTGGATGAGGCCAGGGGTAACATGCTTCCCATGCAAATGCAGATCCAAGGGAAGTCCCCTCACTTCCTCCTTCCAAATAGATAGCCAGCCCACTCCCTCCAATGTACCCCCTTGTATGTAAAAAACCCAGAGGTGCTAGTAATATGATGGTTTATCCTAAAAAGAGTAGTATTCATGGGACTTTTAAAAAGAGAAATGACATTCAAAGTTGAGTTTGAACAGGTTGGAAAAGGGCAAAAGTCAGTGTAGAAAGAAAATGAAGAGGCACGGATGGTTTATTAATGACACTGGAGTCATTGATAGTGGAAATGAGTAGAGGGAAATTGATAAATCAGAGATACATTTTAAAAGAATTATCAACAAACGGGGTGTAAGGGAAAGGGAGTTATCAAGAATGATTTTACTATTTCTGTTATCTCACAATGCGAGTGGATAATTGGCCAATTGCTGCAGTAGAAACACTTGAGGAGGAAGGAAAGATGGTAAATTCAGATTTTGGAACTGTGGTGTTCAAGGAAACTGTGAAACATCCAGGTAGAGATATTAAGAGGAGGTGGACATAGAATTATAAGAATCAGAAGAGAAATCAACATGGAAACAAAAATTTGGGGATCATGGGCTTACAGAGGAAATGTGGAGTATTGATAAAAATTAGAGTAATAAAGAGTTTCTTTGGGTCATAATATAGATCATGGTGGAGAAAGAACATTATTAGATATTCTCCAAAAGTGATAAAAGAAGGGCTTTTTTTTTCTTGTTGTTGTATACATTATCATAAATTTATTGCTGATTTTTTTTGTAGTAACATGTTTTGGCTTTTTGCTATCTATTGTTGGCTGAGTTTTAATGATAGTTACTATGTGTTTTGCATTGTACTAGTACTAGCAAGTACTAGTTACTTGCTAGTTACTACTCCGTTCCTCTAGAGACCAGCAGTACAGAAATTATTAGAAAGCTATCAGAGATATTCTTAAATTGTTTAACAGAGTGTCAGTGAAATAGCCATTTAATGGAACTTACTTAAAATTTAATGCAAACCATGAAAGTCCCTTTATTAGAGAAATTGTACATATTACTGAATATGGTCAATGGTCATATCTATGAGTTAATTCAGTTTGCTCAGTTGGTTGTGTGCCCAATTCTTGATTTGGGTTCAGGTCATGGTCTCAGGGTCCTGAGATTAGGTCCCACATGGGTTCCCTGTTCAGTGGGGAGTCTGCTTCTCTGTTTCTCTCTTTCTCCCTCTCCCTCTGCCTCTTCCTGCTCATGCACACATACACGCTCTCTCTCTCTCTCTCAAATAAATAAATAAATCTAAAAAAAAAATCAAAGCCAATAATCAGGATAGATTTTATGCTCTCTTCATTACATTGTGAAGTGTCTGGTGTAATCCTATTGTATTGTTGGAAGGACAACTTGTACAAATTTTAAGAAAATTAGAAGATACATAGGAACACCAAGTTCTCCCCCTCCTTTTGCAACGGTCTCAATTATTTTCTTCATCAACTGGGCATGCCTGCATGGGTAAACTGAACACAGAGGAGGTGGAGGGAGATGAGGATGATTTTCATTGGTCACTGTTTTCTTCACATGATCTTGACTGATGTTTTCATACATGTGTTCAACTGGTGAAGGGTACCTTTGCTCATCATAGCTGAACAGCCGTAGTCCTGGTGTCTGGTAATATTTATCATAAGAGATATAAATGTTGTAAGTTCTAATTTGGGAAATAGCATCCTCACCACCGGCATCAGTCTTAGCTATACAAGCTTCTACTATTTCCCTTGTGTCCAGGGTAGCCTCATCTGTTTCCAAAAATCCACTCTCTCCATATACTTCCATATCTGCAGCTTCTCCTTCCTCTTCCTCCTCCTCACATACTGCTGAGCAATCTTGAAGTATTATACTGTCCTTGCTTTCTAATGTAATCTCCTTAACTGCTTCAGTTATTCCTGCAATGCCTGTGTTATGGTAACCATCTACCCATCCCCCATCACCATCGTCTTCAATGGTAGCTTCCAATTCATCTGAATATTCCATCTGTGTGCACCACTTTTGCATGGCACATTTTTGGTGACCAAAAATTGTTTCCCGTTGGTATGTATGCCCTCACTTTCATTTCTTACCCTGTAGCCCATTGCCATGTTGGATAGATATAGACTAAGTGATCTGCAGCTGCCATACTCTTCTGGGGTGATAACACCTGTTTCCTTAAACTTTGGTTCCCTGAGGACCTGGGTCGGGTACTAAGCCATTTCCAGTGGCTTTCCAAAATAGCCATTTAGAAAAGTTGAGATGTGTCAGATCTAGATATACATATATATGGGATATGTATTTCTATATGTATGTGTGTGTGTGTGTGTGTGTGTGTGTATACACACACACTACACATTCATTTCACTAAAATAATATATTATCATTTTATAGATACTGATAATGAAGTTCAGAGAGGTTAAGTGATGTCATGTAGTTAACAAATGGCTGAAGGCAGACTTGAAATCTCCACGCTGAGAGTTCTTTCTATTGTACAGCTCTGGGTCATCATAGCTAATATTAACAAGTCCCTGTGCCCTTTACTAAGTACTTCCATTCTTTTTTTTTTTTTTTATTTAAGATTTTATTTATTTATTTGAGAGAGAGAGAGAGAGAGAGAGAGAGCAGAGCAAGAGGGAAGGGCAGAGAAAGCAGCAGACTCCCCACATAGCAGGGAGCTGGACATGACCTGAGCCCAAGGCCGAAGCTCAACTGGTTGAACCCCCCAGGTGCCCCATGTCCATCTTTATTACAACTCTATGAGATTAACAGATCCATACCACAGTGGCAGCAATACATAAAGTGGAGTCTTCTGACTCCTACTTGTATCCCACTCTATGAATATCCTGAGTTCATGTGGAGTTAGCCTTGGATTTGCACTGGAACTCTGCATGATGGGTGTGGAACTGATGAGTAAGGGCTGCCATTCACAAGGTGCATTGTGATGACAGTGGAAATGCAGTCAGCAGGCTCTGGGCCAAAATAATTAGTATGGAATACATTAGAACGACAGCCAACTTCTAAGGGCTCAACTTTTTGAGGGTATGTGCCTAAATGAAACTCGTCTCATTTCTTCCCTGGGGTTGAATTTTAAAAGCACAAGGAATGAGAGTGTTCATTGAGAGTATGATTTAAGGTACTTACAGGAAAAGAAGGGAGACCAGAGGGGAAGGGAACAAACAATAGTCAAGTTCCAGGAACTTAGAAATCTAAGAAATGAAAGGACAATAATATAATATTTATGGTATGATGATAGAGAAAGAGGAGGACCCAGTGCATTCACAGATATGTTTCTGTTTTATATCATCTGCTCATTTTTTGACCTAGAATTTTCCTTCTGGTAGTTTAGATGCATTTAAAGTATTAGCCTTTGGTTTCTACAATGTACATGGTTGGCCCCATGTGACTGTAGGTGTCAGACTCACTATGATGAGAACAGGGCCATGGTACCCCTCATACTCCATTCCCCAAAGGAAAGCAGGTCTGGCCGTCTTCCACTGGAAAACATATCCCTCACAGAATGAGTTCATTTTAGCTGTCAGCTATGGAGTATCTAAGAATCTCTGTATGCATGCAACATTGCCAGCAAGACGCCCACCCACCTCCACTGGGGATAAGAATCCCCAGTGGGGGAAAAAGGCTGCTTCCAAGTGAGTGAAGCAGCTGTTGTTTTACACAGAAATGTCAAAAGCACAAGCAAATTTTTCATCACCAATTGGCGGTGTCATGGCCAGTGAAATACTTTGTGGTTTTTATGTGGTTTGGGGAGAAGCAACTGGTTTTGTGAGGTTTAAGTTATAGACATAAATTATATATGTGGAAACTAAACCCTTCGCTTGAATTCATTTCATTGCTAATGATAGGCTTTGAATCTGAGATGTGGTTGGTGGGAAATTAGCCACACGACACATCTTTGAGATGTTAAAAATTATTTTGCTATCTTCTTAAAAAGTTTATCTTTTAGTTACATTTTTCTTAGTAGTTCAATGAGTATAAATATATTTTATTGTATTATATGTTCCTATTAGCTAAGATTTTGCCATCTCCCAAAAGAAGTCTCTCTATATAAAAACATTAAGTTTTCCAAATGCAAAGAAATATAAACTATATGCTACTGTGTTTATATTGACTTTCCACTTACTCATAAATTTATTTCCCCACCCATCTGTAACCTATTCTTTCATCTATGCATCTGCCCATCATCTAACAGGTATTGATTAAGCCTGTCTATAGCTGATACACTGTGTTAGACGTTATAGGACAACGAAACCAATATTAACTCCTATCTCCTGTCTTCCAGAAGCTTCAAATCATTTGATAATTCATTTCTGACATGAAGAGGAGTGAGTCACCCTACCCTTGCAGCAGTCATCTTTAAACAATAAGGAAAATGAAACAAATGCTGTCTCCCACCCAGCTCACCAAGACACAGATACCAAGTCTTGCCATAGAGGCAGGGCCAACCTTTAAGTCCCTTTTAAGACAAGCTCTGTTTATGTACCGATAAATGACGACAAAATGCATATGAGCTTAGAGAATACAAAGACTGTAAGTTAGCTGTGATGTAGATTATGAGAAAATAGATGAGAGCTCAATATAAAGCAATAAAATCCAACATAACCTATGATGTCTTTCTGAACCAAACTGTAAACATCTTTGGTGTTTGTCTTGATTGGCCTGATCACGTGACAGAAGTAACAAATAACGCAGCAGTTGTCTTGGTACATTTGGGTGGCTGTCACAGAAATACCACAGGCTGGGGTGCTTAAACAGCAAACAGTTATTTCTCACAGTTCTGGAGGCTGGGAAGTTCAAGATCCAGGTGCTGACAGATTCGGTATCTGGTAAGAATCCTCTCCCTAGTTTATGAGTGCCTGGCTTTTTGCTGTGCCCTCACATAGTGGAATGGATGAGAGAGCTCTTCAGGGCCTCTTCTATTTGGGCACTAATCTCTTTAATGAGGTCTCTCCCCTCATAATCTAATCATCCCCCAAAGCTTCACCTCTTAATATCATTGGGGGTTAATTTTCAACTTTCGAATTTGGGAGACATTCAGTATATAGCAGTAGTTAACGTGTGTCGCTATATTAAGTTATTAAAAACTGTTCTTGAAATTGTACCTGGAGTTGGGATATTTTGAGTTGGAAGCTTCCTCAGTGATGATCTACCTTTAGACCCTATTTTGCAGATAAGGAAACAGAGGCCAAATAGATCATCTAACTGGCTGGGAGAGGACCCCACCCCCACCCCCATCCAGGTCTTCAAACTCCAAGTTAAAGCTCTTTGCACTCTGCCTCTTACAAAGTTTTTATGGGACATGTTTCACTGCCAACAGCTAGTAAAAGGACCAATTTTAGTCTCGGTTGAGGGAGAATAATCTTGTTTTAAAAATCATCCTTCAACATTTTTTTTTTCCTTTCTCTACCCTCCGCAACCTGCTTTCTGGTTCCTTTTTGCTTCCCATGTCTTGTTTCCTAATGGGACTTCTAGTACCCTTGTATCAATTTGCATTGCAAATGTTCTCTAACATTTAACTCTTTGTCATCAACATGGTTTTTTAACCCAAGTAAAAGTGCTGTTAGGATTTACAGGTTACCTTGGGATAAAGGAATAGAAAGGTTTGGTGGACGGGAGGTTGAATCTTGGGTTTGTCTTATTTTATCAATTATAGAGGTAAAATGGCTGTATATTTTATTTATTCTATCACAGGCCTTGAACTCAGCATGCATGTCACAAACACCAATGCTGGCACATCAGATTTGCCAGAGTTCTAGGGAAAAGCTTTCATTCAATTTCACACATTACCAGAAGAATTGATGGTGGGTCACATAAACCCACTCTCTTGACGCTGTGTACCTATAGACACGGAAGGTCTAGGCCCATCTGTCTCTCCCCTTTTGCTCTTTCACTTCCCTGCCATGGTCCTGGCACCCCCAAGTATGCATGTCCTCCTTTTCTGCCTACTCCATCCAATGAACAGGAACAACAGGAAGTTATTTTCCCAAATTAATACTCGTAAAGATGTCACAAGATCTTCCCATAATACAACCTCTATTTTTCTTCCTTAAAAAAAAAAAAGGTGGGGCTTTTAATAGCTCTTTTAGGTTTATTTTCCTTGTATTCTTAATTATATTAAAGACTCATATTCCTTCCCTGAGTATTCATTTAGAAAGAAGGTTTTGTAATAGTCACATTTAATTTATCAGGGTGCAATAATTTGTGTTTCCCAATCATCTCGCCGACTTTGGTTCATTATACTATTGTTTCACATGAGTAAGTTAGCAAAGTTTGGATTGATTGACTCTAATTAACTAAAACTGGTTCCAGGCTGTGCATCTATTGTCATGGTAGCTAACCGCAAAGCCCTAAACTGTGCAGCAATGGTGATATAAGGTAATATTGATATGAAAACTGTAGATAATATGTAACCTTGGGCTTATCACTCTTTGGGAGACAAACTAAAAAAAAAAAAAATAAGGATAGGGAAGAGAGAGGTATTAGGACAAGTTGTAAGGGCACTTGGGAGTATAAATGGAATTTTCAGTGGGTTCACTTCTTTTATTGTTTTTCTTGTTCAGAGATAATCACAAATGTGTTGAACAGACAAATTCAAAGTCAGCTGTTGGAAGAGTAAGGATTTCATGGTTTTTTGAAACTGTGAAGAAATGAAATACACTTGCTGACAAACTGTCCAAGATCCACCTGAAATTTTGGGGAAACCTCCTTTTTTATAGAGGAAATCTTTCTATATGTGACTCACCTAAAAGTAGGACTGTTTGAAATTTATTCTTTTCTCTGTTGCTGAATTTTTATAGCCAATAATGATCTTTGTCTGAGAAAAAATTGTGTTTAGACAGTGGGTAACTAGAAAAATGATTGCATTTTATAGCCTGTAAACATGAACAAATATCGCCCTTGCTTTCTAGTGTTCATCAGAAATCAAGTTAAAGAAACTAGAGCAGATTGCCATAGGTGGGATTCACCAATTAATTTCCTTCTTTCCTATGCAAAATGCTGCAGCTTCTGTCTTAAAGTACCAGTTAGGATCTTCTTACATTTGATTACTGTTGCTCACTTTTTCCATATTCTTCATTTTAAAAGCTCCAGGGCCCTGGTTTTCCATTACACCCTTATTAACTGAGCAACTTTCCCCCTTCAATCATGCATTTATCACCAAGTTCAACAGAACAATCTTTATGTCCCAACAGAGAGATGAAGTGAAAGTTTAACTCATGTAATACAGAACCTTGCTTGAGATGTTTTCTGCAGAGTGGAGAAAATACTGGAAGCATTTCCAGTTTATCCAGCTGCTTCCTTCATTTGCACTGTGCTGAAGTCTGTTTGGAAACTGAGGACAGGCTGCTTTTATGTCGGTATCTCCTTCATTTGATTGTTTGAATTTCTTTTAATGTTTTGTGGCCATTGTGGCTGTGTGAGAAAGGATAAACTTCCAAATGTCACAGAGAAAGGAGCCTGTATTCCTCAGGGTTTCCAGAGAAACAGAACCCAATAGGGTGTGTGTGTGTGTGTGTGTGCACACGCATGTGTGTGTGCATGTGTAGAAAAAGAGAGAGAGATTTTAAGGAATTGGCTCAGGTGATTATGGAGGCTGCAAAGTTTAAAATCAGCAGAATGGCTCATCAGGCTGGAAAACCAGGAAAAGTTGATGTTACAGTTTAAGTCCAAAGACTTCTGCTGTAGAATTCTCTCTTGCTTGGTGAAGGTCAGTCTTTTATTCTAATCAGATCTTCAACTGATTGATTGAGGCCCACCCACACTATGGAAGGTAATCTGCTTTACTCAAGGTCCACTAACTTAAATCTCATCCAAAAACATTCCCACAGAAACAACCAAAATAATGTTTGGCCAAATATCTGCATATGGTGGCCCAGCCAAATTGACACAGATACATCACAGAGCCCAAGGCTCACATAAAGGTACAGGCTGAGGAACCAGGGAAGAAAAAGATGGGGAAGGAGAATGACACAACTTTGTGTTGAAAAGAAAAACAAGAAAGAATATGGCTACTAATTCCTCACAGATTCTGAAGTATTTCAAATGATCATCACACAAGCATGGTACATATAACACATGCCTGTCTTTCTTCTTGAATGGCTTGGTAATAAAATGTCCTCACATCCTTTTGTTCTTAAGGGCAGGTAGGGGTCATAGTAGTTCTAAAGCAGTGGACCCCACAGGCAATATGGTGAAATGACAGTAAAGACCCTGCCCAGTCTCTTTCCTCTAACCTACTCTAATGGGCAAGCAAGAGGCTGCACACATTAATCCCAGAGAATTTCTGCTCTGCCTTCTTCCTAGAATTCAAAACAGTAGTCTGAAAGGTCTCTGCCGTGTTTATAATTTTCTGCCTCCTGAGCACCAGTTACAAGTGACTCACTTCTTACCAAATAGAAAGTAGGTATAGTATCTCTTGCAGGTAAAATAAATCATCTTAACATCTTCAATAATCAAACAATGAGCATTCTTTAAGTCCTTATTGGGTGCCCAGTGCTGAGGAAGATGCAAAGGAAGAATCAAATGCAGTCTTTACCTATAAGAGTTTATAACTTTTTGTAGGGGAGGGAATTGAGTCTAATACATAGCCAATAAACAGAATACAAGTTATTAGCGGGAAGGGGGTCTTCTGACGAGAAATTCTGTCAGCGTTCATAGATGGTGACCATAAACATGAAATGGAATGACCACCTCTCTGTGTTGCTATATTTGAAAATATCCTGCAAAAATAGAGGGATATTGTTTAGATTGATTAAGAATTAGCTCATTCTTGGAACACCTGGGTGGCTCAGTTGGTGGAGTGCCCGACTCTTGGTTTTGGCTCAGGTCATGATCTTGGGGTCGTGAAATCAAGCCCTGCATCAGGCTCTGTGATCAGTGTGGAGCATGCTTGTTCCTCTCCCTCCCCCTCTGCTCCTCCTGCTCGCTTTCTCAAATAAATAAATAAAATCTTAAAAAAAACAATTAGCTCATTCTTATTCAAATAACTCCAGTTCCTCTCAATGACTGTATGTTTTCCTAGTGTCTTTTTTCAACTTACTCAATTTAGTAGTCAGATTTATGAAAAACATATGGAAACATCTAAGGATGGGTTTTTGATAAGAGGAGGTTATTTGGAGATCTTGTCTGTAAAATGGAATACATTTATACACTTGTAAACTCTTAGTTTACCTTCTGAGGAATCATTCCACTTTTTTCCCAAAGATTGTGGCTATCATTACTTAGCTTATCTCTGCTGTCAGTTTTATCAGTATTCTCCTCATGCTTTTACTTACAGAAAAAAAAAATACACTATGTTTGGAAATTATATTGGATAAACTTTGCCTTTCTAATAATTTCTGGAAATCTGAAATTATTGTGGATGACCTGAGATGGCAAGTTGATCTACGTAGCCTTGATTTACTCAATTCCCCCTCAGGACAGGAAGAATCCAGTGGCAGAAAGTTTCAGGGAGACTGATTATGAGCTAAAGGAGCAAGAATGTTTATTAAGGATCCTGGGTCTTCACAGTGGGTAAAAGTAATAGGGAAGATACCAAGATCATTGTTGGAACTATTTCAAGGTTGAACCTGAAAAAAAAAAAAAAAAAAAAAAAAAAAGAGCCCTACATGTCAGTTCTGAAGGGCAAAGTATCAGTACTAGGGAATTAGAACATAAGATGGGCTACAACAGGCCAGGATTAAGTGTGAGGAAAGGTCAAGGATAGTAAATCAGAACTAAGATTTTGAAATGAAGATGTATATTGGTATTTTTTTCACATGGTCTGCAATTTATGTTAACAGGATGGGCAAACAGCTTAATCAGGGTGCAGTGGCAAGGTGGGAAGCAGAGCCAAGCTCCAAGTCAGTTCTCACTCTTCTAGAGATAGATGTCTAACCAAAAATGTCTTCTAATTTTGTTTCTTTATCTGAAAGGTGAGACATCCCATCTGAGATGACACAAAATAGATCTGCTGATTCTTATTAAAATCAGAAAATATCGGAGAGACAGTGACCTTAATGCTGTGCTAAATCAAAGGATGGCCCACAGACCAGCAGCATCTGAATCACCTGGGAACTTGTTGGACATGTGAAATCTCAGGCTCCAGCCCAGATCTACTGCATTAGAAACTGCAACTTAGTAAGACTCCTAGGTGATTTATGTGCACGTTAAAATAAGGAACGCAAAAATTCTTTCTATACTACCACTTACAGATAGTGTTTGATTACAAACCCACAAGTGATATGGAGTCCACAGTTTTTAAAATAAGTGTTTGCTAATAAATTCTCCTTTTTTAGAACCACAATAACAAAAAGATCATATTTGGTCAATAAATATTGAATGAATGAATGAATGAATGAATGAATGAATGAAAGACTGTTTCACTTTGAATTGTGTTTGTCCATAAATTATTTGAACTCGCTGGAAAATAAATCAATCTGTTTTCCACAATCAGCTCGAAAATTAAATAAAAAGACTTTTTGTTCTATATAGGCTTCTGTTTTGCAGGCTAAATAAGTCCAGTTCCTTCAACTATTTCTTAGTATCAAGGTGTGTTTAAGTTCCTTGCCATCCTTGGTACCTTTCCCTGGCCCCATGTTGGATTGCACATGTCCCTCCTAGAATATGTCATCAAGGAGTAAACCCGTGACTAGATGTGCTCTGAGTGGCACACAGTTTGAGGAACACAAGCTGATGACATTCCTCAGCCTCTGCTCTGGGATTTTCTAATTTAGCAAATTGGTTGTCACATCACTAAAAATAGGAAGTTTGAACTTAGGCTCCCTTTTTTTTGTCTGACGTTATTTTGCTTACCACAAACGAAGGCCACAGAAGCTAAATATATGTCTACTTGAATGATGACTTTATAGCAATAAAATGAGCCCACAGGGGCTAATGACTCTGTAATCAGCTTTTTCAACCACTTTTTATATTGGGCATAATTTTCTCTCTCTCTCAGAAATTCTACATCATTTATCACTGGACTAACATGAGTAAAAGGGGAAAGGCATGAGCTGAGAGATTAGAGGCCACTGCCTTTCTGATATTAAATCATAATAGTAAATTTGCCTGGAGGAGACTTTGATTTTGGATTCTACTACAGTAGACTCGTATTCTTTTTTAGTTCAGAATTCCTACTTTGACATTAGGTTTAAGAAATTAAGTTTTACAAAGAATTTATTTTGTTTTTAGTTTAAAAATAATCAACAGCAAATCAACATGATTAACAGTATACCAACTCAGGGTCATTTTTGAAGTTCCTTTCATTGGTCTCTACCACCTCCTGGTTGCTATCAAGGAAAGGGTATCAAATCCCTATTGTTGACCTGCTTGAAAACTGGTAAGTTAAAACACATTTTTTGGGAGGGGGGATTATCATTAACATTTTGGTGTACTTGTGCTACAGACACCATTTGAGTATAATTTCTGTTAAACCTGTTAACATCAACTTTAATTCAGATACTCCTTCCACAGCTTGCAGTTCAACCTGCTGCATTAGTAGCTATGCCTTTTCCAGAGTTGACTGCTCTTAGGCCTGGTACCCTCTGCTTGTTCCTCAAGATCTACTCTTCACCCTTGTCCTCCCCATTGTCTGCTTTGATAGGCTGTGCTGTACAGATTACATCAATGGGCTTCCATGCTCCTCTCCCTTCTTATCCTTCAGGTCTAGAAGTGGCAAGAGTTCCACTTCTGTTAGTCTAGGATTTCTGCACCATCATTTATGGATCCTTTAGAGCTTACTAATGTCTGTAATCAGTACTTTGTATATAAACCCTCCTTGAACTATCTTAATTTGATGGTATCATCTGCATCTGTTTCTTTGTTCCTTTATTCTGGATGATTATAGGACCCATTCATTCATTCTGTCATTTTGTTGTTGTTATTTACTTACTCATTTATGTAGCAAACATTTATACATTTTCTATTATTTATCAAATATTCTGCTGAATTTCTTTAGAGCTCATTCTCTACTAAAAAGTCAGTAAACTTTAGATAAAGTTAACTCATGAATTTCTTATCTTAGTTGCTCCATGTCCTATTGGTAAAAAGCCTGTAATTAGTAGACAAGTATGACAAGTCATCTCAAGACAATGTTTGCTACTCTTGTGACACTGAATAAGACCCTCTTTTCATATCAAGTCAGTGTTTTTTTATTTACTTAGATCAAAGTGCAAGTAACAAATATTACTCTTCTAATTTAAAAAATTTTTTTTTTCTTGAGAGAGGGTGAGGGAGAGTACAAGTGGGGGTAGAGGGACAGAGAGAAGGGGAAAGAGAGAATCTTAAGCAGGATCCATACTCAACACAGAGCCCCATGTCCCATGTGGAGCTCCATCCTACAACCCCAATATCATGACCTGAAGTCAAGAGTCAGAGGCTTAACCAACCATGCAGGTGCCCCACAAATACTGTTTTAAATCAAAAGACTCATATAAACAAGTGATAAGAGCCATTCTGTTGGTGACAATAACTAAGGTTGTCCAATCATGCTTAGCTTCCAATTTTTTCATGATGCCTACATCTAGTCTTTGGCCAATAACTTGCTGTCTAAGCCTACTTATAAAGGCAACATTGGAGCACTTCTCAACAAAAGACAATATACATATATTTGGTTGTAGTCACCAGGTAAAGGGTAAGAGGTTTGCACTCCTTAGAACTGTCTTGTGCATGTGGTTGAAGAACAATCCTTCTCATTTTGGATAAAGATATAGTGATGTTTATTCTCAAGTATAGAGGGATAGCGCCCTTTCACTGGCTTTCTTTGGCTCTGGTTGTGAAACAATAACATGGTTTCATGGCAGTGATGGTGAAAAGAGTTTAGTTTGTAGTAAAACCATCTTTGGCTGCATTAATAAAAGTTAAAACTAAGTGATAAGTGATAAGACTAAAGGATGTGAAAGCCCTAATCTTCAGTAAAGTGATAGGAAAATAAGACTAGGCTGTGTTCTTCTCAGAGTCCTATTTTAAGTAAGAGAGTAGAAATTTGTCACTGTTCAAGATGAGGAGCATAAAGTATAGGTCTGGACAGCATATCATATTGGAGGTATGTAAAGGAAAAGGAGATCACAAAACAACTGTTTTTAAACATGGAGGACTGGATTTATTTTCTATAGCTCCAAAAATCGGAATACTGTGGGTGTGCATTTTTTCCTCTGAAATGCAGAGATTACTTCCCATCTCATTTTATGAAGTTGGAATTAGCCTGATATGGCATCCTGTCAAAGACATTGCAGGAAAAGAAAATCAAAGACCAATATTCTTCATGAGCACAGATGCAAAAATTCTAAATAACACTTTAACAAATTAAATCCAACTATATATGTAAAGGATAATGATAATACATCCTGACCACATAGGGCAAGTCGAAAAATGAAAATCCTTACGGGGCACCTGGGTGGCTCAGTGGGTTAAAGCCTCTGCCTTCTGCTCAGGTCATGATCTCAGAGTCCTGGGATCGAGCCCTGCATCGGGTTCTCTGCTTGGCGGGGAGCTGGCTTCCCCCTCTCTCTCTGCCTGCCTCTCTGCCTGCTTGTGATCTCTCTCTCTGTCAAATAAATAAAATCTTAAAAAAAAAAAAAAAAAGAAAATCCTTACAATCTTCCCACTAGAAAAAGTGTTTGACAAAATCCAACAATCATTCCCCATTAAGGAAAAGAGAAAACCTCTCAGGAAATCAGGATTAGAAAAGAGTTTACTCAATCTGCTGAAAGTAGCTAACATATTTAATGATGAAAGACTGAACGCTTTCCTCCTAGAACTAGGAACAAGACAAGGAGGCTCACTCTCACCGCTACTATTCAATAATGCATTGGATATTCAAGCCAGCGCAGTCAATCAAGAAAAAGAAGGAAAAGTTACCCAGATAAGGAAGAAATAGAGCTTTTATTTGCATTTTTACATGATTATACATGAATCTACAAGAAATGTAAATAATAAGTGTTTTATAAGATTTTTGGATATTAGATCTATAAGCAAATGTATTTGAATATACCAACAGTAGACTCTTCAACTTAAAATTTAAATATCTCATATATTATAGTACAGTGTAAAAAATGTAAAATACTTAGGGATAAATCTGACAAAATACATGAAAGACCTGTGTACTAAAAATTATAAAATACTGTTGGGAGAAATTAAGGGAGATATAAGTAATTGAAAAGATGTACTTTGCATGGGTTGAAAGAGTTAATATTGTCTAGATCTTAGTCCTCCCAAAATTGATCTATAAATATGATGTAATTCCAATCAAAATCTTAGCAGGCTTTTTTTTTTTTTTTTTTGGTAGATATTGACAAGCTGATTTTAATACTTATGGAAAAAAGAAGAACACTGTTGGTGGGCTAACACTTTCAATATGAAGACTTATAAAGGTATAGAAATTAAGAGAATTAGCATCAAGATACACAACAGAGGGCGCCTGGGTGGCTCAGTGGGTTAAGCCGCTGCCTTCGGCTCAGGTCATGATCTCAGGGTCCTGGGATCGAGTCCCGCATTGAGCTCTCTGCTCAGCAGGGAGCCTGCTTCCCTTCCTCTCTCTCTGCCTGCCTCTCTGCCTACTTGTGATTCCTGTCTGTTAAATAAATAAATAAAATCTTTAAAAAAAAAAAAAGATACACAACAGAACAATGAAACAGATTAGAGAGTCTATGGACAATTGATTTTTGACAAAGGTATAAGGTTAATTCAATGAAAAAAAATACTCTTGTCAACAAATGGACTGGATATCCATAAACAATAAGACAAACTTTGACCCATACACAAAAAGATGAATTTTCACTTATTCTTCTCACCATATACAAAAAAGTAAGTCAAATGGATGATAAAACTAACCATAAAATCTAAAATAATACAACTTCTGGAAGAAAACAAAGGTGAAAATTTTGTGATCTTGATGTAGGTAAAGAGGAGGATTCATAAAAGAATAAACTGATAATTTACAGTTTTTTGTGATCTTGGTGTAGGTAAAGAGGAGGATTCATAAAAGAATAAACTGATAATTTACAGTTTTTTAAAATTAAAAACGTGTGCCCTTTAAAAGACATTGAGTGTTAAGTAAATGAAAAAACTAGCCATAGACTGGGGGAAAATATTTGTAAAGCTTTTATCTGTTAAAGAATTTTGTGTGGGATAAAGAACTTTAAAATCCAATAATAAGAAAACAACACACTAATTAAAAATGGGCAAAGATCTGAAGAGACAGTTCACCAAAGAAGATATGTGGATGGTGTATAAACATGTGAAAAGATGCTGAACAACATTAGGCATTAAGGGACTACAAGACAAAAGCACCACAAGATGCCATTACACAACTGTTAGAATGGCTAAAATGTCAAAGTCTGATCATACTTAATGTAGAGAAGGATGCAGAGAAACTACAACTCTCATACAGTGCTGGTGGGTACATCAAATGGTACAATCACTTTGGAAAACAAGTTGGTGGTTTCTTAAAATGTAAATGCATACCTATCATACTATCTAACCATTCATTCTACTTTTAGATATTTACCCAGGAGAAATGAAAATATATCAAGACTTGTATATGAATATTCTTATTGGTCTTATTTGTTTTCTTTTGGGAGGGAGGGGCAGAGGGAGAGAAAATCTTAAGCAGGCTTCATTTCACACAACCCTGAGATCATGACCTGAGCTGAAATCAACCATCTGACACTTAACCGAGGCACCCGGGCGCCCCTAGTCTTATTTGTAATAGCCAAACTGGAAATAACCTCAGTATTTATGAAAAGAAGAAGAGATAAGCAATTTTTGATATATGCAATACAATGAAATTCTGCAACAAAGAAAAATAATGAACTACTAATATATAGAAAGCATGAGGGATCTCAAAATAATTATGTTGACTGAAAAAAGAGTGAATGCTATATGATCTCACTGATATAAAATTCTACAGAATGCAAAGAAATTTAAAGTGATAGAAAGCAGATGAGTGATTTCTTGAGAACAGGGTTGCTGGTAGGAGATGAGGAAGGTCTAATGGGTTTACACTGGGGCTGAGGAAGTGTTGGGATGGTGGATATGTTCATTCTGTTGCTGGTGATGACAGTTTTACGGATGTATGAGTACGTCTAAACATCCAATTGTATACTTTAAACATGTGCTATTTACGTTGATTACATGCCACTAAAGAGACAGGAGCAGGAGGCTGGTAGAGAAGGAAAGAAAGACTGTGTGCTAAGTAAGTTATATGATTTAGTAAGAGGCTGATCATATTTTGAGACTGAAACACAATTTCCCTTCATACTTAACACAATAGACATGGCTGGGAGGGCTTCTAGACTCCTCTCCCTCTCTGCTCTCCTCAGTTTTTCCCTTCTCTCCTCCCACTCCCTTCTTTCCTTCTTTCCTTCCCTGCATTACGAGATTAAAAATTATATTTTATCTTGGGGTGCCTGGACGGCTCAGTCTGTTAAGCAGCTAACTCTTGATTTTGGCTCAGGTCATGATCTCAGGGAGAAGGGGAGCAGGTGTCAGGCTATGAGCTCAGCAGGGAGTCTGCTTGGGATTCTCTCTGTCTCCCTCTGCCCCTTCCCCTGCTCATGCACACACGCTCTCTCAAAAATCAATAAATAAATCTTTAAAAATTTATATTTTATCTTAAGAATCAGCAAAGACTCTAATTTCTGAAAATACTTCTATACCTCCCTTGGGACGGCAGGTGATACATTGGCACCTGGAATAGCCAGAGAGAAGGAAATAAAAGAAATAAGTCAAATGCTTTCTGCTAGAAATGGACAGAAACTTAGGAGGGAGAGAACAGAGTAGACAAGACAGAACAGATGACAGAGAGACATGGCGCCATGTCTGAAGTGTTGTTCAGGCAGGGGACGTCTAATACTCAGTTTTGTTTATGTTGGTGTTGCTAGGATAGAAAACCTTCCCGGGGAAAGGCTACTGAGCCAATCTCAGGGCAGAGGTATACGAGCAGCTGCCCCATGCAGGCCCATAAGTTGTTGTAGGCAAGTATTTTCAAGAACTCGTAGCTAGAGGCTTTGCTGGCAAGTTCAGGGAAGGCACTGGATTTTCCACTGGAAATGAAACTGGCATTCGGAAGATAGATGAATGGCACTTTTTTGGTCTCTTTTTCAATCACTGTGTGTCAGGAAGTATGTAGCAGGAAGCACGCTGAGGACTGGGAATTCCAAGATGAGTAAGATATGACCTTGTCCTTCACAGCTTTATGTCAGAATTTTAAGTCACAATGTGTCTGCAATGATAGTGTAATACTTGAGGTTGGTTGGTGTGCTTGCTTCAGAGTTTTCACATCAAGTGACCTAGTGGTAGTCATGAGGCACAATCTATCTGTCTGTCTATCTATCATCTATCCATCCATCCATAGAACTTTAGATAAAAGCATATAAAATCATAATAAAATCAACAAAATTAAAAATAATAAAATAAAATGTCTATTATCCACATCAAATAATGTCAGGCAGTGAGATTTTTGAGGGTGCTGATGCCTTAGCATCCCACACATGCCTTGGTACCTTTGTGCCTAAGGCAGCACAGAGCTACTCTCCAGGATGACTCCCCCATGCCCCATTCAGAATTCCCATCACCATTAGGTGACAGTGGAGGACATACGTGAGCTCATGAGGCAGACATCACAGGGTTGGGTTTTTTGTACAAAGTCCATAGCAGATTCTCAGTGAGAGGATTCTGTGTGTTTCTGCTTGGAAACTAGGGTTCATGGACATCATGACAAGAGCCAGGTGATTAGTTGCCTTTGTTCCTTACCGGTTGTGGAACAGGGGAAATCATATGAACTTTGGACAGCGATTGAAATTTCACCTTTGCCCTATTTATATAATCTTGGACCTTGGTTGAGAAATTCAACCAAAGTCTCAGTTTTTTTTTCATCTCTAATATGAGAAAAAAAAAAACTTGCTTGAAAGACATTGTAGCAACAGAAAAAAAAAATGTTTCTATATAAATAAATAGCACTTGGCACCTACTATGTATGTAATAATAATAATAATAATAATTATTATTATTATTATTATTTTTTGTTATTTCTGGGGCTCAAACTATTACTAGAGATTAGAGTTCAACACTTAGGGAAGGACAAGGGGACCTTCTAGATAGGGCTGTTATTCAAATCCAGAAAAAAGAAGAAAGAAAAAGATGTAGATCTAATTCTGAGAGTGCACCTCTGCCCAGGCATTTGGCTGTGTGAGCCAAAGATTTCAGACACCTCTGAGAAGTCCATGGGTTGGAAAAAAACAAACTAAGACACTTGAAGCAACTAGACAACAGTATCATATAATCAATTACTAGCATGTGCTGTATAGGCAAGAGATGTTACGGGACCCTGATGTAATTAGCATCTTGTTTTTCTTTAGTCTATGTGCAGAACAGTATTTAAAGAGGTTCAAGGCAATGTGCAAAGTACTAAGTGGTCCCCTAGTGGCCAGAAGGAGTTAATACCACATATACCCCAAAAGGAATAAGTAAGAACATTATTTACTTTCACTTTGTTTACCTCTCAGGCTATCTTCATTTGAGCTGATAAGAGTTTCTGATTTTAAATTAATTCACTCTTCAATTATAGGCATCTAAAACTATTTTGCCAAATAATACTAATCATACTGACTTTCATGGTCCCTAGTGCCATCCTAAACATATATTTCTCATGGTTTACAGATTTATAGGGACTGTACATTTATTTGTCAGGGCTTCTTATATTAAGATTTGAACTTTTTGAAGGGATTGATTGGGTTAGTGTTATCTAGTGGCATCATACATTCTAGTTTTCCCAGGACAGTCTTGGTTTATGCTTGTTTTCCCAGTGTAATTGTTAGTATAGAGCTCTTTTATGATCATAATCATCCCAGTTCTAGTAATAAATCATTCTTGTTGCCCTAGTGTTATCTCTTGCTCCTTCCTGCTCTTTTTTCTCCATTGAACATTCCAGAAATACTGATATAACTCATGACCAGACATGAGGTCAGTCTGGATGTGATCTCTCATTCTAGTAATCACCAGAGTTTATTTGGCTGATCGGGCTGGTTAGGAAGCTTTTCTCTTTTCTCTTAAAATACTCAGCATGTGCTCTTTCTTAAGTTGCATTCTTTATCAGAGAAGAGGACCACGGCTGATCACTGATGTGTATGCTACTGAGCTCCTGTGTTTGACTTTCCTCACAGGTTCTAAAGGTGACCTCTAAGCCAGGTCTAATGTTGGTTGGGCATAATATGCAGAGACTGAGTGAAATATGTCCAGGAAATACTCAGTCTGTAAAGTATACCACTGTGCCAGCATGATGGTAAAACGAATGTGTTAATAGGTGAAAGATGTTCTAGATACCAAAACTGAGCCAGAACAAAAGGAAATTGTGAACATTTTTAAGATACAGAACAAGCTTATCCACAATGGCCCAAATGTCACCTTTTATCCTAGAACAATATGGACACCTGTAAAACTCAGTCAGGGGAGACTTTCAAACTCAAATTTATGCTTGACGTGTCAGAAATAAGTTGGTACAGTTATAGACTATTTGTGTGAATGCATCACAGTAGAAATGTTTTGGAATCCAGCAGTGGACTTGTGAACGCCTTGTTAAAATGAAGTATACTTGTCTTACTCAGATTTCTTAGGAGGCATACCTATCCCCTGACATGATTTGATTCAAATGATTTCATACATTCAGCAACTAAAATAATATTTTAATGGGTGATTCAATTTGAAATGCCAAAATAAAATTATTGCAAATAAAGAGGCACATACAATTTGCTCATCTTCCTAAACTGCTTTGTGCTTTTGATAATCAGAAACAAAATATTACTCTAAATGGCTTAACCAATACATTTCTTTTTAAATTTTTCTTCCCCTTCTCATTATTACTGACCTATTTCCCCCTCTTCCATGCTATAATTTTTATCTGAACCATATACATTTTACATGTGAATGAGACTTTGAATTTATGACTCCAAGAGATAAATGCACACACACACACACACACACGCTATAAATGGTGTTGTACTGCTTTTTTTTTTTACACCTGTAATCTTATGCTTATGAGGACTAAACCTTAAAAATAAACACCTGCCAAATAGGTACTGTAACATATAATAATATAATAAAATGCAATAAAATTTATAATTGAAAAATAAGATTTGGGGAATTTCAGCCTCATGTAGTTACTTATAAAATACCAATGAAATACTTCTGAATCCTTCACATTAAACTGAGTACAAACAATCATATTAAGCAAACCAATAAAGAAGGTCTGCAAAGGCCTAGATGGGAACCATTCTGAGCTGGTTACGACCACACATAGCTGAAAGTCAAAGATTTTCAGTGTGACTGTAAGTTAACACTGCTAAAGAGTTTCAAGGAGAAATAAGGAGGTTACTTCTTTCATTACTGCTAAATTTTGACCTAAGATATGTATTCCTCCTTTCATGCAATGAACGTTTAAGCTCTTCTTCATCTGTCAGGGATAGAATGTAAGCCTAACACTGGGTACACAGAGTTGAACTGGAAGCAATTATAATTGAATGTTCACTGAAATAAAATTCTGTATATTCTCCTAAATAGTCATGGTCAGGGTTATGAACTTGAAATGACCAAACTATTATAATGGTTGCCTCTTCATCTGGGCTACTAGAAAGCTCAGAGACTAATCCGTAGTCATTACTTGCAAATATTTAAGACTCCATGGATGTATTTAGTACTGACTTCACTCCTTGATCCATTTGATTATTTACTCTGTTTTCCTTCTGTCTAGTGTTTAAACAATTTTAATTTATGTTTTCTTACATTTTTTAATTGTATATATTAATCTTTGTAAGTCATGGGTACAGACAAAAATCTTATCTAAGGATTCCCCTGGAAGTATGTATGTTCTACAAATGCTGCCTCATAGCACTTCTCCTAGTTATCTCAAGTTTAATTCCCTTAAAGCGGACATGAAACTCTAAGGATTATCTAATAGTATAACACAGAATCAATGATTTATACAGAGTGATTCATCCCGTCCCCCCCATTGTAAAAGTTGTCTTTCTGCCAAAATGTCAGAATGTTTTACATAATCCACACCATGAATGTAGTGTAACGCGGAACAAGAAGACAGACCCTTCTCTAAGGTTTTGTCTGACACAGATTCGTGCAGAAGCAAATGAGTGACAGGTATCATTTCAGCTGGGGACCTACAGTTGAAGGTGAGTCTGTCTACGGTAGACAGTTACAGAGGGACAGTAGCTCTCGGCAACAGCTAAAAACAACAAGTTGAAGAAAGAATCCATTCTGGCTCAGTCATGGATCAGTACAGGAGAACAATGAGATGCAGAGAATGATAAGTGAATGGGTAAAAGATGACAGCTCAAGAAGAGGAGGCCCCAGGCACCTCGGGGCAGAGAGAGTGTCGAACCTCTCCCTGGCGTGGGAGAGTTAGGGCTCAAAATCCACCCTCGTCATCTTTCATTTGTTTCGTGATGTCAGTCAGTCATTCTTAACTAACCCTTTCCATTGTAATTATCAAACCATGATCCTCCGCAAGCATTTGCTGTCAGGACTCTCCAGTCCAGAGCAGGGAGGCAACTTCTGTCAAAAACTATGTGTTTCTACCAGTTACGTGTGACGTTCGCTTTTCAGTGTCCTCCATAGTTGTATCTGCATGGCTCTGAGAATGAAAAAGAATCCTGCTCCGATGCAGCCTGAGCCAGCTTCCTTCTTCTTTTCTTTCTCCTTCCTTTTTTTCTCATCTTCAACTCTTCTATTGGGGTGATCCTCATTCACACCTCACCGTTTTCCTTCTTATAATCAGAAATCTGTGGTGTGACTGACCCCTTAGGTCAGGTCTTGGCACTGTCAGAAAGCTGGCGCCTGGGGCTGAGGTCTTTGTTTTGGGGAGTATCATGAGATGCACAGAACAATCTATTACATAAGTAACCCCACAGATAACATGTAGAATCTTCCCACGTGCTTCCACTGAAGCAGCAGCAGAACCAGAAAGACTACGACCAAGCTAAAATTCTTACAGGGAGCAAGAGGCTGGGTGCAGGACAAAATTGCTTTAAGTTTTAGTATTTTTTGCATATCGAAGAACAATTTTGTTAAATATCATAGGGGAAAAAAATCCCCATTTCTTTAAATTTAATCCTTGATCTCTATGGAAAACTCCCCATGTGATATGTTCCAAGGCCCACATGATTTCAACTGAGAAAGCACTGGGTCGGAAAGTCAGCCAAGACATGGGCTACCCTG